>NC_133332.1:74114390-74455030 GCF_042186555.1 Aquarana catesbeiana | reverse complement strand
CTTCCATACGACAGATCTCGGAGACTTTCCGGAGCCACTCCGTAACTGAAGGAGCCTGAGTACTCTTCCAGCGTAGTGGGATTAGGGCCTTGGCGGCGTTCAAAAGGTGCTTTGTTAAAGATTTTTTATATCTTTTGTAAGGGAAGTCCGAGATGTGGAGTAGGCAGCATGCTGCATCCAGAGTGATTCTGGTCTCCGTTATCTGTCGTACAATATCCCTCACCCCTGTCTAGAAAGTTTCAAGAATTGGGCACTGCCACCAAATATGTATGAGAGTGCCCGTCTCTCTGTTGCATCGCTAGCATCTGTCAGAGGCCTCTGGGAACCATGTTTTGAGTTTATGGGGTGTGACGTACCAGTGAGTCAGAAGTTTGTATGCCGTCTCTTGTGTTTTAGTGCTGATGGAACATTTATGTGCTAACGAGCAAGCCGCTAGCCATTGGTTGTCAGTAATATCTTTCTGTAGAGCTCTGGACCATTCTATTCTAAATCTGTCATCAGTAGTTGTGATAGGGTTTTGAAGCCAGGAGTATGTGACGGAGGTTGTCTTGAGAAAGTCATCTCCTCTACGGCATGCTGTCTCTAGTTGGGTCATAGGTCTTTGAAAGTGTGGTAGTTGATTCTTATCCGTAACAAAGCTACGGATTTGAAAGTATGACCATCTGGATAAATGGGGAATATCATTCTCCTCTTTCATCACTGAATAGTCTTTAACCTTGTCATTTCTAAAGCAATCTCCTGCAGTCAGCAATTTGATGCATCTTATGCCGCGTACACACGAGCGGACTTTACGGCAGACTTTGCTCGGTGGACTTTTCACTGGACTTTGTCCGCCAGGTGCGCCGGACTTTAAAACGGACAGACTTTCAGAATGAATGGACTTGCCCACACATGGACAAGTCCTGTTCATTTTGAACGTGACTCAGGTGCGACGGGACTAGAAAAGGAAGTCAATCTTGCCGCTTTTATCGCCGAGATGACACCTTGCGAGCCCCGCCGCGGGTCATACCAGGCCCTTAGGTCTAGTATGGATTTTAAAGGGAAGCCCCCCTACACCGGAAAAACGGCGTGGGGTCCCCCGTAAAATCCATACCAGACCCCGATCCGAGCACGCAGCCCGGCCGGTCAGGAAAGGGGGTGGGGACGAGCAAACGGCTCCCCCCTCCTGAACCATACCAGGCCGCATGCCCTCAACATGGGGGGTGCCCTGGGGGAGGGGGGCCCTGCGGGGCCCCCCCACCCCAAAGCACCTTGTCCCCATGTTGATGAGGACAAGGGCCTCTTCCCAACAACCCTGGCCGTTGGTTGTCGGGGTCTGCAGGCAGGGGCTTATCGGAATCCGGGAGCCCCCTATAATAAGAGGGCCTCCAGATCCCGGCCCCCCACCCTATGTGAATGAGTATGGGGTACATGGTACCCCTACCCATTCACCTAGGTAAAAAGTGTCAATAAAACACACTACACAGGTTTTTAAAATAATTTATTAAACAGCTCCGGGGGGGGTCTTCTTCCGGCTTTGGGGGTCTTCTTCCGGCTTCGGGGTCCCTCCGGTTCCTCTTCTCCCGGTGTTCCAGTTCTTCGGCCGGCTCCTCCGCTGTCTTCAGGCCGTGCTCTTGCCAGCGGAGGTCCGGACTTCTGGGCTTCTGGGCTTCTTGTCTTCTTCCCTCTTCTCTTCTCCAGATGTTGACACGATGCTCTCTCCGGCTGGACTGCTCTCTGAGGGCTCCGTTGTGACTTATATAGGCGGAGACCCCGCCCCCTTATGATGTCACAGTCCCTGGGCATGCTGGGACTGTGACGTTTAGGGGACGTGGTCAACATCACCCGGTGACTAAGTCTGCCGTAAAGTCCGCTCGTGTGTACGCGGCATAAGGCTTGAAAGATTTTACCTGCCAAACCTGGAGCGAAATCTGGATTATTTTGTAGCGGAGTCAATGGGCTAAACTGTGTCGTTAAGTCGTATTTTTTAGTCACCATCTGGAAGGCCTTCATGGTGACCCCGTCATTGGGTGTTTCTTTATAGATTGATGTTGTTTTCCCCAAGGAATCCATGGAGAGAACCTAAGTCCGCCCGAGGTCAGTGACTCTTCCAACTGAACCCAATCCTTTGATTTTCCGTGGCAATGCCAATCAATCACCCTAGTAAGGTGAGAGGCTAGGTAATAATTGTGGAAATGTGGTAAGCCCATTCCACCCCGCTCCTTGGGTCTAGCTAGGAGGGCAAATTTGATTCTGGGTCGTCTATGTCCCCATAGAAAGCGTGTAAGAATAGATTGTAATTGATTAAAAAAATGAAATGGTATCCCGACAGGTAATGATCTCAGCAGATACAATAGTCTCGGGAGAATGACCATTTTGAGAATGGCCGCCCTTCCAAACCAAGAAAAAAATTTAGAGTTCCAACTCTGTAAGTCCGAGGCAATATTTCTTAGCATAGGGGGGAAGTTCTTTTCATATGTTTTTGTCAGTCTCGAAGGTAATGATACCCCTAAGTACCTCAGTTCACCTGCTACCCAGCGGAACGAACAGTTTCCCTGAGTTCTAGCGAGTGTATCCTCTGATAATGTTATATTCATTGCCTCGGACTTAGAGTAGTTGATTTTGAGGTTAGAAATATAGCCATAATGTGTAAATTCTTCCAGTAGGTTTGGAATTGTGATATGAGGTTTGGTCAGGAAAAACAAGAGGTCATCCGCATAAGCTGCTGTCTTGTAAATTTTATTAGCTACTTCGAAGCCTGAAATGGATTTGTTCTTATTGACCTTCCTGATAAAAGGCTCTAATGATAGGATAAACAGCAACGGCGATAGGGGACAACCTTGTCTGGTCCCATTTGATATCTTGACTTTGTCCGACAATATGCCATTGACCCTTATCCTAGCAGAAGGGTTCTGATAGAGAGCTGTAATCCAAGTCATCATGTGTGTTCCCAACCCCACATGGCGACAAACCGCCAGCATGTAGTCCCAGGAAACCCGATCGAAGGCCTTCTCCGCGTCTGTAGACAGGAGAAGGCCCTCGATACCCTGCGAGTGCGCTGCATGCGTCAGGAGCAATGCCTTGATAATATTATCCCTTGCCTCTCTTCCTGGCATGAAGCCCACTTGATCCTGTCCTATTAAGGAAGAGAGTAGTGGTTTTAATCTATTGGCTAGAATCTTGGTTAGTATTTTGAGATCCAAATTCAATAACGAAATGGGCCTGTAGCTTGGGCACTCTGTGGGGTCTTTACCAGCTTTATGTAACACCGTTATGTGAGCTGAAAGAAAGTCTGAGGGTATTTGCCTGGGTGAGGAAAGGGAGTTCAGTGCTCTTACCAATGGGGCAGACAAGATGTCATTAAAGGTTTTATAATAGGCGGATGTGTAGCCATCCGGACCCGGGCTCTTTCCTGGTTTATGTCCTTTGATTGCCCCCTGGATTTCAGCTAGCGTTATCTGGTCCTCTAGGGGGGTCGTCTCTGCAACCTCTAGCCGTGGTAAACCACTGTCAGTCAGGTAGTCTTGTATGGCCTGCGTTCTGTCGGTTGGTATCGTGGGAGGTCTGTGTTGTCTTGTTAAACTGTAAAGTTTAGAATAGTAGCTATGGAATTGAGACGCAATGGCTTCTGAGGTTACCTCCAAAGTCCCATCAGGTGATCTAATGCCAGAAACTACATTATTGGAGCAAGCATCCCTTAAGGCCCTAGCTAAAAACTGTCCAGTCTTGTCTCCCGACTCATAATATACTCTTTTTTTTTAAAATAGTGATCTCTGCGTTTTGGTGTGGAGTATTTCTTGCAACTTTTTCCTGGCTTATAGCAGTTCTGTAGCTGTCTGAATCGCCAGAGATTGTTTGTGTGAGGTTTCCAGGGTGCGTATTCTATCAAGTCCCGCATTTCCTTTTCCTGCTTTTTCTTGCGTTGTGCACCTAACCTGATTAGTTCCCCCCTGATCGTGCATTTATGTGCCTCCCATATCGTCATCGG
Organism: Aquarana catesbeiana; assembly: GCF_042186555.1. Taxonomy (NCBI): domain Eukaryota; kingdom Metazoa; phylum Chordata; class Amphibia; order Anura; family Ranidae; genus Aquarana; species Aquarana catesbeiana. The sequence goes on along the minus strand of NC_133332.1, from coordinate 74,451,063 downwards.
ATCCATGTCCGGTGTGTTATTAAAAATAAAAAAGTCAGATATAGCTTCCCGTATACGAGGGAGTAAGTCAGGTTCTGTTAACAGAGACGTGTTCAGTCTCCATGTGTTAGCCCTGGGTGGTGTGGAAAGTAGATCTACTCCTAAGGAGACGGGCGCATGGTCAGAAATCGTCTGAATGCCAATGTGAGCCTCTGTCACTGTCTGTAGGTCTCTTTGGGAGATGTAAATGTGGTCAATACGGGAGTATCGATCATGGGGAATAGAGTGAGATGTGAAGTCTCGGGTGTCTGGATAGAGGAATCTCCATGTATCTACCAATTGTAAAGAGTTTAAATACTTTTTGATTATTTTAAGAGCTCTATACGTGATGCAGGACTTTCCAGTGGAGGAGTCTATGATTGGGTTTAGCGGGACATTAAAATCTCCTCCCAAAATCAGTGTCCCCGCTGCAAAGCCCTTCAGATCACGGGTGACCTTCTGGCAAAAGGAGACCTGAGAAGAATTAGGAAAGTATACGTTAGCCAACGTCACAGTCCTGTTTCCATAAGTACCCTTGATAAAAATATAGCGACCCTCTGGATCTGTCAATCGGTCGGTAAGGGTAAAGGGATTGTCTTTGCTGAGTAGAATGGTCACCCCTTTGGTTTTTGCTAAGTCATTAGTTGCATGGTATGCCTTAGTGAAGTATGCATTTGTAAGTTTGGGAATTTGGTTGGTGCGGAAGTGAGTTTTCTGTAGGAAAACAAATTGAGGCCTACCTTTCTTCAGCTCTCTGAGGAGTGAGACCCGTTTTTCAGGAATGTTCAGTCCCTTGATATTATGAGAGATCACCATAGGCCTCTCTCCAAGTGACGAGTACGCCGTCCCTGTAGTTTGAGTATGTGGGGGATTTTTCAATCTAATTCTGCAAAGACAAATCAAGGTTACTCAATGTTTACATGGATTGTCAGTAGACCAAGGGGAGAGAGCACAAAGAAGATACAGGCCAAGAAGAGTGAAGAGTATAGAAAAAAGAATAGAGAGAGTTGGATTCAGGATAGATAGTGAATCCTATAACAATGGAGAGATTCTTCAGGTAAATATACTTTAGATGTTAAACAACTTTTCTAAAGCAAGTGGATAGTGCACCTGGGTCGTGAAACCTCCGGCCCAAGTGTACTTTGTGGGTTCGTGGGAGGTTCGCCACCAAGGCGGAAAAGTCCCAACTAATGGAGTCGTGAAGAATATCAAGTCCTGATCACGAGACCCTTGTATACAGTAAGTTCAGAAAAATATCAAAAATGTGACTTAAAAAATGTAAACCAAACGATACGGAACTAAAAAGAAAGAACGACACAGCCTGTAAAAATAGGCCAAAAATAAAAAAACTAATGTCTTGAAGGATCAACCCTGTCTTGAAAAAATAGTAACTGGACTCTATAAAATCTGGCATGTCTTCCCTGGTTTCTGTGTGAAGTGCTTCTGTTTCTATTCGGGGGCTATCACCTGCACCACTTCTGTATGGAAGTCCAGTGATTTCCAAAGCCCAGAGTAAAGGAACCCTAGCGTTGTCAAGCATCGTGGCCAAAAAACAGCGCTTTGAGGTAATATCCTGCTAATCACTGGCATCTTGGGGAAAGCATTGTAACAGAACCATGCAGCCTGCGTTAGATAGGTCTTCTGGCTGCCTTATTTTGATTGTAGAGAACTTAGGGGAAAAGTAATTTGTGGTTATCCAGAACCTGACCTATAATGGGAGTTGTTGGGAGTCACAGCACCAAACTCCAAGATTGTAATCTCACTGTGTTACTCCGCTCCTTGAGATCCGTGAGGATTTTGTCTCCTATTAGGTGTCCCTGCGTGTTGACCACCTCCACGGCCATGTTTCATCTGCTTAGGGAACTGCTTCTCCGGTGTGGAAGATGGTGAGGAGTGGGGACTTCTTGTGAGTGGTGGAAAAGCAAACTCCTGGTACCAGTCAGGCAATTCCACTCTGTCTAAACCAAGACCTGCACAAAAGTCTGGTAAATCAGATGGCGAGCGTAAAATGTGTTGCTTTCCAGCCAGCGTCACCACCAAAGCAAAAGGGAAGCGCCATGTGTAACGCATGTCATGTTCCCTGAGTTTGTCCAGGAGGGGTCGCAATGCTCTACGGTTCTTCAGGGTAATTTGGGAGAGATCTTGAAACAACATAATGTGTTTACCATTAAAGACAATTTGGTCATTTCTACGAGCCTTTCGCATGATTTCTTCCTTGAGTGGATAACTCTGAAGGCAGCAGATAATGTCCCTAGGGGGTGCCGTATCTGGTCCCCTGGCTCTGAGGGCCCTGTGTGCTCTCACAAACTCTATATCCATATCTTCCTGTCTTTCCAACAGAGAGTTAAAAACACACTGTAATGCTGGTATTATTTGGTCAGATTCCACAGTCTCAGGGATCCCCCTCACCCTAATGTTATTCCTCCTCCCACGGTTGTCAGGGTCCTCTTAATGTCTGTTCATTTCAATGAACTGTTCAGCATGTGAATCAGCAACCTTTTCCAGCCTATGTATGGCCCTGTCTCTGTGCCTGCCCGCAGCCTCCACATTCTCCATCTTGTCAGACACTGAGAGTAAATTTGAGAGTAAATGTAGATTTTATATCTGCCGCAAATCCGGACATGTCAGCATATGTAAGGGGCTTGTTGGAGCGATTACGTCCCCTACCTGAGTCCTCCTGTGCAGATTGTGAGACCTCGCTGAAGTCCTCCTCGTCATGCGGAGCCCGCGCCATCTTAAGGCCTGCACCACTGCCTCGTGGAGACGGCTGTGCTTTTAAGAGGTCCGCAATGCTTCTAGCGGCGGAGGCAGCTGCAGAGTTGCGGCGTGATCTGGAGCGGGGTGTCTGCTGAGTCAGCTTGCCCATCTCCAGGACTGTGCTCTCAGGTTGTCCGGCTTTAGGCTGTGTCGTTCCGGGAGCTCCTCTAGCACACGTCCATCGCGGTCGCTTGCCAAGCCACGCCTCCTCGTACTTCAAAATTTCATGTGCTTGTAGCGCTGGTAGATTAGCGATCTACCATCTGATAGGTAAATTTAGTAACTTGTTCGTTAGGAAGGTTAGATTTGCCTCTGTTTCAGCTTGGCTGACGTTGCGTGTGTTTCCATACTGAGCCATGGGTGTCGCTGTTGCCGCTGGCTGGTGTTGGAAGGGCAGCGTGTCTAAGCGTATGGATGCTCTTCTGTCCCGGAGACAACTCGGTGGAGGTGGTTCTCCGAGTTGCCTTCTGGGCGAGGGTATTTATGGGACAGACGCCATATTTTGGGGTTTGTTTTACAGCCACCTGCTGGCCCTCCTGGCCCTCCTGGCCGACAGGTATGCATTAGAGAGCTACCTCGTGATCCTCTGTTCCGGAGGCCCACGTCGCTGCGGTGCAGGGGTGGGCCCAGAAGCTTGTCTGGGGCCTACCACAGCGGCCGAGGAATGGTCCTGAGCTGTCTATCCCAAGTGAAGAAGCTGGACAACCGAGGAGATCCCAGGGGAGGACCCGTCATGGAAGGATCATGCAGCGTGCTGGTCTGGAGAGGGGCCTGGTGACTCAGTTGGAGGACGTATCCTAAAGTAATTATACAGCATAGTGTTGCCGGGTTTGGCTTAAAGGTTCAAGCACTGTGACTGACATTCATTGCAGAAAAAAACAATACATCCTGTGGCAGAGGATCGTACGGGTTCATCCCAAACAAGTCTGTGGCAGAGACTTTTGTTCGTGCTGCGTACTGGCTGCTAGGCAAGTGAGAGAGGCCTATCCAGGTGTGTAAGGAGTGTGTCCCACCAAGGGAGTGCATTCTACTGAAATATCTAACCCCAAAGGACATTTTGTCAAGAATCTTACTAAAAAGGTATTTGAGTTTTCCTCTGCGGTTTTTCTTCTACCTCTTTCCTGCTACTTCCTTTGTTGATGGTTTAATAAAGCATTGAAAACGTACTCAAGTGTTGGTGCGTGTGTCGTCCAGAGGTAAACTCAACGGAACCCTAGACCAGGTGGCGGTGAAACAGAGGGAAGGAGAGTGAAGGTAACAAGCCCACTTTAAACCAGCAGCTCCATTGAGAGTTAGTGCTACATGCTTTTAACATTCAATCTTAAAATGAATGGATTTTCCCAAATGAAAACCACATATGCTCCTGAAATTCACTTGCTCAAGAAAAAATGTCAGTCCTGCTCTTGGAATTTCCATGTCAATGCAGTCAAAAATGAACATCAATTTGACTCTACTAATTATTAGAAAATCTATTTTGAATGAAATTCTACTAGTGTATGTCCAGCTTTAGTTGCTGTAGAAAAGTCCCTCCACAGCCTTGTGTGCTTCTCTGTCAAGCTCAATTTTTAGATACTGCATCTTTTTCCAAGTTGAGATGGGCTTGCAATGAAAGGTATAAAGTGTGTCTTCCAATCATTGAAATTTAAAGGATCACCCATAAATGTTGTTTAGTTCAGTGGAAGACAGTTTATGGTTAATGCACTTGCCTGTGCAAGACTAATGCCCTGTACACACGGTCGGACTTTGTTCGGACATTCCGACAACAAAATCCTAGGATTTTTTCCAACGGATGTTGGCTCAAACTTGTCTTGCATACACACGGTCACACAAAGTTGTCGGAAAATCTGATCGTTCTAAACGCGGTGACGTAAAACACGTACATCGGGACTGTAAACGGGGCAGTGGCCAATAGCTTTCATCTCTTTATTTATTCCGAGCATGCGTGGCACTTTGTCCGTCGGATTTGTGTACACACAATCGGAATTTCCGACAACGGATTTTGTTGTCGGAAAATTTTATATCCTGCTCTCAAACTTTGTATGTCGGAAAATCCGATGGAAAATGTGTGATGGAGCCTACACACGGTCGGAATTTCCGACAACAAGGTCCTATCACACATTTTCCATCAGAAAATCCGACCGTGTGTACGGGGCATAACTGTGCTTGTACATGTTACCAATTTTAGGTGATAACTGTATGCTGAGGGTGGAAGGGCACAGCTTTTGGATTTAGTTGAGCTCTGGATGGAGTATTTAGGCAGAAAGCCTCGTCCTCTTCTTCATAACACTCAGGGCTAGCTTTGAGATTGCTGTAAGCGTTAACCTGGGGCTGATGCTACTCTGACTGTGTAGCTGCTAAAGCTTTTTTTTTTCCTCCCGCAGCTTTAGATGCATCTCTGCTTCTTTCAGTTTTATCTCTGCCAACATTTTTGCTTCACTTAGTATGCATTCACTCTCTAGTTTGTGAAGTATTGCTTGCTGAGCCTGGATTTTCTCCATAGCCTTGGTCTGTTCTACTTTGGCTGAAAGCTCTGCTTCTGCATCTGCTAGTTTTCTAGAGATCTTGGAGATAGCTTTAAAGTGGTCTTCTGATCTTTGAGATAACTCTGAGATTACGGTTTCTGTATTTGTGGGGCAATGATGTACTATAGCCGATCAACTTCTGTACAACCGATTTTCCTCTAGCACCACAGGCTATAGCCGGCAATGTTGATCAGTGCATTCTGATGGCAGGGAAATATCCCTGCTAGGGATGAGCCGAACACCCCCCCGGTTCGGCTCACAGCAGAACATGCAAACAGGCAAAAAATTTCTTCGAACATGCGAACACCGTTAAAGTCTATGGGACACGAACGTGAAAAATCAATAGTGCTAATTTTAAAGGCTTACATTCAAGTTATTGCCATAAAAAGTGTTTGGGGACCCGGGTCCTGTCCCAGGGGCATGTATCAATGCAAAAAAAGTTTTAAAAACTGCAGTTTTTTCAGAAGCAGTGATTATAATAATGCTTAAAGTGAAACAATAAAAATGAAATATTCCTTTAAATATCGTGCCTGGGGGGTGTTCTTAGTATGCCTGTAAAGTAGCACATTTGTCCCGTGTTTAGAACAATACCACAGCAAAAAGACATTTCTAAAAGGACAAAAAGGCATTTAAAACTACTCGCGGCTGTAATGTATTGTTGGGTCCCAGCAATATAGATGAAAACCATTGGCAAAAACGACATGGGTCCCCCCCAGTCCATTACCAGGCCCTTTGGTCTGGGTATGGATAGGTGAACCCTGCACCCAAATTTAAAAAAAAATGGCGTGGGGGTCCCCTAGGCCCCCAGGCACTATATACTCTGAACAGCAGTATATATACTATATGGCCTGCCCTATATACTCTGCAGAAAATTGGGCCTTAGGCATTGGTGGTACCAGAACACTGTAAGCACTCACAGTTACTCTTGGTAGGCACATGAACGGGCTGTGAAATACTATATCAAAAATTGTAGTTATATTCCACTGTTAAACAGGGGCAGAAAAATTGGGCCTCTGGTGGTGGTGGTACCAGAACACTGTAAGCTCTCACAGTTACTCTTGGTGGGCACAGGAATGGGACCTGCTATGAAATATTATATCAAGAATTGTAACTACATGCCCCTATTATACAGGGGCAGAAAAATTGGGCCTTTGGTGGTGGTGTCACAACACTGTAACCATTCAGAAATACTCTTGTTGGGCGCAGGGCCGGGCCCTGCATTGAAATATTATATCAAAAATTGTACTTACATGCCCCTGTTAAACAGGGGCAGAAAAACTGGGCCTCGGGTGGTGGTGGTGGTGGTGCCACAACGCTGTAATCCCTCACAGATACTCTTGTTGGGCACAGTAATGGGCCCTGCTGTGAAATATTACATAAAAAATTGTAATTACATTCCCCTGTTGAACAGGGGCAGAAAAATTGGGCCTTGGGTGGTGGTACCCTAAACCAAAAATATTGTTGGAAACTAGCATCACCACGGTTGAGGAGGAATAGGATAGTAAGCCTAGCCAGTCTTCAAGGGATCCCTCATCCATAGTAAATTGAATCAGTTAGATCAGCATCAGGTGCTTGATAGCTGCTGATCCCACGTTGCCACCATTTTACTCAGTGATCACTTTTTACTTTGTAAGGCTTTTTATTCAATAAAATCCCTATATTTTTTTGACCTACGCCATGTGGAGCCCCCCTTTTTCTCTTTTTTCTCCATGACTTCATCCATGATTGATTTCTTCTGACCTTTTGAACCTGCCTGGAATCGGAGAGTGAGCTGACAACTCCCACCTGTGATAATCCTGGTTATCGGTGACCGTGACCCAAGTGACAACCTTGCCTATTGGAGATCGTGACCAAAGGGAGAACATCTGGGTAGATTTCACGGGAGGTCATCCCCACAAGCTCTGATAGACGTACTGCTATATGGCAGATACGTCCTACTAGATCCGGTAAGAGTACCTAACTCTAGATGTTTATGACGTGTTGCCTGTGGTTGCTCTGCATTCCAGTCTTCAGTCAACATCCTGTGTCCAAGCACCCCCTCTGTTTGAGAAGACGTCTTCTATTTATATTTACGGACTCTGGCTGCAGAGCTTAGCACATTGCATTTGGACATTCATATACACCTCACAGGCTTTTATTGTGTTGATTCACATTATTTATAGTTGCTTTAAAGTCACAGACTTATTTATTTTTGTTTGATACACGTTTTCAGTTTTGGTTTAGCGCTGCACTTATTTTATATACAGCTGCTGATCCAAGACTGATTCATTTTTATGAATGTGAGCCTATCAATGGAGTCTGTGGACAGGCATACTCTTTGATCCATTACAAACCCTCCAGCAGCACTGAATGTGCGTACAGAAAGCACACTGGATGCAAGACAGGCCAGTAGCTCAATTGCATATTGAGCAAGTTCTGGCCAGTGGTCCATCCTAAAGACCCAGTAACCCAGTGGATGCTCTGTTGGAAAGGTTTCCTAGTCTGCTCTTGCCCCTAGATATTCCTGCACCATGTAATGCAGACTCTGGCCATGGTTGCTTGAACCGATCAGACCTTGGTGCTGGGGACTAAAAAATTGTTTAAAGGCATCAGACAGCCGTCCACCTTCACCACCACTCTTCCTCTGACTGAACGAAGCCTCATCAACACGTTGTCCAGCACCAGGAAATTGTAACCTCCCAGGGTCTGGAAATGCATTGCACAAACCTTTGAATGCTTACAGAGCTCCACTGATTCAGAGGACAAATCTGCAGAATAGGCCATAGGGGAAGAAGAGGAGGGGGCGGAAGAGAGCGCTGTGACACAATCACCACTAGCATTTTGGAGGTGTGGTGGCGGAACAAGCTCCAACAACACTGAACCCTGTCCTGCATCCTTCCCAGCTGCCAGCAGAGTTACCCAGTGCGCCCTGAAGGAAAGGTAACGTCCCTGCCCATGCCTGCTGGACCATGAGTCAGCGGTAATATGTACCTTACTGCTGACTGCCCTATCCAATGAGGTCAAAGCATTGCCTTTCACATGCCAGTAGAGAGCTGGAATGGCCTTCCATGAAAAGAAATGGCGTTTGGAACCTGCCACTGAGGTACAGCACATTCCACAAATTCACAAAAGGGTGCAGTGTCTACCAGCTGAAAAGGCAGCAGTTGCAGTGCTAGCAATTTGGCCAAGCTAGCATTTAGACGCTGGGCATGTGGATGGCTGAGACCTTTTTTTTTTTTTCGGTTCAGCAACTGGAGTAGGGAAATTTGCCTGCTAAATTCAGATGGTGGTGTACTGCTAGCAGATTGGCTGCAAGTACTTGGGACACCTATTGCTATACCTTCATTCCTCTCGGTGCAGGTTTTTGAGAGGACTGGAGGTATAGTAGGGTTGGAGATCCCAGATGAGGAGCAAGGAGAAGTCCGCCTTTTCTTTGATGTGGGTCTTTCAAGTGCTGTTGCCAACGCACTGCATGGCAGGTCGTCATGTGTCTGGTCAAGCATGTGGTGCCCAAGCGGCTGCTGTTCTGGCCACGCTTGATCCGCTTCATACATAGGTTGCAAACAACAATGGTGCCATCTGCTGCACACGTGTCAAAAAAGGCCCACACCAAGGAACTTTTAAAAGTCAATGGGGAGTCAGCAGTGCCCTGCACCTGCGGAGCTGATGCAATAGGGTGGCTGCCCTTAAGCTGCCTCCTAGAGGACATCCAGCCTCGTTGGAGTTGTGCCTCCTCTTCCTCCTCCTCCTCTCTGGCACTCTCTGTCAGTGACCTCATCATCCCCTCCCTCCTTTTCACTGGAGCAAACTTGGCAGTATGCTGCAGCTGGGGCAACATGACTAGCAGTTTCTTGTCCTTCTTGGGCACTCCCTGTCTCTAGGCTCACGGTACTCCCTTCCTCAACCTGGGAACCAACATCGGAGCCTTCAAGTCGCTGCCCATCCTCAAGCAGCATGTACCTGACACTGTGGTCGAATAATTCTGGGGACTCCTCCGTGCATGATGGTGGGGCTACAGAAGAAGTGACTGCGGACAAGGATCCAGTGGAATAGGCCACTTTGGCAGCTCTGTTGGAAGGCAAACTACTTTGAGCCTGGATGTCAGAGGATGAGGAGGATGAGGACGGCTTTGTTATCCACTCCACCAACTCTTCTGCATGTTCTGGCTCAATAACACGACAAGCCAATCATTATTTGTAAATGTGTAAACATTTTTAAACACATTTTTGTAATAAAGATAATATTTCGAATTATGTTGTAAATGTCCTTCACTGGTACTGGTAAAGTCTGATCAAATTGTTCCATCAAAATCTTCTATAATCTAGGGATGAGGTACCCACTTAGCCCATCAATCTTTATAAATATATGTATAGAAGCAAATGGAAAATAAAGTGCAGCGGTAATCAAATAAATATAGAGGAATCATATATGAATATGATTATCACAAAAGATTCATGTATTAAACTAAAACACAATATTAATAGCAAAAGTGCAAATACAAAGTGCAAAAAGTGTTATTGAAAAAGTATGTGCGTCATTGTTGAAGACACATATAGATTAATTGATAATAACAACATTCATATAAACTGTATAGCATCACAAATTAATAGTAAAAATTAGGACTATCTATGATCTTAGATTGAAGTGAATAGCACATGCCCACAATGTGTAATGTGCTGAGGGAATATATAGTCCAATAGTAAAACAAGGGAAAAAGTTGTAAAAGAGTCCAGATAAGTGTAATAAAACCGATGGTCAAGATGATCATCCGAAAGTGGTGGATAAATCCCAAAGATACCATGAAGGGTCACCACTGTAAAAGGTTCCACCACCACTAGGACATAAGTAGGCTTACCGGAACATGTGGACCCAGATATAATTAGTGGGTCTAAACAAGCAGGGATGTATAAACACCTAGTAGGATGAGGTTTCTACACTGCTCTCCACAGCACTCTCCTTAAACCATTTGAGAGAATAATCAACTTCCACCATCACTTTCACAGCATAATCAAAGGCAGCTATGCAGGACCATCAAAACTAATTCAAGGGTAGACAACTTCTTCTCAGTACCACTCGGTTAATATATGTATCCAGAGAAGAAAGACAAAAACCTCCACATAGTATAAAACCATAAAGTAAGGAGTTTATTTAAAAAGTTCAGAACACTCACATTTCAGCAGATATAAAAGTGCATATGGGTTTCTGAGCCTTTGTGCTTTCTGACACCACGAGATACTGTTTTTTATCCTTTACTTTTTATGTGATTACTCCTTGTACCCACCCGACTAGGTTGATTGTACTGTTAAGCTTTTGCTGTTTTAATACATTTTTATTCTTGGATTCACGCACTATATGGAGGCCCTTTTCCTCTTTCCTTTTTTATGGTTTGATGTGACACCATTTGGAGTTCGTATATCCTATCAAGTGTGACCATCGGACAGGAGTCCAAGTTTGTTAGCCGGGCTGTCCTAGCTACACCATTTGCTTACCATGGATTGTGACGGAAGTATTGAGGCGTATCTCCACACCAGCTCCTTCCATCAAATATCTGCCGGATTGTTCAATCTAAACACCTGATTGACCCACCACCGTATGGTGAGTGCGTCCACTTCTCATGGTAAGCGTACCCATTCCTTCAATATTTCCATCTTGATGCAGCAAAATATCTTATGAAGAGGTTATTCCTGTCACATATAGTGGTTGATTTGCTATCATCTGCAGGCATCATCTACACATGGGACTTTATTTCATTTTTCTATTTTCAATCTTTTTATTAAGTTTTTACAAATAGGCAATACAAACATACATTGGTGGTATATCCACACCAAAAAAAAACATCTTATAATAACATTTTGCAGACTATCATAACTATAGCATCAAACAAAGGATGGCCAGGGTGTACAACATGAAGACATCTCCTACGCATACCCCAATTTTTTTTTTTAGATGAAGGTTCCATTTGCCTCCTAATTTCCAGGCGATTCCCTAAATGTTCTCCAGGGGGCCCATATCTGACAACATTTTTCATATGTGTCCAATTCGTGTGACAGGAGGGTCTCCATCTTCTCAATTAGGTCCATTTCTGCTATCCATTCGTTAACTGAAGGGGCTTGTGTAGTTCACCAATATCGCAGAATAACCAGTCTGGCTGCTATTAACCAATGTCTTAGCAAACCTTGTTTGATATTTTTATATGGACCTGGTAAAATGGATAGCAGAGTCATTTGAGGTGTGTTGGGGATTAACTCCCCTGTAACTGTAGTATACAGAAGCATGATCATATCCCAGAATTGGTGAATTTGGGGACATTCCCACCATATATGTAGCAACGATCCCTTGGCAGCATGACATCTCCAACATTTATCTGATGTGTCTGGATATATTCGTTGCATGGTTGTTGGACATCGATACCAGTAGGAGACAAGCTTATAGCTTGTCTCTTGGGCTTTAATTGTCGATGACAGACAATGTGTGTAAGTAAATGATTTCTCCCACTCTTCTGTTCCAATTTGAGTATTAAGTTCACGTTCCCATTTATTTGTGAATTCTGGGGGCTCAGGGTGGTTTTTTAGGATAAGAATCTTATATATTGCTGATAAAACATGTTTTGGTCTGTTACTTTGCAATAGGATGGACTCAAACATATTTAGGTCTCTACTGAGGGATTGGTTTGTAGAAATAGAAGATAGAAATGACAATAATTGTTGATATTCCATCCATTGCATAAATGAAGGCTGATGCGTTGATATTAGGTTCAATATGGGTGTTAATTTACCCTGGCAAAGAATCTGGCTCACTCTTAAGTGAGATTCCTTATTCCATATGAGAAAATGATTCCGGTCTACTGCAGGTGGGAATTGTGGATTGCCAAATAAAGGTGTCATTGGTCCTATCTGTGAAGAAAGCCCTAACCGCAAGATCATTTTGGACCACAGGCTCAATAGGTGAGATGAAAGAGAGGGTGGAGAAAGGCTCGTATCTCGCTGGTTACCCTGAAAGGGTAAATCTAACCAAGGAAGAGCCTGAAGGTCAAACTGATTGAGCCCCTGTTCTATTGATACCCATTGTTTGGTATCCGCCTGATGAAACCAGCTTACTAATCTGGTCAGGACTGCCGCCACATAGTAAAAATAGAGATTTGGTGCACCCGCTCCTCCTTTTGTTTTAGGTAATGTTAGCTTTTTCCAATTTAATCTAGATCTCTTATTACCCCAAATAAACTTAACGAAAGCGGATTGTAGAGTAGAAAAAAAGGATCTAGGAATAGTAACAGGAATATTTTGAAAGAGATATAAAAATCGCGGTATTATGTCCATTTTCAATATATTGATCCTCCCAAACCATGAGTATTGTTTTGAATCATATTTTTTTAGATCTTGTAGAGTACGTTGCATTAAGGGAATATAATTTGTCAAATATAGCTGGGTCAGATCTGATGGAATATTAATTCCTAAGTACCTTAATGCAGAAGAGCAAAATCTGAATGAAAAGTTATTTTTCAACATCGTCACTTGATGTGGTAAAAGTGACACATTGAGAATTTCAGATTTTGAAACATTTACCTTAAAATTACTCAGAGCTCCAAAGCGCTGGCATTCCGATAGAATAGAGGGCATAGAAGTATGTGGATTGGTAATATAAAGTAGCAGGTCGTCGGCAAACAAAGCAAGTTTTATTTCCTGTTGGTCTAGCTTTATACCTGTAATTGAGGGGTTCTGTCTGATTGTTATTACTAAATGTTCCATTACTAGAACATAAAGCAAAGGAGATAGGGGGCATCCCTGACGGGTGCCATTTTTTATAGGGAAACTTGTGGTCAGTGAGCCATTGATCCTAATTCTAGTGTTTGGTTTAGTGTATAATGCCAAAATCTTATTAAGTAAATTTGGACCCATCCCTATTTGCTTTAGTGAATGCTCGAGAAAAGGCCACCCAACCCAATCGAAAGCCTTCTCTGCGTCGACCGAGAGGAGGCATGCTGGTATTTTAGCCATTTGGGCATAGTCCATTAGTAAGAAAGTTTTTATTGTATTGTCACGTGTTTCCCTTCCTTGCACGAATCCGGTCTGGTCATTATGTATCAGGCTAGGTATGAAGGATTGGAGATGTGACGCAATCAATTTGGCATACATTTTTATGTCTACTCCAATTAAAGATATTGGACGATAACTAGAACATAATGTTAAGTCTTTATCTGGTTTGGGAATCCAAGTGATATGGGCTTCCAATGTTTGGTTCGGGAATGTGTTTGTAGAAGAGATGGAATTAAACACCTGTAGCATAAATGGAGACAAATATTTATATGTTTTATAAAATTTTGGAGTGAATCCATCTGGGCCAGGACTCTTCCCTGATGGAATGTCTGTAATTGCTCCAAGTAGTTCTTCCATTGAGAAAGGGTTGTCCAATAATTCCCTATGGTCATCTTCTAATGTTGGAATAGAGGTTTCTTGTACATAGTCTTCAATGCTACAAGTTTTTGATCCCTCGTTCTCTACAAAGGATGGTTGGGCCAAGTTGTAAAGAGCTGAAAAATATTCTCTAAATGTTTGATGGAGACTTTGTGGGTCTGAAGTAATTTCCCCCGATGACTTACTTATGCTAGCTATAAAGGTCTGAGGAGGACGAGGATGTAATATTCGTGCTAAATGTCTCCCACATTTGTTTCCATATCTATAATTATTTAGGGCACATTTCTGTTGGTATGAACTATGCGATTCTGCCATATGCTGCAATAAGGATGCCCTTGTAGACATTATGTTGGCTAATACTTCTGGAGACTGTGAGGCTTTATGTAATGTTTCTAGTGTATGAAGCTTTAACAGGGAATTTTGAATGGCCACCGATCTTTCTTTTTTAAGACGAGAGCCATGTTGGATGAATAACCCTCGTAGGACCGCTATAAGAGCTTCCCATTTTAATGGTAGTGCAGTCTCATCCTGTTCATGATCAGAAACAAAGTTACCAATTGCTTCTATAATTGCTTTATGACAGATTGGATCAGACATAAGTCTATCGTATAAACGCCAAGACCAGCTTGTGCCTCGAGTCTGGGGGAGATATATTGATAGAAATACAGGTGAATGGTCAGACCAAATAAATGACCCTATTTCCATTGAGGGGTTCCACTCCAAAACCTTTGGACCTGATAAGAAATAGTCTAGCCCACTTTAAGATGTATGTGCTGATGAGAAATATGAATAATTACAATCTTTGGGATATAGAATCCGCCACAAATCAAGAAGTCTATGGTCAAACAATTGTTTCTTCAGGGCCCTCAGCTGGGAATAAGAGATATTGGAGCGTTGGGCAGAGGTGTCTAACTGAGGCTCCAAGGCTAAATTGAGATCTCCTCCTACAAGAATAACGCCTTCAGCGAAAAGATGAAGATAACGAGAAATGGTCGCGGTTTGGTCATAATTCGGAATGTAAAAATTGGCAATTGTGAAGAGGTAATCCCATATCCGGAATTAAAAGGTAAAGGTATCTACCAAGTAAGTAAAAGGTGTCTACCATTGGTATCAGCTATATGTTCCAAATATTGAGCTGGTAAATTTTTATGAAAGGTGATGGAGACCCCCCTGGCCTTCGAACCAGACATAGTGCTATGAAACCATTGAGAGTAATGTTTAACTGAGCATGGAGGGATGCCTTCGGTGCGGAAGTGGGTCTCCTGGAGGAGTATTATATCTGCCTTAGCTTTATGCAAACTGTAAAAGATCTGTCCTCTTTTTGACTTGTTGTTTAAACCTTTGACATTATAGGTACAGAGTTTCAGTAGAGATGCCGAGGAAGACCACCTAGCCATCTTAAAAAAAAAAAAAGGGGAGGAAACTTATAAAAAGAGAGGTTCCCTCTCTAGGGGCCCTGAGCTACTCAAGGTCCACAAATAGGACAAAACACTTGGAAACAAAAGCAAAAAAACAAAGGGATATGGACAATGTCCAAAATAAAGAAAAATCACCAAGCCCTACCAGAGAGCTGGTGTACCTACAAGGGAGTTAAGTAGGTAGACCCAGAGGTTGTCTCACAGCAGAGACCCAGGACAAACAAAATATATATCTTATCCTCCGCATAGTTTATTATTCCTTTTCTTGTTCTCCTCCCCCTCCCCATTGTATACATTAGAGTCGGGAGAGGGGAAAAAAAAAAAAAACACAAATTATATTATGTAAGGGGGGGGGAAGGAAAGGGGGGGGTGGTCCGAGCAGCATGGGCCGTATGAGCAGTCCATCTGGAGGGAGGGGAGGAATGCAAGAGAGAAAAAAGAAAAAAAAGGAAAAAAAATCCTTTCCCTTTCCCTTTCCCTTCTCTTTTCCCTCTATTTCTCTTCCAAGAGTATGGTATTATGTTTATATAATCTTCCCCCCTTTCTTCCCTTTCCCTCCCTCTCTCCCCAAATCTATCATATACATTTATGCTTACCCACACATACATACATTGCCCAGTGGTTGTGCGTACGCTTACCCAGATATATTTGCTGCCACACACACATATATATATATATGTATTTAACAAGAGCATGTAGATACTAGCACATTCGTTCATCTATCACATGTTTCTCATTAAGGGGGCCCTAATCTCATTATTATGTTACGTAACCTTTGGCAACCAGATAGGTATCCCCAACATAGCTCGTCCACACCCCCCTCTAGTCACCTCAACCGCTGGGGGAACCAATCAGGTAAATGACACCCTGACTGAACAGTTTGCATGTCGCAGAGCAGACCTTGATTTCAATAGTGAATCGGATAACATAGGTTTAAACACCCATATAACCGGTTCCTATGGGGCTCTAAAAAGATTTCCATAGCCTTAGTCCAAGTTTGGTCTAAACCAAAACTCAGTCGTTATAGCGTATATCATGTTGCGTAGTAATCACAAATGTTCCGTACTACAACATGATTCAGACATATAGGACTGGTGTAGCCTTTTCCCACCACATACAGCATCATACAATGTCTAACCCTGCGACGCTATGGACCATTCTGCAGTTAAAAAAAAAAAAAAAAAATTTAATTTTTCTGAAGAATTTCCCATTTTTTTGGTTTATCACAGACAGTTTTAGTTGCAGTTTTTTTTTTTCTTTGCTGTCTTATATGGACATTTTCACCTACCTAACTTTCCTGATTTGTTTGTCCTTTTGTTGTTTTATATTGTTCACGTTGATATCTGACCTACAAGTTACTATCAGCTTTATATTTGCACGTGAGGTGATACTTCACTTTCGCACTTTGTTACACACTAGAGCATTTTTTATCTTTTTCACTTGTTTGTGCAGTTTACTATACTGTTTATGCTAGCTGCTTTACTACTTTTTACCACTAGTAGCGCGACATTGTTTTATACTTATAAAAGTGCATATCAAGTAGTCTTTCTTGTAAACAGCATACAGGACGCAATGGCATAAACAGGACTCAATCCGACACATTTCATCTAAATAGACATCATCTGGGGAGTCAGGCTGTCATGGCCATTGCGTTTAAATAGAGAATGTGAACCCAAAATAGACAACCAACCTGAGACACTGCATGCGTGTAATTCGAAACTAACTTCCTGGATGACAACAAAATGGCACGGGTGCGTGCGGGTCAAGCCTCATTCTGAGGCTTGACCTGCAAAATGTCAAAAGTGGTTCCTCAAAAGTGTCAGTTAGGTGTCCGATTTGTCTGCCACAATATCGCAGTCCCGCTATAAGTCACTGATCACTGCCATTACTAGTAAAATAAATAAATAAATAAATAACAATTCTATAAATATATCCCATAGTTTTTTAACTTTTGCGCAAACCAATCAATATGCGCTTATTGGGATTTTTATTACCAAAAATATGTAGCAGAATACATTTGGGCTAAGAGGGAATTGTTTGTCTGTATTTTGCGGTCCTGATGGACTATCTTTTATATGTATAGTATATGTATACAAATAAAATGTATTGTTTAAAAAAAACAAAAAAAAAAAAAACTTGTAATGTCCTTTGACATTACCAGGAAAATCCTGCTCCCCACTCTATCCAAATTCTTTCCCTTTTGGCCCAAATTAATGAAGAAATTTGATTTTTTACATTTTTTTTATTGGGTATGTTTTATAACAGAAAGTAAAAAATATTGTTTTTTTTCAAAATTGAAAATCTTTTTTTTTTTATAGCACAAAAAATAAGAGGTAATCAAATACCACCAAAAGAAAGCTCTATATGTGGGGAAAAAAAGCACATACATTTTTTTTGGGTACACTGTCGCACGACTGCGCAATTGTAATGCAGTGCCATATCGCAAAAAATGGCCTGGTTATGAAGGGGGTAAAACCTTCCGGAGGTGAAGTGGTTAAAGTTAATCATTTTAGGTCTCATCAATAGACTTTAGTCATGTACTAACAAGCTAACAGACATCTGATGTCAAGATGACACAGGCGTTTATTTTCTTAACAATGTCTGGAGTATTAATATGGTTATGTTGAATAGACTCATAATATTGGCAGACTCTGGCATGTCTGCTTTGAATGACTTATTGTGATATTTCAAGGTCTTCTGGTGAACAGAATGTTTACAATCTTCTTCTTGTCTCTGTGAGTCAAAGGCCATGTCAAATGCTTTCTCATGTCTTCTTGCTTCCTGGTCATGCAGTTTCTTGCCCTTCTCTGAGGAACTTCTTTCATCAAAACTGTCTCTGACTTGTACTGTTTTTATAGGCTTTTCTTTTTCCTGTAGAGGGGGCAACATTTTGAACGACCTGTGCCACCTAAAGTGTAATTCCAGTCCAGTGGCAACTGGTGCTAAACTTTTTTTTGGGGGGCTGCAAACAAACCCCCCCAGGTTCACACTTAGCCCTCCACGGTTCCCCGCACTCAGCCCCCCCCCCCGGCTTCCTCGGCTTCTCCTCCCGGCAAACCCAATCCGCCTCCTGTCCTGATTGGCTAGGAGAAGTCGGAAGACGATAGCGAAAATTGATTTGCTGGTATCACAAGTGGGTGGGTTCGGAACGCAATGCTCTGCGCCCTGAGCCCAACCTTTTTCAAGCCAATTTGAGCTGGAGGCTTTCAAAAGAAAAAAAAAACTCTTAGAAACTATGAGTCCAGCACCCCGCATGTAAACTAGAGGGGTGGCACCCGTGCGCCCCTTATGGACTGGCTGCTCCTGGTCCAGTCAAAATTTAACTAGACTAAAATCTTCTCCCAGCCCCATTCTAAGCCTATTCTTTATACCCTGAAAAAGGAAAGATGTCTATACTTACCTATTCTGAAGTCACCCCGGTCCAGTCACATGATCTCTCCAGTGCTGACTTCAGTGTAGAGAAGGGAGCAGTCACAACGGCTGCAGAGCCTAAGCAGTGACGTCATACATAGGTTTACTATGGGGCAGCCATTGTCGGCTGTCCCTCCTCTACATTAAAGATGATGCTGGAAGGTGGTAATGTGATGGGACTGGAGCTCCTTCAGAATAGATGAGTATAGACACATTTCCTTTTACAGTGTAGATAGAATAGGCTTAGAATGGGTTTGGGAGTAGATTTAAGCATAGTTAGATTTTCACTAGATTTACACTTTAAAGGAAAAGTACACATTTGTAAAACAAATAATGAAGGCACATCTTTTTGCAGGTAAAAAAATGTGCATTTATTATTATTTTACTATGGACCTGCAAAGCATTGCACCCACAATCAGCAGATCACGGGTGCAATGCAAGGTTCTTCTGCTCGTTGACAATGCAAGCTGTCTGCTTGTATCTCGTATGGGCAGGCAACTACACACTGACAGGAAGACTCCATGAGCTACTTAGAGCGATTAATGGTAGTTCACTGAGAACTACAAGCTGACACCCGCAAAGGCTCTGGGTACTTATAGTCCTCCCATTCACAGAACTCTGTGAATGAATGACACAGCCGGGTGGAGCTGTCAAACTGGGGAATCGGGAGGTGCAGGGACTGCTGCATCTGTAACATGTTGCAAACTACACCCTGAATATGGGTATTCCATGTTACGAAAGGTGAACTTATAATTGAATTCAAGCTAGTAGCTGGACATCATGTGCTCTTTGTCTACAAAGCTCAGATGAAACATTGAGTTGTCCTCGTAGCAGCCCTTGGCTGTAGTAGTCAATACGCAGAGAGTTTCTAAAAAGTGCTTTAGGTTTTTGTTTTTTTTCTTAACAATATTCATCAAGTATTCAAGTCCTGTGAAAACTACAAACAAATACACATATTTGCAATGAAAATAAAATCATGGATGCAATATACTTCGCTCTGCTTGACCGAGGGATGAAAAACCTTATCTAGCTGTTTGTGGAGTAGTGGCATTTGCTTGCTGTTCATTTCTAGCAAAGGTACACAGTTAAGAAAATCCCGAGTCCATCATTTCACAAAAAATACAAAAATTACACTGAAAAACTTCTTTATTTCCAGGATGCAGTATGCAGGAAGGGATGGGCTCTACATTTTTTACTTATTATATAATTACATTTTTATCACCAGTCTTAAGGAGCTTATGATGTAAGCATACCTCCCATCTTTTTGACATGGGAATGAGGGACACCTATCAGCAAAAGTAGGCAGGCATCGGACACACCCCTTGCCACATCCCCTTAAAGGAGAATTGTACAAAAAAACAAGATTGGTTAAACCCACAATTGCTTTTTTTTACCACTACTATTCCTTTATATTGGCTTTTGGAATTTACAGATTCAGCAATTTAGAAATAAGATGAAAGGTTTAGCACTGGAATACACTTTTTGATAGATAAAAAGTGCATTTTATATACATTTATATAGATCAGACCAAAATGAGGGACAAATAAGGAGAAATGAGGAGGAATGAGGGACAGATGGACATTGTTCCAAATCAGGGACAGTCCCTCGAAATCAGGGACAGTTGGGAGCTATGTGTAAGCGATAATTTTTGCCACAGACACAAATCAAATAATTATGACCAAAGCATGTAAACACCCCTACAGCGCTACAAACATGGCTCAACTGTGTATTTTTAGGCTGTATTCACACATAGCGCAGTGACAGGCATTTTACTTAATTGTAAAACGTCTGTCACCGCTAAGGACACACAGAAAACAGTTGTTTCCTATGTGTCCCATTCACACTGCAATGCAGCCTGTGGCTGCGCTGCAGAGTTCTGTAATAGAATGCAGACATGCTGCATTTGATCACAGCGCATTGTACAGAATCGAATGATGCGTTGCGCTGCTGTACAGTGGCATGAATGAAGTGTAGGTTTTGTACACTTCAAATAAAGTTTGTGTAGCAATAACTCTCAGTGGAGCTGCTGGTTTAAGCGGGCTGTTACCTTCACTCTCGATACCTCTGTTTCACCGACACCGGGTCTAGGGTTCCGTTGAGTTTACCTCTGGACGATATAAGCACCAACACTCGAGTACGTTTTCAATGCTTTATTGAATAAAGTAACGAAGGAAGTAGCAGGAAAGAGGCAGGAGGAAAACTGCAGGGAAGCTCAAATACCTTTCTTTAGGCTTCTTTAGAATATCCTTTGTTGAATACTGTAATTGAATGCAATCTCCCTTTGTGGAACACGATATTTGCTTGCCTGGATAGGCCTCTCTCACTTGCCTAGCAGCCAGTACGTAGCACGAACAAAAATCTCTGCCACAGACTTGCTTGAAATAAACCCGTACGATCCTCTGCCACAGGATGCATTGGTTCATGATGAATGTCAGACACAGTACTTGGACCTCTAAGCCAACCCGGCAGTACCATGCAATAAGACTACTTCAGGATACGTCCTCCAACCAAATCACCAGGCCCCTCTCCAGACCAGCACTCTGCATGATCCTTCCATGATGGGTCCTCCCCTGGGATCTTCTCGGTTGTCCAGCTTCTTCACTTTGGATAGACAGCTCAGGACCATTCCTTGGCTGCTGTGGTAGGCCCCAGACAGGCTTCTGGGCCCACCCACACGCCGCAGCGACGCGGGGCTCCAGAACGGAGGACCACGAGGTGGTACTCTAACACATACCTGTCGGCCAGGAGGGCGAGCAGGTGGCTGAAAATGAACCCCTAAACATGGCGTCTGTCCCATAAATACCCTCTCCCAGAATGCAACTCGGAGGACCACCTCCACCGAGTTGTCTCCGGGACAGAGGAGCACTTAGTTACATAGTTACATAGTTACATAGTAGGTGAGGTTGAAAAAAGACACAAGTCCATCAAGTCCAACCTATGTGTGTGATTATGTGTCAGTATTACATTATATATCCCTGTATGTTGCGGTCATTCAGGTGCTTATCTAATAGTTTCTTGAAGCTATCAATGCTCCCCGCTGAGACCACCGCCTGTGGAAGGGAATTCCACATCCTTGCCGCTCTTACAGTAAAGAACCCTCTACGTAGTTTAAGGTTAAACCTCTTTTCTTCTAATTTTAATGAGTAGCCGCGAGTCTTGTTAAACTCTCTTCTGCGAAAAAGTTTTATCCACTGTAGTAATGAAATACACAACGTCCTCTTTTCCAGGCCTGCAGATAATTACTTTGTCAGCATAGATGTGCCGACCGAAGTTCCAATGCATAAAACATCCACTAAAACATTCATCCATTTTAACAGAACATCCAGTCTTTCGG
The DNA here is from genome assembly GCF_042186555.1 of Aquarana catesbeiana. Taxonomy (NCBI): domain Eukaryota; kingdom Metazoa; phylum Chordata; class Amphibia; order Anura; family Ranidae; genus Aquarana; species Aquarana catesbeiana. Next base: position 74,429,213 of record NC_133332.1, on the reverse strand, counting down.
AAAGGCTTAGGCACAGACAAATAGTCCCAAACAGCTTCATTGTACCAAAGTTCCCGGTTAACTTCAATCACTTGCATCATGTCCTGAGGGACAAAAGGGAACTCCAAGCCATATTCCGTAGCTACACGCTTGTTCAACATTCTCTGCAAACGTGCAAGTTTGGGCAAGAATCTGTTTTTCCCCATGCCAGGAGGCAGACATGAATCCAATGATTTGCTCACCAAAGACCCAGCCGGTGTCTGAAGTGAACTAACAACTTTTGACAATGTCTCATTTACAGTGCTGTGTGGCTCCACACAGGGTGACGTCTTCCCAGAACTCAGGACTGCCCATTCAGGGAAAGTCATAGCAGAGGCGACATCCTCGCCTTGTGCCCATAACATCTCTTGTGACATAGTCTCAAATAGGTCATCATTACCGGAAAGATCCGACAAGGATTCTATTTCCGAATCTCCCAGTTCTTCTGCTGGCAGATATTTATTTACAGTCCCAGATACATTCCCCATCAGCTGCTTACCCGTTCCCGTCGTGGACTTTGTTGGATGCGGTTCGGGTAGTTTCTGGGGTAGGCCTCGGCGACGGCCGCGGGAAGCCTTCACATATCCCACCTTCCTCTGGACAGGTACAACAGAGACAGGCATGGTGGACACAGAATTCGAAGCAATGTCCGCTGATGAGAGGGCAACAGCAGTGTCTCTCTCCGGAACATTCCCGGCAACAACAGGCGAAGTAGTGGCCTGCCGTTCTCTCTCCGTAGTAGTAGCAGCTTCTACTGTGGCGATACCTGTTGCCCAATCCATTCGATAAGCACGGGGCGACATGGTAGGTTGCTCCACCACAAACAAATACTCTCCACATTGCGGACATCGGCCAAATGGACGGAGATGTACGGCCAGTCCTTCACATCGGTGGCAGATCATGCCCAGTCCTTCAATATCTCCTGAGGTATACAGAACAAACCTCCCCTGCGGCTTCAGACGAACACCAGTGTCTGTAAGCAGGGTTCCGGTCAGTACAATACTCGACACAGTGCTTGCAGGGAACATTCTTGGTCCCATAATTGGCTGCATCGCTGAAAAAGACATGGCCACACTCTAATCTTCTCAGCACGATCACGAGGCCTCTCTTCTTCTCTGGCGCCAAACACACACGTGTCCCATGCGATATCAAGTAGGGTAGGCTCCTCCCACTTGTTCTTCTGATCACGTGGCTCCCAGGCTTTTACTAGCCGTGGACGCATTCAGAAATAAAGTCCTGCAACTTTTAACCTCTTCTCTTCCTGAAAAATTGAGAAAAAGTCCAGCTCTCAGCGTAAACTCCTGGTGAAACACCTCTCTGGGTTGCGATAATTGATGGTTAACAAATCCCGGACGACGCCCCCACATGTAGCACTAACTCTCGTTGGAGCTGCTGGTTTAAGTGGGCTGTTACCTTCACTCTCGATACCTCTGTTTCACCGGCAACGGGTCTAGGGTTCTATGTGTGTGATTATGTGTCAGCATTGCATGATATATCCCTGTATGTTGCAGTCATTCAGGTGCTTATCTAATAGTTTCTTGAAGCTATCAATGCTCCCCGCTGAGACCACCGCCTGTGGAAGGGAATTCCACATCCTTGCCGCTCTTACAGTAAAGAACCCTCTACGTAGTTTAAGGTTAAACCTCTTTTCTACTAATTTAATGAGTGGCCACGAGTCTTGTTAAACTCTCTTCTGCGAAAAAGTTTTATCCCTATTGTGGGGTCACCAGTACGGTATTTGTAAATTGAAATCATATCCCCTCTCAAGCGTCTCTTCTCCAGAGAGAATAAGTTCAGTGCTCGCAACCTTTCCTCATAACTAAGATCCTCCAGACCCTTTATTAGCTTTGTTGCCCTTCTTTGTACTCGCTCCATTTCCAGTACATCCTTCCTGAGGACTAGTGCCCAGAACTGGACAGCATACTCCAGGTGCGGCCGGACCAGAGCCTTGTAGAGTGGGAGAATTATCGTTTTATCTCTGGAGTTGATCCCCCTTTTAATGCATGCCAATATTCTGTTTGCTTTGTTAGCAGCAGCTTGGCATTGCATGCCATTGCTGAGCCTATCATCTACTAGGACCCCCAGGTCCTTTTCCATCCTAGATATAAGCACCAACACTTGAGTACGTTTTCAATGCTTTATTGAACCAACTAACGACGGAAGTAGCAGGAAGGAGGCAGGAGGAAAACTGCAAGGAAGCTCAAATACCTTTCTTTAGGTTTCTTTAGAACATCCTTTAAGGTTGAATACTGTAATTGAATGCAATCCCCTTTTGTTGGACACGATCTTTGATCGCCTGGATAGGCCTCTCTCACTTGCCTAGCAGCCAGTATGTAGCACGAACAAAAGTCTCTGCCATAGACTTGCTTGAAATAAACCCGTACGATCCTCTGCCACAGGATGCATTGGTTCGTGATGAATGTCAGACACAGTACTTGGACCTCTAAGCCAACCCGGCAGTACCATGCAATAATACTACTTCAGGATACGTCCTCCAACCGAGTCACCAGGCCCCTCTCCAGACCAGCACTCTGCATGATCCTTCCATGACGGGTCCATATCCTGGGATCTCCTCGGTTGTCCAGCTTCTTTACTCTGGATAGGCAGCTCAGGACCATTCCTTGGCTGCTGTGGTAGGCCCCAGACAGGCTTCTGGGCCCACCCACACGCTGCAGCGACGCGGGGCTCCGGAACGGAGGACCACGAGGTGGTACTCTAACACATACCTGTCGGCCAGGAGGGCGAGCAGGTGGCTGAAAATGAACCCCTAAACATGGCGTCTGTCCCATAAATACCCTCTCCCAGAATGCAACTCAGAGGACCACCGAGTTGTCTCCGGGACAGAGGAGCACTCATCCGCTTTAACACGTTGCTTTTCCAACACCCGCCGATGGTGACAACGACACCCACCTGCACAATGTGGAACCACACGCAACGTCAGCCAAGCTGGAACATAGGCGAATCTAACTTCCTATAACGAGCAATTCACTAAATTTACCTATCAGATGGTAGATCATAAATCTACCAGCGCTACATTTGTATTAATTTTTAAAAAAACACAGCTGTTTGCTAGGCTCTGAATCACACACCACACTGCCCCCTACTGCAGCCACAATGAACAGCTGCTGGAGAGGAAACCACAGCGGTTACCTTCTCTGGCAGCTGTACGCTGCATGCGAATTCAACTTTAATGTCCCACAACTGCTAGTCTAAACAAGCCCTAAGAGTAGCAAATTAACTATTACATTTCTTATCTTGGTTTATGGGAGTTCTACAAAATCTGTAAAATATGTACAATCTACATGAAATGTTAAGTTCTGCCCATGCCTGGATGTGATTCAATTTGGTGCTCCAGTTTTATCCCGCAGTTAAAAAAAAAATATATTGGTAGGTAGGTAAATAGTTTCAACCTAAACCAGTGTTACTGTTTGTGAACGACCATGGGAGACACCTTAGATTGTAAGCCCCATCAGGGGAAGGGGCTAAGGTGATTGGTTTAGTGTTCTCTGTGAAGAGCTGCATTAAACGTGTCATCACTACATATACACTACACTAGGCAAATAAATAATGCAGAAAACTGTCCTCCCAATCTCATTTCAAGAGACTGTCTCTTTATTCTGTGAGACAGCGTATATTTCAAATGACTATCTCTTGAGTCTATGAGACTGCTTATATTACAAAAGATTCTCCCACCAATCTTTGAAACTGGCCTTGCAGGCTAAGTGTCTGCATTTTATTTAAAAGCCTGTTTCTAAAATTTTCTAAAACCACTTATCATTCAAGCGGCTGTCGCTGCAATTTATAAGACAGTATGTAATTCATGATACTGTTCCTCCAGTATGAAGCAACATATGATTCAGTAGTCTGCCTCAGTTGCTATAATCTTAGAGGTTTGCTGAACTCGACTCTAAAGCCGACAAAACATGGATCAAAATTCATCTAGTTCAGCAGGGACTGGCCAAATTTTGATCCACGTAAGGGCAGGGTGGTTGTACAGATTACTAATCTAAAGATTGAATTCTGTACAACCTCCCTGTTTGATTTTTGCCAATCAATCAGTACTGCAGGTTATACAACCTTGATCAGTGTACTCTGATGATGGGGAAGTCTCCACGCTGTCAGAATACAACAGCTCAGCGGGAGGATTCCCCCATGTGCATCAAATGTGTGTATGGGGGAATTGAATCAGCTTTTTTCATTCAACCCGCTGGTTGAATGAAAAAATTGTCTCATCCATGGAACTTTATTGTGTAGTTAGCTCTGGTCTTCAGAGATTAAAAGTACAAACAAGTGGTCATTGCCCCCACCTATAACTGATCACTGCAGCAAGGAGCATTGGAAGGGCATCACATCTAAAACAAAACCAAGGAAAATTCCAAGCTGAACTTACCAACTAGCCTGCGACCAACCAAATTGACCGGTCCAACAGTATGTGTTAAAAAACAAGGGTTTAGTTGCACACATTTGCAAATACATGCGCAGGCCATAGAGTCCTGGCAAGGCACCCCATTTTCTGTGGAACTAACTCTAATTTCTGTGAGTCTCCAAGAATGGAAGCACATGCATTTTAATGAACAAGTTTAGGGCAGGTAAACCTGGAGGGGGCCCACCCCTCCTTAAAGGCACAGGGGCACACTGAACACCCAGCACATAGCACTATGGCAGCAAAGATGTCAGTGCGTTGCCTGGCCAAGAGATTAAAAGTGGACATTGGTAGAAGAGGGTTATCAGATAATCATGCATAATCTAAACACTTTCAAATACAAGCATCATTAATCCAACTACCTTTAGCACCATCATTCCTCAGTAGGTCGATCAACACACATATTTGACTCAATTGAATGTTTTCTACAATTTTAATGGAACAAGAAGGGGGGGTGAGACATTATGCACTTGCAGAAACAGCTAGAGTCAGTTTTGTTGAGAGGGGGGTGGCAGTTTGTTAATAGCATTATAGCTTATTTGGAGGAACTATCCCTAATTTGAGACCAACTCTCTCTGTGCCTCCTGCATCCTCAATTTTCTTTTTTTTTTGGTCTGATGTGTACATCTCTATACAAAATGTACTATTTTACTACCAAAAGTGTTACTGTATGTTGCACCAATCTTCTTATCTATCTTTTAAATTATTGCATTTGTTATATTGAATTCTAGAACTAGAAAACTAGAAACAACGAAAAGACTTTTGTGATTTAGCCAATTATTTTCTACATTTTATAGCTTTGTGTTCCATGTAACAAGGGCTATGACATGTGTCCTTTGCCTATATGCTGTGTACCAAAAGGTGTCCTTCATAATTTCCGAAAGTTGGGAGGTATGGCAATAGAGATGAACACATGTTCTCTAATCTTCTAACCTTCCCAATTGACTGTACCCCAGGCAGCGTGTAAGGCCCTGGTGCCCAACCTGCAGCCCTTTGGCTCATTCTGTGACGTTCTCAGGGCCCCTGCAGACACTAATCTGTGTTTCCCTATTTCACTGTTATAGTAGTCATTTCTAGCATATATATCATATAATATGTCTCCAATCTATGACTGTCTCTTGAAGCATGTCCCCAGTCTCCAAGAACTATATCCTGTTCGCTGTCTCTGACAGTCTCCTGCAGCATGCCTGCAGTCTCTGACCATCACTTCTATTATGTCCACAGTCTGTGACCATCTCTTGTATCATGTTCGTGCATAATTGTCTTGTGTCACAGCCATAATTTTTGACTATATCCTGATGTGTGTCTGGTGTCGCTGAACGAATATTTACTTCATTTTATGTGTGGCCCTTTGGTGATGTCGGGGACTGCACTTGAAGCCCCCCATATCAAGAAAGTAGTGTCTATCTTGATTTCCTGCTTTATTCACTGCCCATCACCACCTCACTCTGCTTAACTCTGCCCCTAGCCACTCTGTTGATTATCCTCATCCATCTGGCTTCAATGGTTGTAGGATCATTTGAGCCCCTAAGATACAGAATTGTACAGGGATCAATACTAATCCCCATGAAAATCACTGAATCACAGTGAATAAAAGATATCCCTGAAGAGGAGATACCTGAAGAGCAGAAAGGAAATATTTTGCACTCCTGCTGCCTGTGCTACTAAACGGCATTCTTTTGCAAAGAATTCTTCCCCTGAAGCCTCTTCAGTAGCCCACATTTCTGGAAATATTGATCTCCTGATCTCGCACTGTGCTCAGTGGTTTCTTCTGCTAATCCCTATATGAGAAGGGAAATTCAGATGGGACCAGTTTCTCTCAACCACTGCTATGGCCACCAGACTTTAACTATATTTAAACCCAACAAAAGACAGGCAAAAGACAAGACACAGCAGCCTTTTATCACAAAACTACAGTACAGGAAAAAAAAAGCCTCATATTAGAGTTAAATGACTAAATAACAAGAATGAATTCCCAAACATTTTCTGATCCATCAAGTACTGAGTTACTGGAAGCTGATTGTGCACAAGAGAGGACACCATACGCTAGATTAGGGATGAGCTCCCAGTTTTGGATGTTAAGGGGTTTGTAAAGGCAAATTCTTATTTTTTTAAAAATAAACATTGTATACTTATCTACTCTGTGCAGTGGTTTTGCAAATAGCATTCCCAATCCTCTTCTTCTCAGGTCCCCTGCTGGCGCTCTGGGCTCCTCCCTCCTGCCGAGTGCCCCCATAGCAAGCAGCTTGCTATATGGGCACTTATGCATACTCGCTTCCAAGTCCCTCTCTGTGTCCATAAGACATAGAAAGCATGGCTCAGCCCAGCCCCCCCCCCCCCACTCCCGCCTACTAGCTGTGTTTGATAGCAGCAAAAGCCAATGGCTCCTGCTGCTGCATCTCAGCCAATGAGGAGCTAGAGACCTAGGAGAGCCTTGGCTCTCGTGCACCTTGCTAGATCGCGCTTAGTTAAGTATTTGGGAGACTGTGGGGGGAGCTGCACACTCAAGATTTTTACATTCACGCAAAGAATGCATTAAGGTAAAAAACCTTCAGCCTTTAGAACCACTTGAGAATAACAGCTCTGGTGGATGACAAATGGGTGGGGTCTCCTGGGTGACTTCCTTGACCAAATATAGACATGACTATATTTGGTCAGTGATGTCACAAGCCATTCTTGTGACATCATTGACCACATATCATCCACCGGAACTGTAATTCACAGGCAAGCAGTCATTGGCATCCTATTTTGTTGGCTGTCTAGGATAAGGGTCTGGTATAGATCAAAATAACCCCCAGTCATTTAATTTACTTCTTGTAAATGTCATTTTGCTGTAGTAGATTGTATACATCATACAGATATGCCATTTTACAAGCGGGTTAAGGGCAGGCCCCGGACATGTTATTTAAAGGATTTTTGCATGTTTAATATTTCACTTTAAGCGTTATTAAAATCACTTTTAAAATCGTCATTTATTTATTTATTTTTGCATTGGTACATGTTTCTTAGGCAGGGCCAAGCCCCTTATTAGCTTAGAAAATGGCTAGAAATTATTTCTACCATTCCACTCCCATTGACTTCAATGTGGTTTGAATTCAGAAAATGTATGTAACTTTCACTGAACTTGTCTTGAACCAAACCCAGGTACTTTTGGCTAATCCCTACTCAAGATGGACGGCTGAAGAGTTATTTTACACCAGAAAAACTCCTTCAGAGACCTCAGCCTGTCACCTGACTGCCATGACTTTCAAACCTGCAATGTAAACTTGTTCCTTTCAGAGTGAATGAGAACCTCTAAGGATGTCAAAAACTCTCAAAAAACCCCGCTTGTGGGCATGTGCAGTCTGCTTTTCCCACTGAAGTTGGCGCTTAACCTCAGTGGCAGTGCAGGGGGATTCCTCTAAGGTTTCCTGGGTCACTGGGGATGGATGCTGACAGCCCATGTGAGTCTGGTGACAAACTTTGGTCAGGCAAAGTCTTCCTTAAGACCCTGGGTTTGGCAAGTTTTTAGTGTGTGGATAGTGTAGGGACAGGTCATCTGTCTGTCAGGCAAAGTATTAGCATCAGAGAAAGGTTCCAGATGAGTAGGGCAAGCGTAGGGATCCGCCTCTCTTACTGGAAATCACCATCCTTGGGCTCGGACTGGCCAGGTCACATTCTGCGCCTCCAGCTATCAGCTTGGCTGAGACCTGCTCCGCTGAGGGCTGCTGATAAAGCAGTACAACTGGTCCTGTTGTTCTGGGCCCAGGTCTCATCAGCTAGGGGGGCCTGGGGCGGCTTTATTGTTCATTTCTGCCTGAATTAATAAATCACATCTACTTGCTTACCAGGGATTAAATTACATTTCCCTGGGTCTCATCACATCAACAGAGGGGTCCAGGAGGTGGGAGCAGAGGAGGAACTTTTTCTTTCATTTTTGGAGCATAGGTGGATAAAGTCAGTGCCCCTGTTGCACTGCACCTGTGGGGATTGGATGCGGGGTTGGGGGCACCGTCAGAAAGGCTGTATGGGGCCCCATGATTTCTAACAGCAGCCCTGTCCTTGAGTGTTCCCAGTTGGGTTTCCTTCCGCTGGGCTTGTTGTGAGTTGTCTTGCCTCTACTTCAATACAAGTATTCTCAATTGCACTAGGACACCGTGTGTATTATTGCCACCGCACCACGCTGCAGCCACCCATGTGCTAGACCCCTTCCCGCGCACAACCTCATGGGCACCTTCTTACAATCTCCAACCATTCGATCCAGATTCCAGATAACCCTCACCGTACATATTAAATGCTTTCTTAGCTGTTCCACTTTCCACCCAGACATGTAAGCCTTTTGCCTGTTTTGGCAATTTGTGGGCAGTGGGCCTATCTTTACTACAAGACGCAATAGCAAAGTGGAGTTAGCTGGAAGAACCAGTGAGAGTAGCAGGGGACCAGGAGAATCGACATTCCCAGAAGTGACAGTTTCTGAAGAGACTTCAAGTGACGGTTTCTCTGCATGCAGCGCATTGAGCAACACAGCCAGCGGGTAGTATTTGCTTTCTTGATATCTATTATTCACTATTTCAGTTTTAGCACGTTTTCTGTGCAGTGGTTAGCACTGATCCCCAATGAGAAGCTTATTCATATGATAATCATACAGTAACACGTAATAAGTAATTTTGTTTCATGAGTAGCGCTAATCACCAGAGAGTGGTGAGTGTTTGATGTGTACGTTTTGCCAGCAGTCTCAGCTCTGTGACCTGTAAAACACAGTTTTTGTGCCTCTCAATTATTCATGGCTCTGGGCCCTTTTGCTTTAAAAATGAATAGACTTGAGTCTTTGTTTGTTTTTTTTGTTTTTTGTTTTTTTTTTCTCTCTGCTCCCTGTTAAATTATTTCAGTGAGAATCAAGCGGCTTATTTAGATTTTTTTCTTCTCGTGGGGACGCTTTGGCTTTGATCATGGCCCACAGTGACTAAGCCGCGCCAGTCAGTAGAGGGGATGATGGGATTAGAAAGTATCTGTAATATTACTGTATTACGACAATGGGAATTCAAACTTAACACAGTTCTTTCCGCTTCAAGTCAATAAATGTAATTTATTTATAAAAAGCCAAAACTGTCTGCCTTGCTGTACCAATGTCACCAGCGATAGTTATGTGTATATGGAAGGGAACATGTATTAAAGCAATCCTTATCAAAAGATCTTTTTTGAATAAAACATAAAGCTGAGATTTGTTGTTTCATAAGTTGTCACTGTGCAAGAGTTTTGTCATTTGTATGATAATTTAGAAAAATCTGAAGCTGTTCTGAAGGATTCTACAGAGGTCATTTTTGAATCAAATGCACAGTACGAGTCTACAAGTACCAATGTAACCAGTTATGTGAATGAAATTTTTATGAAAGCCAATCCAAACGCCTATGGGTAGTTTCAGGCAAGTGAAACCAGTGAGTGAGCTGCTGAAGTTAGCCAGCAGACACTGCAACTATGCTTAAAGTGGAGTTCCACTCATTTTTAATAATTAGCCTCATTTTTATGTCCACCCATAGTGCTGTATGTTTGGATAGTTATATCTCAAAATTTCTAAAGCGCGTACCTTTTTTTTAATATTCTTCAGCTTGACCTCTGGTCGCGGCCGCTAAGTGACTACGTAGAAGCCTGGCCCTTTGACTCCTGGGATATCTATGTCATCGATCCCAGAAGTCTTCATGCATCTCGTATTATCGCAAGATTTCCTGACCAGAACTGCATCTACGGGACCACTGTGCGAGCATTTTCCTTGCGACTGCATAGGCACAAGAACGGGAGACGGCAGCTGCACGAAAACCTGGAAATGATGGCAGGATGGCTTCAGTTGCCCACATCCACCATGCCTGCAGCTAAATTGAGGGAGAGAAAAGATAACTAAACGGATTGTAAGTAATTAGAATGTGCACATGGGCATAACTTTCCATTGTGGTTCTGGTGAATTACAACAATCTTGATGATTTTGTTAGCACAATGTTGGCTAGGAGACTGTAACTCCGTTTTAAATTAAAAGTCCTCTCAACTCATCTTAAAGCCACTCTGTTCAAGATGTGCCTATTTAGGGTGTTTCTTGTCTCGCATCTCAAACTGCTGCAGAAAAGGAAGAAAAACACGTAGAGTGATATAAGTTAAAGTGATTATAAAGGAAATTGTTTGTATTGTAAAGGAAAAATAACAACCATGCCATAACTACCTTCTCTGTGCAGTGGCTTTGCACAGAGCAGCCCTGATCCTCATCTTCTTGGTTCCCCCAACGCCACTCTTTGCACCTCCTATTTCCCATGTGCCCCATAGCAAGCCGCTTGCTGTGAGGGCACTCGTGTGTGCTTGCTCCTGAGCCAGCTCTCTACATCCAAAGACGCAGAGAGCATGGCTCAGCCCCGCCTCCTGCCGATAACACCCGCTGCTGCATCTCAGCAAATCAGGAGAGAGACCTGGTAGAGCACTGGGTCTTGTGCACATCGCTGGATCAAGATCAGGCTTAGGTAAGTATTAGGGGGGGCTGAGGAGGGACCTGCACACTGAAGATTTTTATTATGCATGAAGGTAAAAAACCTTCAGCCTTTACAACCACTTTAATATGCGCACCTTTCCCCCACTTTACTGCAGGGGTGCCATCACCAGCCTGTAGGCAGTTTGAAATGTGTTGATTATAGCAAGTTAGCCAGGCCGAGGAAAGGGTTAACTGTTGTAATCTGGGCTTTTTGGTCCTAGTCAGCCCACCTGTGCTATAAAAAGGGAGAAGGCTGAGGTCCAGGGCTCTTCCTAGCTGAACTGGTTGGCTCTGATCTGCTCATGGTAACAGGACTGCTGTACCTTGTAGTCTGCTGAAAACACCAGGACTTTCAGAGACCTCTAAGCCATGGACAATGCTATAATGAACTCTCATCTCACAGAGGTATGCCTGGGCAGCCACATTACTATAGTAAGGGTTAGGAGAAGGATTTTGGAAATTTTGAACTGTTATGCCACACTTCTTTAGCAAAGTTACATTAAAGTGGTTGTAAAGTCAAATAAAGATTACTGCCAGCCCCTCTGTAAAGTATGGCTTAGTAGAACAGAGGGGCTGGCAGTAATCTTTATTTAACTTTACTGCCAGCTACTAATAGTGGAAGGAGGGGAGGGGTGGGGAAGAGATAAGTTCACACACAAGAGCTGACTGAGAGCAGCTGAATGACGGTGGCATGTAATCTGACCATGATATCATGGATCAGCAGCCATGATTAACGTAGTCAGCACACTAAGGGGGACACAGGAACAGATAGGATCAACCAGGTTTTTTAGGGTTACAACCTCTTTAACCAGTTATTCAAACGGGTATATGTTGGTTCTGGCATATCTAAAGAGCCGGGGTCTGTAAAGGAGAAAAGGGATATAAACAGATACAAAAGGGTTAACTCAGCAAGCCAAGAAGAGGAGTGCAGTTGCTATGGGTAACCAGGTGAAGGAACAAGCTATAAGCAATCAGTCTCTAGGTGTGGTACCCGGTAAGGTAACAGGTCCTCTGGTAGAGAGGGGGTCGTTGTCTGGCTCTCTCCCTAGCAGTTGGTATTCAATAGCAAACAGATTCTAACTTGCATTATGGAGTAGACACAGGCTCAGTACATCCCTCCCAATGCAACCTATAAGTTACTGTCTATAGTGACATGGGGCAGCACTTTGTCAGGAATTCTGCATGTTTACTACACACAGTGTAGAAGCTCATCTCTAAGTCGGGGAACTGCCTTAATGTTAGAAGAGTAACTTATTTGAATATGCCGGTAGGCACTAAATGGATGTCTGAACACTCTCCCACATTACACTGAAATAGCTTATATCAGATAATAAGAAATGGATCAACATTAACTATTGGGGCATTGCTCTCGAGGCAACAGTGTCTCTGGACTCTGTCCAGATGTCTCATACTTTGGAGAACTTGTTAGGGCATCCTCTAAACTCATAGGTAAATTTATATAACGGCACCATTTTATAACCAACAGACTTCCATAAGTCTAGGGTAGGGGTTTGGGGAGATTTCCATTTAAGGAGTATAGACTTGCGGGCATAAAATAATAACATTAATGTTAGATTTTTCACATGACCACAGAATACAAGCCTGGTCCTGGGCATGGATGAGCGTGCTCTGCTCGAAAGGTACTCCCATGTGGAGGGTGAAGTAGGCACCACCCACCGTCTTCTGACCAGAGCCCCAGGGAATAATGAGTAGCCCAAATCCTATTGTAGAGATTTCTCCCAATATGCTCTCATTTCCATTCCTTGCCCCTTTTCCCACACCTTGGAGCACCCCTCATCACCTGTGTTTTTTTCTTCTGTCTGTTCACATGACATCATGAGTCTTCTTCCTTTTCTTTTTCCTGTGGCAACAGTAGGTCCTCAGTGCTCAAAAGAATAGCTCATTAAACTCTAAGCTCACAGAAAGCAGGTTGAATGATGCAGGGCACTGGGTCCCAGAGGAGTGAGTTAGCGGAGAACAGGGTGAATATAGCAGTGAAAGACTCTTTTTTGTTTGATTCTGCATAGGTGAACTGAACATTTTTTCAAAAATTGGATTTGGGCTTTAAGTGGTGGGAGATTTGTACTGTTAGTTTTTGGTGCAGAGCCCATGGAGCTGAGTACCTACCAATTAGACACGTGCGATTTGTTTAGCTACAACTCGAAATTTGGATAACATTTTGGTTATTCGGAGATTCAGATGTATCACAATAGTAACAAATCACAATAATAATGAATTTTAAAGAATCTGAAATAAAATATAACAAAACAAATTATCCAAAATCAAATTAAAAAATGAATTTGAATTTGACATGGAAACATATTACAATAAATACAGTAAGGTATAAAAGAAGAGTAACATGATGATTCCTACTTAGGCTGATTTATAGAACAGAATATAATAAAACAGAATAGAACAGAATAAACAGGATGGAATAGAAAAAAAGGTAATAAAATTTTGTTCAGCGCTCAAAAATTCGTGATGATATAAATTCTTATCTGTACAATCAAATATATAATGTGAAATGACCACAAAATAAAAACAGTGCAAAGTGATGTGAAATTCACACTCCAACTAAAGCCCATGTTCCATCAGATAAAGATTTTTAAACCATAAATATAACAGTCCTTGGATAGAAGTGAGACCAGATTATATAGCCAGAAAGGGGATTCCACGTGACATCAGTGTTGAAGTGAAGACACAAACAATATAACCACCACCGGTTAGTGAGGAGGCTTACCGGAGTGAGAGGACTCAAATGGGCATATGCTCAGTGAGCTGACAAGGCATATGGTGTAAACACCAAGGTATAGGACTCCGCGTCTGGGCTCCAGACCAAGATAGAAGATGGTCTGATTGGTCAAGAGTAGGGATGGGCTGTCTGTTCGAGTCGAACATGAGTTTGACTCGAACATTGCCTGTTCGCCCGTTCGCCGAACAGTGAACAATTTGGGGTGTTCGCGGCAAATTTGAAAACACCCTTTAAAAGTCTATGGGAGAAATCTAAAGTGCTAATTTTAAAGGTTAATATGCAAGTTATTTGATATATGAAAAAAATGCGCCGCGCCTAGGGGTGTAACTGAATAACTGTAAATCTAAGTACAAATCATAGATAATAAAGAGTGCAAATCAAATAGAGCCTAAAGCTCTGATCACTTACTAAGATCACCTGCTGTGTGAATCCTAAAGCTCTGATCACTTACTAAGATCACCTGCTGTGTGAATCCTATGAACAAACACACTAACAAATAACTAGTGCAATAAAACACAAAGTGCAATGTGCATAGAAAAACGTAATAAGATAAATATACAATCCACAGTGATTAAAATATAATCATTCCTAATAAGGTGTATATGCTAAAAAATGTTACACATATGTAGATCCACTGTGATTAAAAAAAAAAAAAAAAAAAAAAATTAAATAAAACAATATATATATTCGTAAAGCACAAACAGAGTAAATCAATCACATGCATGGGCGAATTGAAACTATAATCGCCCTAATAAAGGTGTTCAAATCACATCCGTGAAAGAATCTTCCAATCCAGTAACATAAAGTGACCAAGTTCAAATAAAAGTCAGTGTAATGGTGATGATTCAAAGAAAAAGTTCCGGTTTTGAATCAAACGTGCCCAAGAAAAACATGCTGTGAAGTGCCTTGGTGACCCCCAATGTGATTGCGCTCACCTTGGAGCGTGTGACACAGGTTTTAATTGTGTCAATACACGCTTTTGGAGCCACCCCTGGGCTCAGTATTAGGTACAGCTGATTCCCACACTAGATTCTTTATGGCTCCACTCACATCAGACCATATAAAAGAAAAAGGCTAATATAGTATAATACCGTAGGATACTTTTATTAAAATCACATCCAATCCCCACATGGGGTACTCACATTTATAAGGTGCTCATGTGCACCAAACATAACATAGGAAAAAACGGCTGTGCGGCGTGCTGCAGGGTGTGAGAGCTCCACAACCCAGCTCTGTGCTGATCGCTCCGTCCTGGCCCCTCCCCTGTTATTGCCATAAAAAGTGTTTGGGGACCTGGGTCCTGCTCCAGGGGACATGTATCAATGCAAAAAAAAGTTTTAAAAACTGCCGAATTTTCGGGAGCAGTGATTTTAATAATGCTTAAAGTGAAACAATACAAGTGAAATATTCCTTTAAATTTCGTACCTGGGGGTGTCTATAGTATGCCTGTAAAGTAGCGCATGTTTCCGAGAGCAAAATGACATTTCTAAAGGAAAAAAAGTCACTAGCGCTAGTGCCGCCTCTTAATGAATTGTCAGTCCTGACAATACACATAAAAGTCATTGAAAAAAAAATTCTTGGGGGTCCCCCACAATTCCATTACCAGGCCCTTCAGGTCTGGTATGGATATTAAGGGGAACTCCACACCAATTTTTTTTTTTTAAATGGCGTGGGGTTCCCCCCAAAAATCCTTACCAGACCCTTCAGGTCTGGTATGGATTTTAAGGAGAACTCTGTGTCAAAATTTAAAAAAAAATGGCATGAGGTTCCCCCAAAAATCCATACCAGACCCTTATCTGAGCACGCAACCTGGCAGGCCGCAGGAAAAGAGGGGGGGTGAGAGAGCGCCCCTCCCTCCTGAACCGCATGAAATTTAAAGGAATATTTCACTTTTATTGTTTCACTTTAAGCATTATTAAAATCATTACTCCCGAAAAAACAGCTGTTTTTGAAACTTTTTTTTGCATTGATACATGTCCCCTGGGGCAGAACCTGAGTCCCCAAACACTTTTTATGACAATAACTTGCATATTAACCTTTAAAATTAGCACTTTTGATTTTTCATGTTCGTGTCCCATAGACTTTAATGGTGTTCGTGTGTTTGAACACATTTTTTGCCTGTTCGCATGTTCTGGATGCGAACCGAACAGGGGGGTGTTTGGCCCATTCCCTAGTCAAGAGATGTTACAGAGCTACAGTGTGAATTTCACATCAGTGTGAATTTCACATCACTTTGCACTGTTTTTATTTTATGGTTATTTCACATTATATATTTGATTGTACAGATAAGAATTTATATCATCATGAATTTTTGAGCGCTGCACAAAATTTTATCTTTCACATATTTCTTGATTTACACTTGTCTTAGTGTTGTGCTGGCTGCTATTTGATATACGTTTGCATGTCAGCGCGATATACACTCATTTTTCTATTTATATTTCAAAAAAAGGCAATAGAATAGAAAAAAAAAATTAGAATAGGATAGAATAGAATAAAATAGAATGGAATAGAATAGAACATAAAATATTAGAATAAAACAGAACAGAATAGAACATAAAATGAAAATAATTTTTTTCTATTCTAATATAATAGAAAAGAATATATTTTGTTCTGTACTATTTTGCCCTATTCTATTCTTTTCTATTCTGTTCCTTTGTATTCTATTCTATTCTATTATTTTTATTCTACTCTATTCCTTTATTTTTGATTCTATTCCTTTATTTTCTATTCTATTCTATTCATTTCTTTTAAGCTGCAACCCACGGCTAGATGTGCCCCATTGCTTGCCTTTACATGGCCCTTGGGCACTATTCCTCCCACTAAGAAGGGGCACTATCCCCCTACTGACACCAAAGATGAAGCACTATTTCTTGCACTGACACCAACAATGGGGCATTATTCCTCCCACTGACACCAACGGTTGGGCAATATTCCTCCCACTGACACCAATGATGTGGCACTGTCCCTCCCATTGACACAAATGATGGGGAACTATTCCTCCCACTGGCACAAGTGATGGAGCACTATTCCTTCCACTAGCACCAGCCATTCCTCCCCTTGACACCAACAATAGGGCACTATTGCTCCCATTGACACCAAAGCTGAGGCACTATTCCTTTCACTGATACCAGGGATGGGGCACTTTTCCTCTTACTGACACCAATGATGGGGCACCATTCCTCCCACTGATACAATTGCCATTATTTCTTGCACCAATACCAATGATAGGGCACTATTCATTTTCTTACCAACCAAAGGCATTTTACAATTTGTTGACACCCACCAAGACTGAGGCATTATTTAATCACACTAACACTGGGGCATTTTCTACTGACCACAGTCCACAACCCCCCTAAAGCTCGAGAAACAGCAATCGGGCCCTTTGTTTAAAAAGTTTGGAGAGCCCTGGTATAGAGTATTTACTTGCCTTGGGATGCATGCTCTGTTACTAAAATCTTGAGATGATGTTGTTTCAAAAACAGACCTTTTAGGCCAATATAGTACACGTACCGTGCCCGCAAATACCACCTCCCTTGGCAGCACTTTCCTCATTGTTATCGCCTTTCCTCTGCAAAGCTTTCCCTGTTTTTCTGATGCAAGCTCTGTGTTTGTAATCTTATGAAAAAGGTCCCTGGAGAGACCCTTATATAAATGTTTAATACGTTTAAGAAGCATGTCTCTTGCACACAGCCTCAGCTGACAGCGCTGCCACATCAGTAATACCAACAAACACATAATTATATTTTACACTTTAATAATCTTTCATATGTCTGATGTCACAGGCTGTCAACTTGGTCATTTAAAGTTAGACACACATGAAATACCAATGAGGTCATGACGTATATGCAAGTGCTAATGTTCAGGAATGTGTAGCATAGCCATTCAAATATTTTTAATGTCACATACAGTATAGAAACGGAACAACATCGTACAAAAACTACTTTTGGCCCTGGGACAAAGGATGTCAACATAGGTGAAGAGCACCCCTCAAATGTATGCAAAATCTTTAGTTTAAAATATAAATGTTACTTATCAATGGGAAACCTGGGCTCGGGACAATGCACACAAATGCCTTCATGTAATTAATGTCAGAGGCTCCCCCATCACATCAAAGTCCCCCCTTCACATCAGGGCCTCATCCATACATCAGAAGCCTGCTATGCATGAGAGCCCCTCCTCACATTAAAGTCTCCCTTATACATCAAAGGCCCCCTATACATGAGTTTACCCATCACACCAGGGCCCTTCCATCACCACAGAGTCCCCTCATCACAGAGTCCCTCTTCACATCTGAACCCTACCTTTTGGCTTCAGCAGCACATGGGAGGTGGAGAAGGGTGAACTTCTGTCTTCTCCTGAATGCGGAGGTTGGTCCTGCATTCCAAACCAATGGCCACTGCTATACCTATAACTGGCCTTTGCAGCAAGGAGCACATAGAAGAGCGATGCATGCTAAACAAAACCAAAGAAATTCCCAGCTCAACCAGCCCGCAACCAACATAATTTTTCTAACAGTATGCATTAAAAGGCCCCCCAGTATTATCTGAAGTCCTAACTCTAAATTTTGAGAGCCTGCACAGTGGGAGCACATGCATTATAATGGATAGGAAGTGGGCAGGTGAGCCCGGAGGGAGCCACCACTCTTTAAAGGCACAGGGGCGCACTTGACACCCAGTGCAGTCCCTCACCAATATTTCAACAGTACAAACTATTTGCAAATGAGTGCAAACTAAACCCCTGTTTTTAACTACTGTTAGACAGAATAATTTGGTTGGTTGCAAGCTGGTTGGTAAGTTGAGCTGAGAATTTCTTAGGCTTTGTTTTGCATGCATTTCCCTTCCATGAGCTCCTTTCTCCAAATGCCAGTTATAGGTGGGGAAGTGGCTATTTGTTTGTACTGTATAAATATTGGTGAGGGGGCACACTTGACACCTTTACTGCCATTGTGCTTTATCCTGGGTGCCCAGTGCACCCCTGTGCCTTTAAGGAGGGGTGGACTCCCTCCAGGCTCAACTGCCCTCTGTCTATCCATTATAATGAATGTGCTTGCCCTCTGGAGGCTCTCAAAATTTAGAGTTAGGACTACATAATATACTGGGGTGCCTTAACGGGGCTTTGTAGCTTATGCATGTATTTGTAAATGTGTGCAAACTAAACCCCTGTTTTTAACGCATACTGTTAGACAGGATCATTCGGTTGGTTAGCAGGCTGGTTGTTAATATGAGCTGGGAATTTCTTTGGTTTTGTTTAGGCCCTGCATTCCGTGCCTGTCCTAGATCATGTTTTGCTGTGGTGTGGGCGAGCCAGCTATTATCACCATACCAATGAATGATGTCGTGCGTGCATCCTAGCATTAGAGCATCATTGGTTGTTATGGTGCTGGCGACTGGCCCACCTGCACCATGGTAACTTGTGACACAGATCCGGGCAAACTGGCTCCCATGCTCGCTGCATCCCAGGGGAAGTTAGATGGTGCCCTGTATGAGAAACACTGGTGTAAGATGATGATACAATTACGTGTTCCTAATGTAACTATGCATAAAATCGAAAAATTACATATATTATGTTGTCTGTTGCTAGCATTTATAGTTGACTAAGCCCAATAAT
Source organism: Aquarana catesbeiana (assembly GCF_042186555.1). Classification (NCBI taxonomy): domain Eukaryota; kingdom Metazoa; phylum Chordata; class Amphibia; order Anura; family Ranidae; genus Aquarana; species Aquarana catesbeiana. The sequence goes on along the minus strand of NC_133332.1, from coordinate 74,409,926 downwards.
CCTTTTATTTCCACTTCCTGTAACAGTGTGTCAACACTGTTTCCTCTGTATTAAAACATCATAGCAGCGTTGTCATCCTGTGAACAGTGAAGCTGGACCTGTAGTTTTAAAGCCTAAGGGGAAAAAAAATGATTTGCAGTGGGGCACCCAACACTTCAAGGGGTCAAATGCTCCCTAAGTATACAGGATAGAGAAAGAGGCTGTAATACCTTATTCCTTGCTCCCTGGCTGCTTATCTTTTCTCTTTTGCGGGGACTTTTGGCCATACGATATACCTGATGACATAAGCATGAGACTGCTAGGTGGAGTGCCTTAGAGAAGAGGCCGCATGGGACAGATCACAAAGAGCCTGCCAGAGCAAGGAATAAGGTAACTATACCTTATTCCTCCATCACTAGAGTTAACAAGCTTTTAACCTCTGCAGTGCAGGGACCCCGACTGCAAGTTTTTTTTTTCTTTACTGCCTGGAATGTTGCTTTGAATCAACTTAGCAAGCAACTCCGCAAGAAACATACAAATTAAAGTGGTTCTAAAGGTAGAAGGTTTTTGTTTATCTTAATTCTATGCATTAAGACAAAAAACCTTTTGTATACAGCATTCCTCTTCAGCCACCTAATAATGGAGCCACATCTCGATGTTGCACGAAAGACTTGGCTGTCTGGGACTCCCCCTTCTGATTGGCTGAGACACAGCAGCAGGCGTCATTGGCTCCCGCTGCTGTCAATCAAAGTCAGTTAGTCAATGAGGAGAGAGAGGGGGCAGGGCCGCGTTTAGGTGCCCCCCTAGCAAGCTGCTTGTTGTGGGGTCACTCGACAGGAGGGAGGGGCCAGGTGCGCTGGCAAGGGACCCGAGAAGAGGAGGATCTGGGCTGCTCAGTGCAGTGGTTTTGCACAGGTAAATATACCATGTTTGTTATTTTCAAACAAAACAATTAAGACTTTAACATCACTTTAACCGCTTCCCGACCAGCCGCCACAGTTATACTGCGGCAGGTTGGCTCCCCTGCGTGAGCCGTCGTAACTGTACGTCGGCTCTTTAGGATGCCCACAACGTGTCCCCAGAGCTGATGTGTGTGCCCGGTGGGCATGACGCCCACCGGGCACCCGCGATCGCTCGTGACAGAGCCAGAACCGGGATCTGTGTGTGTAAACACACAAATCCAGGTTCTCTCAGGGGAGAGGAGACAGATCGTCTGCTCCTACTAATTAGGAACACCGGTCGGTCTCCTCCCCTAATTAGTCTTATCCCTCCCCCCACAGTTAGAACACACCTAGGGAACACAGTTAACACCTTGATCGCCCCCAATGTTAACCCCTTCCCTGCCAATGATATTTATACAGTAATCTGTGGCTATTTTTAGCTCTGATCGCTGTATAAATGTCACTGATCCCAAAAAAGTGTCAAAAGTGTCCGATCTGTCTGCCGCAATGTCACAGTCACGATAAAAATCGCTGATCACCGCCATTACTAGTAAAAAAAAATAAAATAAATAAAAATGCCATAAACCTATCCCCTATTTTGTAGACACTATAACTTTTGCACAAACCAATCAATAAATGCTTATTGCAATTTTTTTTACTGAAAATATGTAGAAGAATACATATCGGCCTAAACTGAAGAAATTTATTTTTTGGATATTTATTATAGTAAAAAGTACAAAATATTGTGTTTTTTTCAAAATTGTCGCTCGTTTTTTGTTTATAGAGCAAAAAATAAAAACCGCAGAGGTGATCAAGTACCACCAATAAAAAAAAAACAGAGAGAGGGGCGAGTATATATCATAAACAATTTATTATAAAAACAATATCCACTCACATGGAAGAAAGTAAAGTTGAGTTTAGGTGCATCTCTGGGCTGGAGAGGTGGGACTGCAGGTCACAGAGAGTCCGCTTCTAGCTAGCAAACTGCAGCACATCAAATCCCAGGGAGGATAAGGTAGAACTACAGGTCACATCGAGTCCTCTTATAGCTGACAAAGTGCATCACATCGGAACCCAGGGAGGATAATGTGGGATCACAGAGAGTCCGCTTGGCAAGGTGTAGATTCCAGTGAAGATCCAGAACAAGGCTTGGACAGCAACCAGCGTGGCGCCGAACTGTGACATCACTATAATGCATTATAGTGACGTCACAGCCTGGTGCATGCTGTTTGCTGTCCAAGCCTCGTTCTGGATCTTCACCGCACGGCCGTATTCCATCATTGCGGACACCGGACAGGAATCGTGAAGCTGCAGCACTGCTTGTCACAGGCTCTAGCGATTCACTGCCCCTATCCTCCCTGGAATCTACACCTTGCCGAGTGGACTCTCTGTGATCGCACCTTATCCTCCCTGGGTTCTGATGCGATGCACCTTGTCAGCTATAAGAGTATTTGCTGTGACCTGTAGTTCTACCTTATCCTCCCTGGGATTTGATGTGCTGCATTTTGCTAGCTAGAAGCGGACTCTCTGTGACCTGTAGTCCCACCTCTCCAGCCCAGAGATACACCCAAACTCAACTTTACTTTCTTCCATGTGACTGGATATTGTTTTTATAATAAATTGTTTATGATATATACTCAGAGGAGCCTCTCTCCTTGTTTTTTTCCTAGTTTTACTGGTACTTGCTTCTGGTCTCCCTGGTGGCAGCCCTGATAGACTCTCTTATTTCTTCCTTGACACCTGCCTCTGGACTATTATGGACCATATTTAGTTATATTGAGGTATCTGAGCATTGCGCCTTTTACTTGTTAAATACCACCAAAAGACAGCTCTATTTGCGGGGGAAGAAAGGACATCAACTTTGTTTGGGTACGACGTCGCACAACCATGCAATTGTCAGTTAAAAGCAAAGCAGTGCCATATTGCAAAATATGGCCTTGTCAGGAAGGGGGCTGAAGTGGTTAAAGAAAAATTCCAGATATAGATATTCTTCTATAGTTACATTGGTCCAGCTTGTGAAGCGGGTGGTCTCTTGTGTTTAGAATGCAGTGGGGCAGATGCTCAACATAATACTCGGAAACGAGTGTAGATCCCTGTAGCAGTGGTGTCTACCACTACAGAGATCTTCAACTTCCATGGGTATCCCACAGATATGGTATATACATAGTTACATTGTTACAAGCTGGGCCAAAGAAATTATGTAAAAATTGCCATACCAGGAATTCCTATATAAAACCTAATTCCAAAGAACTCTTTTTAAGCTGTTACAGCAACAGTTTTTTTTTCTTTTGGAAAAAATTTAAACCATATAACAGCTGATAATTGCAGGCACCCTAGGCAGTGTAACATTGTTTGCCCCAGTCCTGTAACTGCCATTTTTGTTGAACAGCTTGGCCTGTTAAAGGAATTTCGACAACAACAGATATAAGGGCAGGATCAACAGTTAATAGAACTGTATTGCAAAGGAGACAAAGAAATACAAAAACTTTTGTGTTAATACTATTGACAGACACCATCCTAGATGGCATTCTTTTTTTTCCCATAGTTCCAGTTTAATGAAAAATTCACAGTTGACAGACTTGTGCACAAAAACAAGGTACAAACAAAAACCAAGGAGCGTATAAAAGAAAACATATTTTCAGTACATATTGGTGAAATTTTTCTTTTGCCTGGAGTTTTATTTTAATAAAAATAATGAAAACTAACTTTTGAAAAAAGACATGCTTACTGGATGAACTGAAGTGTCACAAAAGTATGTTACACAATTTTCACTTGTCTCAGTATGATACACAATATAGCTTGTCTGCTCATGTTCTTTATGTCTTTTCTGGATATTTTAAATATGTATTGATGGAGCAATCTGACTTTGACCATGAGGTTTTCAAATACAAAATTGCTAAAAATACATCTGCGTTTTGCATAATTTGAAAAATACTTATTCAATAACCAGAGATGATAAAAGGGACACTTTCTAGGACCAAAATACTCTGCCCCTTTCAGACAGGGTGGACGCCGACAAGCGGATCTGCCTGCTCAGTGGGGAATTTCTCCACTGATCCCCGCTGAGTAGGTGGATGACAGGTCCGTGTCTGCTCCGCTATGCAAAGTGGACACGGACACAGCCGCTGTTCTCAATGAGGTTGTTGAATGGAAATGGACCGCTTGTCCATTTCCTTCTGACTGTCATCTGATCCACAGGATCGGATCAGATACCGGAGGGTCTCAGCGGACACATGTTCACTGACATCCGCTGCTCCATAGAGAGCTATAAATGATACCATCAGGTCTGCCTGAAAAACTGACCGGCAGACTTGATCTTTGGTCAGTGAGAAAGAGGCTGAAAAGTCATGTTCATGCCAAACCACCCTTCAGTTTGTCACCTTTTATTTGTAAATGAAAAATCCATTTGAGCAGTTGCTATGGACAATTTCAGTGCTTTTCCTTTGAATGGATGTATGAAAAAATGCAACACAATAATTTATATACTATTTTCTTTCCAAAATGAGGGAAATCAATCTTAAAACAGCTCAAGTGAAACAAGTGCCCTCATTGGAAGATTTCTGCTTACCCCTCCTAGTGAAAACTCAAAATGTTGGGGTTTCCCATCACTTGATGACAATGGTCACCAGAACAAATAAAGACAGTATTTCTCCTCAACTGGGACATGGACATAAATAAAAACCTGACAAGAGGTTCTAACCCCTCCTCACTTCTAAAACTAAAACAAAAGTGTTGGCTTCAAATATGCTTTGATACATGACAAAGGATTCACAGAGTACTGGGCGTAAGATGGCATAACAGCCAAACTCCCCATGTACAAAAGCGAGGGATCAAAAATAATGTAAGTCACAGCAGGTCCCAATGCTGAAAGCAGTAACTCAAAGAGGGGAAGGAGCAGATATCTCCCTGTCTCATATTTATACCTAGCTATAATAATTCTATAATTTATTTAAATTATGCAAAGTATATAGTTTTAAGGCTCACATCAAAGTACCACATATTCATAAGCCTTAACCAACCTTCATACATCTTCATGGGCATCACATAACTCAGCACTTTGTAATGCAAAGTTCAACTTCAGGAGGAAAAGCTTGGGTCTAACCCACAACCTTACATGGCTCATAGCTTACTATAAGTCACTAAGGCAAGCCATCATATCGTAGGTAAGTTACTGGAAGCAGGATAAGGCAGACAAGCTCTTGCCTTTTCTTCCTATACATTAAGATTTTCATGGTGCCTGTGTTTTTGGGGGTCCCTGCTAGAACGCAAACCTGGTGCAACACATGAGCCAAGCTCCTTAATTTTAATATCACTGCTCCAAACCTTAATTCCCCAACCGCTATAGGTGCTTCTGCAGATAACATACTCACCCCATTTTTCCTGTAACCCCCAGCCCTTCATAGACTCTCCTCCACACCCAATTTCCCCATTTTCTCCATCTTGTACTGTATTTCCCCTCTCCATTATAAGAAGGGATTTAGCTCCATACTTGCTCAAAACAATGGCAATGGAGAAGGCATTTGGCTATTACTGGGGGGAGGGGTTCTAGAAGCAGGGGCCAAGGTGCACCTCAAAAAATTTGCTACACCTGTTCCTTTCCTACTGTCCCCCTAAGGTACCTGCATTTTTTTTCTTCATGGCAGTCTAGGCCTGGGAGCACAATTATATTTTAAATTTGTTTCTAATGCATGTAATGGGTTCATGAGGCACCTGATGCCTTTTATTAGTAATTAAGTATGATTTTTATAAAGTCGCAGTTTAAGCACCTCAGAAGCATTGTAGACACATGAGCTGCATCTGCCATGCATATACAATGCATTCCCTTAGACCAACTGTACTGTAGCTATGTAGGACTGGCTGCATCTAGAGGACTGTAATGCAATGCAAACTGAATGCTACTGAAAATAATAGTCTACTCTACACCGAACAATTCAGTCCAAATCCATATTTCCATCAGTGAGGTTTAAATTTTTTTTTAAAACAAAAGTAAAAAAAAAATTACAGATTCCACCCCACAAATGTGCAGATCTTTCAAATTGAAATTGGGGCTGAGCAAATATTGAAGGGAATTAACAAAGAGCGGTGAAAGCACCAAGCTTGCACTGCTCCCCTAAACATAAAAATAGAGCAGATGCTGCTCCTAATTAACAAGGGGCACAGGTAACTTTGTTCAGGTTAGATTGGTTGGGAGGAGGAGGGTTGTTAACTCTGCAAACTCTGCTCGTGTAATGTGATCACTGCATGGGCAGAGAGAGAAAAGTGAACGGTCTGCAGAGAGCTCACATTCCATATGACAAGGTCACACCAGTCACGAATCCAAGGCAGTTTTCTATATCAAAAACTGCCACATCCCCTCTGTTAACTAAGGGCAGACCTGTGCTAGTTTTAATTTTATCCTGATATAGAAACTGGTGCAGGTTGCACACATAGACCTGAGACAGGGTTCTCTGCTCTGTTAATGTGAGGATTGCCACTCCTGACTGTTTCCTGTGCCATAATAATGGCCCTGGAAGAAGTCCTATGGTGACAAAATGTGTAGGGGGAATGGCTTGGTCAAGTCATTGTGCTACCCGGAACTGAAGGTGGATGCCATCTTGCTTGGCCGGGATTGTTTTGATGGAGACAAAGCACTTAATAAAGGATTAATTTTAAGGTTTTACACTATAGTGTTTTCTTATTCATATGTACAACATACTTGGGAGTTGGTGGTATCTGCTCTGGAATACATCCTGAGACAATATCCCCACGGCTGTTTGATCCCGGCTGGAGCACTGCTATAGGGAGAGAGTTCCCAAAGCGTGTTTTACCTGGCGGTTTGCAGAGGGTCCTTGAGTTTTGGTAAGAGGACATCTTATTTGGGTGTTGGTGATTGTCCTCTATGGTCATTTGGACATTGGACATTCATATGTTTATGTTATATTCATATAATTTGATTTAAATGTACTGATTATTTTTGATAGTGCAACACTTTATATACATCTAAATACAAGAGGCATGTGCATTCTTACCTAAATCCTAGGTAAGGATTTCTTCCATATCTGTGTAGTAATCCAACATGGACCGACGCCTGCATTTTTGTACTTTGCAGAAGGTACCTATAATAAAAGAGAGGTTACTGCTTCTTTCTCTCTCTTTGCACAGGATGACTGGTCTTGTATCCATCCCCTCCTTTATTTTTTGCAAGTAGTCTATAGTAGGTGGACCTGCTGGGCCCCTCCCAAAGCTTTAATCTCTGCACCGGCTATGTACATCCCAAGGAAGATGTCATCACTACTTTTAAAAGAAAATATCTCCATTTACAAAGACACCTTGTGCACCTAAAGTGGTTATTATATCCTTTGTGGCTATGGATAAATATATTCAAATAAAGGTTTTTGAGCACTCATGTTCTGGCAACACTGATTTATTACAGGCATGTAAGATAAGAAATATCAGGATCATTTTTTTGCTACTAAATTCTCAGGAATGAAGACAGAAGAGACACTTGAAGGATAAAGATAAATAATGGAACAATCTGTTTTCTAGCATGACAGCTCTATTTTCTAATCAAGAGGTCTAAATAAGGAACTTGATAGCTATTCAGGTAACAAAAAAAAAAATATTTATCTATCTATATTTTTAACGTATAACTTACATAAATATCTGGATTGATGCTCATATCAGCCTACTGTAAATGTCTTCACTGAAAGGGGCACAATAAGGCCTCTACACTTTTATACAGCACTAACAACAAGTTAAACATACTGTCAGGAAGAGAAAATTCTGGGGTGTATTTATAGAAAAAAATTACATAGATTTTCGTCCAGTGAAACTGCTAGTATATTTGTTCTGTACAAATGAAGAAAAATCCAACTTTCCCCCTCTATTTACTCATCCATAGAAAAAAATGGTTCCCACAAAGTTGGGAGCATGAAATTGTCCAAAATGTGTAGGTATGCTGATGCCTTAAGAGTTCCCCTTGCTGGAACTTAGGGGCCAAGCCCAACCCCTTAAATCAACCCTCCACCAAATGATTTGGACCAGTGCACAAAGCAAGGTCCATAAAGACATGGATAAGTGAGTTTGGGGTGGAGGAACTTGACTGGCCTGCGCAAAGTCCTGACCTCAACCCAAGAGAATACCTTTGGGATGAATTAGATTGGAGACTGCGAGCCAGGCCTTCTCGTCCAGCATCAGTGGCTGATCTCACAAATGCACTTCTGGAAGAATGGTCAAACATTCCCATAGACACACTCCTAAAACTTTTGGTTTCTTCCTAGAAGAGTTGAAATTGTTATAGCTGCAAAGGGTGGGCTAAATTAATATTGAACCCTATGGACCCAGAATGGGATGCCATTAAAGTTCATGTGCCTGTAAAGGTAGGCATCCCAAGACTTTTGGTAATATAGTGTAGGTCATTGATCTCACTTTAGCATCTTGAAGAAGTGCTTGAATCAAAAAAGTGGCTACAATCAGTGACATATTCTTTGTAAGACAGACCAGTCCTTATAAGTATGCATTTTAACTGAGTATTTGTTAGCTGAAGGCTTTTAGGTTTTATATCTGTTACAGCTTACTAGCTTGCATTCTGTGGAGGGCAAAAGCAGCTTATAGATTTCAACAAGCATCCTTATGGTGAAACGCATTGTCAATAATCTCTGTATTTTTATCGAGCAAATGACTTATTTTTGGTCCAACAGTTGTTAAAAAAAAGTGTTATAAATACAATGCACTCCCCCTAGGGATTTCTGAAGACTATTTTTAGGTCACGCTCAAACTGCATTTGCCATCTGGTGAGTGCATCACAAAGCAAGATAAGATAAAGTGGTTCTGAGTCTGAAGCTGGAATGTTGGAACTCCATCTTGTTACTAAGTAATAAACTCCGAGAGCGTGAGCATGTATGCCTTAGTAAAGATAAATGCACTCTGCTGTTTTTTTAAGAAAGGGCTCAGTGTAGGGTTGTGTAAAGCGGATCTTCAGCCATAAATCAAAAGTGTCTCCTGTCCACCCCTCCGCTACTTGTATATCGGCTTTATTTTTGTGTGCTTACCCTTTTTTATTTTACAAAAAGGGTTTGGTCCACCTCCAATACATGTCAATCACCTAGGTAAATGACGTGTACTGTGCCCATTGTGCCTTACTGCTTCATTCACAAAGAAGGAGGGCCCATCCGCTGAACCTAGAAGAGCAGGCAGGCCCCTCAATGACCTAAAAAACAACATGGTGGCATGGAACTGAGCCTGAGCAGTGGCAAGGCATGAGAGGTTCCCAGCGGGACAATGGTGTATCTGCTGAATGGATGCAGTATTCCCACCTTCCAGTAAGCAATGGTTAAAAAAAAAATTGTGGTGGTGGTGGGGGGTGGGCGAGGTTGGGTGGAGATCCTCTTTAAGGGTAAAGGGTAAGGAGAAAAGGCATTTACCTATGCCAGTCCCCTACAGTATAACTGCTTGCCGACCACTGGGAAAATACGTCATTACTTTGACGTTTAATACCCGGGGTTATGGCTGCAGCTAGATGCCATAACCCCGTATCATTTTTTTCCTCAAGCACTGGCCTTTCTGATAAAAGTGGTCCGAGCAGCGCATTTTTTTTTTTTTTTAATGCAAAAAAATAATTTTTTTGTTTTTTTTGTTGATCCTTTGCTTTTAAGGGTAGAGGAGAGATTGGGGTCTTTTTTAGACCCCAGATCTCTCCATGAAGAGGAACGGTCATGCTGTATTGTTATATAATTTATAATTCATTAAAATGTATTTTCCCCAAAAAACTGTGTGACATAAAAAAGTGCAACGACTGACATATATAATGTTTGGGGGTTCTAAATAATTTTTTAGCAAAAAATACCGATTTTTACTTGTAAACAACAAGTGTCAAAAAAGGCCTGATCAGCAAGTGGATACGTATAAACAGGTTTAAAATATTTTAACCACTTGCAACCCGCCATATAGCAGAATGACGGCTGCAAAGTGGTTTCAATATCCTGACTGGGCGTCATATGATATTAAGCCGCTGTGCACCCCCGGGGGGCGCTTTGCAGCAATCGTTGTTGTGGTGTGTCAGTCTGATCCGATCTAGGTAAAGAGTCTCTGACGGAGACTCTTTACCACGTGATCAGCCGTGTCCAATCACGGCTGATCACGATGTAAATAGGAAGAGCCGGTGATTGACGTTTCCTCACTCGCGTCTGACAGTTTATTAGCACAGCCCCCCCTCGGATCCCACTCAGGACCACAATCATGCCACCCAGGACCACCAGGATGCCCATCCACACTGGATCACCAGGTATGCCCCCCCTAAACCCCCAGGGAAATACTAATTTCTGCCCAGGCAGCTGCCAATCAATGCACAGGCAGCTGCCAATCAGTGCCCACTCACAATGCCTACCACTGCCAGTGCCCACCAGGGATGTCTATCAGTGCCTCATCAGTGCAGCGTATCAGTGCCCTTCAGTGCCACATTTCAATGCCCAGCAGTGCCGCCTATCAGTGCCCAGCAGTGCCCAGCAGTGCCGCCTATCAGTGCCACCCATAAGAACCCATCTTTGCAGCCTTTCAGTGCCCATCAGTGTCGCCTATCAGTGCCCATCAGTGCCCACCAGTGCCACCCAGTGCCACCCATGAGTGCTCAGTGCCGCCTATCAATGCCCATCAGTGCTGCATATCAGTGCCGCCTACCAGTGCCCATCAGTGCTGCATATCAGTGCCCATCGTCAGTGCCCATCAGTGCCCGCTCATTGGTGCCACCTCATCGGTGCCGCCTTATCAGTGCTGCCTTATCAGTGCCCATCAGTGAAAGAGATGGGCAAAATTTTATAACAGAAACAAAAGCAAAACTTTTATTTTTTTCAAAATTTTAGGTCTTTTTTTATTTGTTTAGCAAAAAATAAAAACCGCAGAGGTGATCAAATACCACCAAAAGAAAGCTCTATTTGTGGGAACAAAATGATAAAAATTTAGTTTGGGTACAGTGTTGTATGACCGCACAATTGTCATTCAAACTGCGACAGCACTGAAAGCTGAAAATTGGTCTGGGCAGGAAGGTGTATAAGTGCCCTGTATTGAAGTGGTTAATATTAACCATATATACCCACCAGTGAACAGATGGGTAGACCCCAGTGAGAATAGCAAGTTTCTGTAGAGCAGGGAGATTCGATTATACATCCAGCAGCAGTGGTGGCTCGTCCATTCAATCACGAGATTGCAGACGAGGCGCTTCATTGGCGGGGTTTGGAGCTGTTTTGTGGTGCAGTCCATCATGCAGAAGAAATTCTGCCTGGCGCCCGTAGTGTATCACTATGGCCAGGTGCTTTGTTCTCAGTGTGAGAACAACGACATTCCCGCTGAAGGGGACAGAGACAGATGAGGGCAGGGCTGCCAGGGACACATGTGAGGAGGACTCTGCTCTGCTGATGGGGACACAGATGAAAGGAGGACTCTGCTGATGGGGACACAAATGTAAGAAGGACACTGCTGATGGGGACACAGATGAAAGGAGGACTCTGTTGATGGGGACACAGATGTAAGGAGGACTCTGCTGATGGGAATACAGATGTAAGGAGGACTCTGCTGATGGGGATACAGATGTAAGGAGGACTCCGCTGATGGGGACACAGATGTAAGGAGGGGCTCCACTGATGGGGATATAGAAGTAAGGAGGAGCTCAGCTGATGGGGACACTGATGTAAGGAGGGGCTCCGCTGATGGAGACACTGATGTAAGGAGGGGCTCCGCTGATGGGGACACAGATGTAAGGAGGGACTCCGCTGATGGGGACAGTGATGTAAGGAGGGCTCCGCTGATGGGGACACTGATGTAAGGAGGACTCCGCTGATGGGGACACAGATGTAAGGAGGGACTCCGCTGATGGGGACACAGATGTAAGGAAGGACTCCGCTGATGGGGACACTGATGTAATATGGGGCTCTGCTGATGGGGACACTGATGTAAGGAGGGGCTCTGCTGATGGGGACACAGATGTATGGAGGGCTCCGCTGATGGGGGCACAGATGTAAGGAGGGACTCCGCTGATGGGGACACTGATGTAAGGAGGGCTCCGCTGATGGGGACACTGATGTAAGGAGGACCCCGCTGATGGGGACACAGATGTAAGGAGGGACTCCGCTGATGGGGACACAGATGTAAGGAGGGGCTCCGCTGATGGGGACACAGATGTATGGAGGGCTCCGCTGATGGGGCACAGATTTAAGGAGGACTCCGCTGATGGGGCACAGATGTAAGGAGGGGCTCCGCTGATAAGGACACAGATGTAAGGAGGGACTCCGCTGATGGGGACACTGATGTAAGGAGGGCTCCGCTGATGGGGACACTGATGTAAGGAGGACTCCGCTGATGGGGACACAGATGTAAGGAGGGACTCAGCTGATAGGGACACAGATGTAAGGAGGACTCCGCTGATGGGGACACAGATGTAAGGAGGGACTCTGCTGATGGGGACACCGATGTAAGGAGGACTACGCTGATGGAGACACAGATGTATGGAGGGCTGCGCTGATGGGGGCACAGATGTAAGGAGGGACTCCGCTGATGGGAACACAGATGTAAGGAGGGACTCCGCTGATGGGGACACTGATGTAAGGAGGGACTCCGCTGATGGGGACACTGATGTAAGGAAGGGCTCCGCTGATGGGGACACAGATGTATGGAGGGCTCCGCTGATGGGGGCACAGATGTAAGGAGGTCTTCGCTGATGGGGCACAGATATAAGGAGGGACTCCGCTGATAGGGACACAGATGTAAGGAGGGGCTCCACTGATGAGGACACAGATGTAAGGAGGGACTCAGCTGATGAAGACACTGATGTAAGGAGGGACCCCACTGATGGGGACACTGATGTAATGAGGGACTCTGCTGATGGGGACACAGATGTAAGGAGGGACTCCGCTGATGGGGACACAGATGTAAGGAGGGACTCCGCTGATGGGGACACTGATGTAAGATGGGGCTCTGCTGATGGGGACACTGATGTAAGGAGGGGCTCCGCTGATGGGGACACAGATGTATGGAAGGCTCTGCTGATGGGGGCACAGATGTAAGGAGGGACTCCGCTGATGGAGACACAGATGTAAGGAGGGACTCCGCTGATGGGGACACTGATGTAAGGAGGGACTCCGCTGATGGGGACACTGATGTAAGGAAGGGCTCCGCTGATGGGGATACAGATGTATGGAGGGCTCCGCTGATGGGGGCACAGATGTAAGGAGGTCTTCGCTGATGGGGCACAGATATAAGGAGGGACTCCGCTGATAGGGACACAGATGTAAGGAGGGGCTCCACTGATGAGGACACAGATGTAAGGAGGGACTCAGCTGATGAAGACACTGATGTAAGGAGGGACCCCACTGATGGGGACACTGATGTAATGAGGGACTCTGCTGATGGGGACACAGATGTAAGGAGGGACTCCGCTGATGGGGACACAGATGTAAGGAGGGACTCCGCTGATGGGGACACTGATGTAAGATGGGGCTCTGCTGATGGGGACACTGATGTAAGGAGGGGCTCCGCTGATGGGGACACAGATGTATGGAGGGCTCTGCTGATGGGGGCACAGATGTAAGGAGGGACTCCGCTGATGGGGACACTGATGTAAGGAGGGCTCCGCTGATGGGGACACTGATGTAAGGAGGACCCCGCTGATGGGGACACAGATGTAAGGAGGGACTCCGCTGATGGGGACACAGATGTAAGGAGGGACTCCGCTGATGGGGACACTGATGTAAGGAGGGGCTCTGCTGATGGGGACACTGATGTAAGGAGGGGCTCCGCTGATGGGGACACAGATGTATGGAGGGCTCCGCTGATGGGGCACAGATTTAAGGAGGACTCCGCTGATGGGGCACAGATGTAAGGAGGGGCTCCGCTGATAGGGACACAGATGTAAGGAGGGACTCCGCTGATGGGGACACTGATGTAAGGAGGGCTCCGCTGATGGGGACACTGATGTAAGGAGGACTCCGCTGATGGGGACACAGATGTAAGGAGGGACTCAGCTGATGGGGACACAGATGTAAGGAGGACTCGGCTGATGGGGACACAGATGTAAGGAGGGACTCCGCTGATGGGGACACCGATGTAAGGAGGACTACGCTGATGGAGACACAGATGTATGGAGGGCTCCGCTGATGGGAGCACAGATGTAAGGAGGGACTCCGCTGATGGGAACACAGATGTAAGGAGGGACTCCGCTGATGGGGACACTGATGTAAGGAGGGACTCAGCTGATGAAGACACTGATGTAAGGAGGGACCCCACTGATGGGGACACTGATGTAATGAGGGACTCTGCTGATGGGGACACAGATGTAAGGAGGGCTCTGCTGCTGGGGGCACCTTATGTAAGGAGGGACTCTGCTGGGGGCACCTGACGTAATGAGGGACTCTGCTGGGGACACCTGATGTAAGGCGGGACTCTGCTGGGGACACCTGATGTAAGGAGGGACATTGCTGGGGGCACCTGATGTAAGGAGGGACTCTGCTGGAGGCACCTGATGTAAGGAGGGACTCTGCTGGGGGCACCTGATATAAGGAGGGACTCCGCTGGGGGCACCTGATGTAAGGACAGACTCCGCTGGGGGCACCTGATGTAAGGACGGACTCTGCTGGGGCATCTGATGGCATCTGGTGGCAGGTGACACGCTCAGGACTCCCACTGATTCTGCTTTATGGGGAGTTGAATAATTTCATTTTATATTACAATGTAATAATAGAAATAATGCACTTCAGTCATCCTGACACCATAACAACCATGGCGCCAGAATGATTGAAGCACTAACACCAGGTGTTTGGAGCATCTTTATCTGCTGGCTGACCTAGGTCAGATGGACGATCTGGCTGCTTAGCTGTGCACATGGTGCTTTCAAGAATGCATGCACTGCTGGGCTTTCATATTAGAAAGCATGCTTTTTAAGCTGAGAGTCATGGAATGTATAAAATAAGGATTGTCTCTCTCTCTCTTTATACAGTCACCGGCCACTTTATTAGGTACACCTGTTCAATTGGTTGGTTACACAAATTGCTAATCAGCCAATCTCATGGCAGCAACTCAATGCATTTAAGCATCTTGATTTGGTGAGGTGATTTGCTGACATTCAAACTGAGCATTAGAATGGGAAAGAAAGGGGATTTAAGTGACTTTGAACATGGAATGGTTGTTGGTGCCAGACGAGCTGGTCTGAGTATTTCAAAAACTGCTAATCTACTGGGATTTTCACACACAACAATCTCTAGGGTTTACAGAGAATGGTCAGAAAAAGAGAAAATATCCAGTGAGCGGAAGTTGAGTGGACAAAAATGCCTTGTTGATGTCAGTGGTCACAGGAGAATGGGTAAACTGGTTTGAGGTGATAGAAGGGCAACAGTAACTCAAATAAACAAGGTACGCAGAATACTATTTCTCAACGCGCAACACATCGAACCTTGAAGCAGATGGGCTACAGCAGCAGAAGACCACATCGGGTGCCACTCCTGTCAACTAAGAACAGGAAACTGAGGATACAATTCTCACAGGCTCACAACTGAACAAATTGAAAAATAGAAGATTGGAAAAATGTTGCCTGGTCTGATGAGTCCTGATTTCAGCTGTGACATTCAGATGGTAGGGTTAGAATTTGGCGTACAACATGAAAGCAAAGCATGGATCCATCCTGCCTTGCATCACCGGTTCAGGCTGGTGGTGTAATGGTGTGGGGGATATTTTCTTGGCACATTTTGGGCCTCTTAGTACCAATTGAGCATCGTTCAAATGCCACGGCCTACCTGAGTATTGTTGCTGACCATGTCCATCCCTTTATGACTACAGTGTACCCATCTTCTGATGGCTCCTTCCAGCAGGATAATGCACCATGTCACAAAGCTCAAATCATCTCTCCACTGGTTTCTTGAACATGACAATGAGATCACTGTACTCCAATGGCCTCCACAGTCACCAGATCTCAATCCAGCCGACAAATCTGCAGCAACTGCATGATGCTATCATGTCAATATGGACCAAAATCTCTGAGGAATGTTTCCAACACCTTGTTGAAACTATGCCACGAAGAATTAAGGCAGTTCTGCAAGCAAAAGGGACCCAGTACTAGCAAGGTGGACCTAATAATATATATATATATATATATATATATATATATATATACACTATTCACACACGTACACACACACACACACACACACACACACACACATATATAAATCATAGGTTTGCAAATGTAAAACAAAAGAAGAAAGATGATGGAAAATTACAAATATGCAGCATACTGTATATTGTACTGTAATGCATCGTACAAACGGTCGGATTTTACGACGGAAAATGTGTGATAGGACCTTGTTGTCGGAAATTCCGACCGTGTGTGGGCTCCATCACACATTTTCCATCGGATTTTCTGACACACAAAGTTTGAGAGCAGGATATAAAATTTTCCAACAACAAAATCCGTTGTCGGAAATACCGATCGTGTGTACACAAATCCGACGGACAATGTGCCACGCATGCTCAGAATAAATAAAGAGATGAAAGCTATTGGCCACTGACCCGTTTATAGTCCCGACGTACGTGTTTTACGTCACCACGTTCAGAACGATCGGATTTTCCGACAACTTTGTGTGACCGTGTGTATGCAAGACAAGTTTGAGCCAACATCCGTCCGAAAAAATCCTAGGATTTTGTTGTCGGAATGTCCGAACAAAGTCCGACCGTGTGTACGGGGCATAAGAGACATATCTAAAATGACTTTTGAGTAAGGCACCTTTCATACTGATCCAGTGTGCTTCTCCCACAATGTAGGTGCAGCACAGTGTAATACGTGGATAGGAGGATACATGGAAATATGGCTAGGTAAAGCACACTGACCATACAGAGGATGGAAGAGAGGACAGAATACTTTCAGCCTGCTGAGATTTCAAACTACGTAAATCTTTTTCAATATGTACAAAGGGGACATCAAGGGATACACCTCTTCCTATTGCCTTTTCTTGTCATGCTCGCCCTCCACCTGGTCTCCAGTTGGCTGTTACAGGTCCCGCTCCTTCAGCTCCCAGTTTAGACACCCCTCGCTGTCACCTTTCAGGGATCAGCCCTTCTGATTTACATCCTGTATATACATAAACTCCTGAAGAAGCGAGCCGAGCTCGCGAAACGAGTCGAGTTTACAAATGCATGTGTATACCTTTTACAACCATCATTGCAAATATATGTTTATGGTTGTAAGCATTTTGTATCATGCTTGCTGTTTTTAAGGGGTTTGTCATCCATGTCTATGTTCATTTGTTAGGATGATGTTCGTACATCTTCAAATAAACTCAGAGACCCTGTTTACTCTATTTACTTGTTTTGACCTTTATGCTCCCCTCATTCAAAGTCCCACGGGCTAAAGTTTGTTTTATTGTACTCAATAGACAAAGTAGATCACCCTAACTTGAACTGGGAGTAACAGAGGAGCTGCCATTCCCGACCTTTTTTGATAGATGCTACAGTAGTAACCTGTCCATTTCTGGCTTAACCACTTAAGGACCAGCCTCGTTTTGGATTTTAGGTGTTTACATGTTTAAAACAGTTTTTTTTGCTAGAAAATTACTTAGAACCCCCAAACATTATAGAGACTAAAATGGCGGTCATTGCAATACTTTTTTTTGCACCGTATTTGCACAGCGGTCTTATAAGCGCACTTTTTTTGGAAAAAATTCACTTTTTTGAATAAAAAAATATGACAACAGTAAAGTTAGCCCAAATTTTTATATATATTGTGAAATATAATGTTACCACAAGTAAATTGATACCCAACATGTCACGCTTCAAAATTGCGCCCGCTCGTGGAATGGCGTCAAACTTTTACCCTTAAAAATCTCCATAAGCGACGTTTAAAAAAATTCTACAGATTGCACGTTTTGTGTTACAGAGGAGGTCTAGGGCTAGAATTATTGCTCTCGCTCTACCGGTCGCGGCGACACCTCACATGTGTGGTTTGACCACCGTTTTCATATGCGGGCGCTACTCACGTATGCGTTCGCTTCTGCTTTTTATTTTATTTTTACTTTATTTTATTTATTTTTTCACTGTTTTAAAAAAAAAAAAAATTTGGATCACTTTTATTCCTATTACAAGGAATGTAAACATCCCTTGTAATAGAAAAAAGCATGACAGGTCCACTTAAATATGAGATCTGGGGTCAAAAAGTCCTCAGATCTCATATTTAGACTTTAATGCAAAAAAAATAAAAAAAAAAATTTAAAAAAATGCCTTTAAGTGAAGTGGGCGGAGCTGACGTAATGACGTCGCTCTGGCCGTCCTATGGTATGGAGACGGGTGGGCGCCATCTTAGCCTCACTCGTCTCCATACTGAGGAAGGGAAAGGACCCGATCGCCTCCGCCGCTACCGACGGCTCCGGTAAGCGGCGGAGGGCGCGGGAGAGCGGCGGGAGCCAACGGTGATCTCGCGGCGCACCCGCCGCAGAGACCACCATTATCGTGTACAGAACCGCTGGCCCTAAAGATGGATACCTCGGTTGTGGCAGCAGCTGCTGCCGTTACCAAGATATTCATCTTTAAAATAATGATGTATATATACAGTGGCTGGTCGGTAAGTGGTTAAGCTGGCCATAAACTATGAGAATTTCATCCAAGTTTCTGATGAAAGGTCTGAAATTTGCTTTGTAGGTAGCCCTATAGACACACTTCTACCTGACATCTGAATTAAAGGTTGTACTGTGACTGCATCCAAGCAGATGCTGCTACTGTTCCAGTAATCTAACAATAGGCGCAGCGGGAGGTTTGTCCACCTGCTCTGGCTGAACAAGAAAAATCTAAGAGTCTATAGCCAGCTTTAGTCCTCCATCACTCGAGTGAATAGGGGCATACACTGGATTCTACTGGCAAAAATCAGCAGATTGTTGCTGTTCACATACACTTGTCATCCCAGCTGCTTCGGTCACTTAGTGTAATGGAACCTATCCCACACTTCGCTTGAGTGCTTCTGTCAGTATAACACTTCCTCCCAGTCTGAATATTGATATCAGATATTCCAACCGCTCCCAAGCACAAAACAAGACGAGACTTGCTTAGCTGCTAACATGGACTGTTTATTAGAACCAAAATTACAAGTCTTTATATACCGTTAAAGAGGAGGTTTTCCCCTCCTGCTCATATTACTCTAATAATACAACTGTAACCTAATTAACCTAATTAACATGAGCTAGAACACTTAGCCTGCACAAATCAATGGCAGGCTGAGAGGAGCCGTCGCTGTTTGCATGTATCCGCACATGGAGGGGTTAGAGACAGATGTCCGAACCTGGTAGGGTTGCCACCTTTCCTTCTGGCCAAACCCAAACACTTTTCCTGGCACAGGGCATTTTTTTTTTGCGGTGAATACTATAGGATTATAAAAGACCTGGGACACATTTGGGTGCCCCAGGGAGAGTACAAATGTGGCGCGCAGAGCATGCTGTTGCAAACAGTGGGCGTGGCCAAATTGCTCTTGCTAACATCATCACCACACCCTTCAGTGATGCCAAACCTGCCTCCCAGACAGCCGCCCGCAGCTCCCAGATGGCAACAGATTTGTGTATGACGATCTCGTTTATTTGGGGAGCCACAGCCCAGTCTGAATAATGTGTCCAGGTTTCAGGCGGACTGAAGCCTGGACACATAATTAAAAACCTGGACTGTCCAGGAGAATCCTGGACAGGGTGGCAACCTTAGAACCTGGACACATCTTTCTGCATCCAGTGTTGATCCTTCATTCCTACCCAGAGGCAACCGCTCCACATGCGTTTACCTGTGGACAGCTTGGTCGCTGCCAGCTTGTCATTCATTCACAGGGAAAGAGCAGCCACAGGTAAATCTAAACCCCTGCGATTCCGGCTGCAAGAATCCACTGATTCTTCTTGATGAGATTCGTAGACTGGCCCTAAACACCCGGCTGAAGGAGGCCCAAGAATAATTTGAGATACTAAACCAGAACAGGCATGTGCCATTACACACAGCATGATCTGTCAGGAAGAATCAGCCTGAAGCATTCCTGAGACGAGGAATAGAAGATTCACATTGCACAAGATAATTAACAGTCTTTTCACTCGGAAGCATTTGCTACTTTGTATAAAGGTCTTTAAGCAGGAGGACAATTTGTTACAATTTACGATCACTGATTACAGCTACCTTGTGATACCTCTGAACACTGTGCAAGGCAGAAGACAGTTCTGAGCTAGCTGGAAGCATGTATTTATTATTTTATATAAGGTCTCTATACCAGAGGACAATTTGTTACAGCTTTTATCTACTTATTATAGAAATACCTGTAGAGGACTTCTGCAACAATGGAAAAGTCACTAAAACGCACATTTAGGGCTTATGTACACAGGGCAGTTGAATGTCCATTTTACAGCTTGCAAGTTTAGCAGCGATTATGAGCATTTGAAACCTCAAGCGTTCTTGTAACCTCAACTTCCTCTAAACTATTATAAACGACTGAGTATATATATACACATAAGATAACATAGAGGAGAGTTCAGGGGATGCTGAAAAAAAACGCCCAACTGCTCCTAAACTTCAGTTTAGCAGCTGCAGTGTACATGAGGCCTTACTGTATGAGACATCCACAAGCATTGCAATGACAGTCCTGGCCTTAGGACAGCCCCACTCTAAGGGCCCTTTCACACTGGGGCGGGGACGGCATCAGAGGTAAAGCGCCGCTAATGTAAGCGACGCTTTACCGTCGGTATACGGCCTCTAGCGGGGGGGTTTTACCCCCCCCGCTAGCGGCCGAGAAAGGGTTAAGAGGCGCTTTGCCGACGGTATAGCCACGCTGTCCCATTGATTTCAATGGGCAGGAGCGGTAAAGGATCGGTGTATACTCCGCTCCTTCACCGCTCCGAAGATGCTGCTAGCAGGACTTTTTTTCCCGTCCTGCTAGCGCACCGCTCCGAGGGATTTCACACTGGAGAGACAGCAGCGGCTGTTTCGGAACGGTTTGCAGGAGCTATTATTAGCGCAATAGCGCCTGAAAACCACCCCAGTGTGAATAGGCCCTAACACGTTTCTCCCAATTGGGCTTAGTTGTATGTGTAAAATTTGCAGTGCTAAAATACAAAAAGTGAAAAATAAAAACAGAAGAACCTTTTAGTAGGGATGGGCTTGATGTTTGAGTTGATGTTTGATGTTTGAGATGTACAAATGGGGCGCTCATGACGGGAAGTTTGGCCAATCATGGCTCAAGTGCTAAGTCCATGCCCCGCACTATATAAGGCTGCTTAGACTGCGACTGTGTATAGTGTGAATTAATGGAGATTAGGCAGGGTAGTTAGTGGATTGTGCGTGCAGTCAGTGTAGTGTATATAATACAGTGTCGTGCAGAGTATACAATACAGTATAGTGCGGTGTATATAACACAATGTGGTGCGGCGTATATAACACAGTGTAGTGTGGCATATATAACACAGTGTAGTGTGGTGTATATAATACAGTATAGTGCGGCGTATATAACACAGTGTAGTGCAGCGTATATAACACAGTGTAGTGTGGTGTATATAATACAGTATAGTGCGGCGTATATAACACAGTGTAGTGTGGTGTATATAACACAGTGTAGTGCAGCGTATATAACATAGTGTAGTGTGGCATATATAATACAGTGTAGTACGGTGTATATAACATATTGTAATGCAGTGTATATAATACAGTGTAGTGCGGCGTATATAACACAGAGTAGTGCAGTGTATATAATACAGTGTAGTGCAGCGTATATAACACAGTGTAGTGTGGCGTATATAACATAGTGTAGTGCGGTGTATATAATACAGTGTAGTGCGGTGTATATAATACAGTGTAGTGCGGTGTATATAACACAGTGTAGTGCGGTGTATATAATACAGTGTAGTGCGGTATATATAACACAGTGTAGTGCGGCGTATATAATACAGTGTAGTGCGGTGTATATAATACAGTGTAGTGCGGTGTATATAACACAGTGTAGTGCGGTGTATATAACACAGTGTAGTGCGGTGTATATAACACAGTGTAGTGCGGTGTATATAACACAGTGTAGTGCGGTGTATATAACACAGTGTAGTGCGGTGTATATAACACAGTGTAGTGCGGTGTATATAACACAGTGTAGTGCGGTGTATAACACAGTGTAGTTTAGTGTGAATAAGACAGTATTATGGTGCTAATAAAGTGTTGGTGGGTACAACACTTCTGTGTCACGACTGATCCCATTTTTTTCCCATTAATAAATAAATAAATATATCTATATAGATATAGATATCTATATCTAGATATCTATCTAGATATAGATATCTAGATAGATATCTATATATCTATATATCTATATAGATATATCTATATCTATATCTATATCTATATCTATATCTATAGATATAGATATATCTATATATAGATATATCTATATCAGTATCAGGTTCTGTTGTTGCATTATTAGTACTCCTCCTTCTGTGTTGCAGGTGTTATTCCTTCTGCGTCAGCACAGCCATGGTATACTTTTTTTTTTTGGCGGCGAAGCAGCACTAAGAATATTTAGGGCATAACTGCTGTCACCTCTTCTGCATCACAGGTGTTCATCTTTCTGCATCAGTAGTGGTTCCCTTTTTCTTTCTTTTTTTGGGCCTTTTTGATTTTTTTTTCCAGCAGCAGTAAAAAAAAAAAATCTCCATAACTGGTGTTCCTTCTTCTGAGTCACAGGTGGTCTTCCTTCTACGTCACCACTGTTTGTTTGTTTTTGGCCTTTCTTAATTTTTTTACATTTATTTTATTTTAGTTTTTTGCAGCAGCAGTAAAAAAAAAAATTGCACAATTGCTGCACCATTATTTTCTTTATTAAAAAAAAAACTGTAATAAAACGGTACACAAAAGTATTGCACCCATGCACCATATTTCTCTCCCACACTCTTTAATAAAAAGTTTAAAAAATCGCCCCAAAAAATCGCCATCATGTCCGAAAGGTCAACAAGGAGAGGCAGACGCTCACAGGCCACTAAAAGAGGGCAAGCAGCCTTTGTGTCTACAGTGAAAAGTGGTGGTCACGGACATGGTGCATCCTCTGCAGGCAAGGCACGCTTTTCTTTTTTTTCCAGTGCTGACTGTGTTATTGAGCCACAACATGCAGAGAAGGCCCAGTTTTTCTGCACTATTTTGACAGGTGCATGAAATTTCATTTTTTTTCCTAATTTTTAACAGCAGGACCGGTCCTGTGCCCAGCAAGAGTAACTGTGAGGGGTTACAGTGTTCAGGCACCATCAACACCCAAGGCCCAATTTTTCTGCACCTGTATGTGAATTAAAAAAGAATGTGGAAAAAACCACATTGGGGGGGACCCTTTAGGTCTGGTATGGATTTTAACCACTTCCCTACCGGCGCATCCCTCCTGAGTACCCATTCCAGCCCATTAGATTACCCGAGTACCTATCTGCAGCTCATCAGAGTACCCGAGTACCTATCTGCAGCCCATGCTTCGTAGAATATACGTTGGGGTGTTTTCTTTCCAAAATGGGGTCATTTTGTGGGCAATTCCACTGTCCTGGTGCTCCAGGACTTTCAAAAGTGTGATAGGTAGGAATGAAATTAGATGTTTGATTTATGCTCCTAGAATGCCTGATGGTGCTCCCTACATGTTGGGCCTCTCTATGTGGCCAAGATGTGAAAAAATTCTCACACATGTGGTATCGCCATACTCAGGAGGAGTAGCAGAATGTATTTTGAGGTGTAATTGGAAGTATGCATATGCTGCAAGCAGGGGGCTTATCCCACCCCCCCATGTGAATGGGTATCGGGTACATCGATGTAATCCATTGTCAATCATGTCGCCAGTAAAAAATAGAAAGAAAAAAACCCCGCTGTCATCTCTTGGGAGGCCTCCGGCCGTCTGCCTCCTCTCTGCTTTGACAGCTGTTAAATAGGCAAGGGGCAGGGCCACCTGGCTACGTCACCTGGTGGCACTGCCCCCTTCTGATGTTTTTCGGGTCCGGCGGGTGATGTGATTGACGATGGATGTACATAGAGGGACACTATTTTTTTAATAAAGGACTTGTCAAAAACTGTATCCTATGTTTCTTACTTTTTGACACTTTTTTGGTGAATGGGTAGGTGTACCCGATATCCGTTCACATGGGGGGCCTGTTAAAGGGGGCCTCCAGATTCCAATAAGCCCCCCACCTGCAGACCCTGACAACCAAAGCCCAGGGTTGCCAGCAAGAGGCCCTTGTCAGCATGGGGACAAGGTGCTTTGAGGTGGGGGGAATGCAGAGCCCCCCCTGCCCCAAAGCACCCACCCCCCCATGCTGAGGACATGTTGCCTGGTATGGTTGGAGGGGTGCTCGCTCGCCCCCCCCTTTTCC
This sequence comes from Aquarana catesbeiana, assembly GCF_042186555.1. Classification (NCBI taxonomy): domain Eukaryota; kingdom Metazoa; phylum Chordata; class Amphibia; order Anura; family Ranidae; genus Aquarana; species Aquarana catesbeiana. The sequence goes on along the minus strand of NC_133332.1, from coordinate 74,385,667 downwards.
TTTGCACGCTCAGATAAGGGTCTGGTATGGATGTTGGGGGGGCCCCACGCCATTTTTTTAAACATTTTGGTGTGTTTTATTTTTTATTTATTGGAAATCTGTATTGCCGGGAGCCGGCAATACATTACAGCCGCGAGCAAGTTTACATTCATTTTTTTCCTTTAGAAATGTCATTGTTGCTGATGAATGTTCTATACATTGTACAGATGCACCAATTTACAGGCAGACTAAGGGGACCCCCCAGGCATGATATTTAAAGGAATATTTCATTTTTATTGTTTCACTTTAAGCATCAATAAAATCACTGCTCCTTTAAAAACGATTGTTTTAAAAACTTTTTTTTGCATTGATACATGTCCCCCAGGGCAGTACCTGGGTCCCCATACGCTTTTTTTTTTTATGGCAATAACTTGCATATAAGCCATTAAAATGAGGACTTTTGATTTTTCATGTTCATGTCCCATAGACTTTAATGGAGTTTGCATGTTTGGTAGAACTTTTTGCCTGTTCGAGATGTTCTAGTGCAAACCGAACCGGGGGGGTGTTTGGCCCATCCCTAACTTTTAGGGTGCAAACTTAAATAAACAAAAAAGGCAGCAAATCAATAAGTGCACCAATAAAAGTTCAACTTAAAAAATAAGGTGTTTAGCCTTAGTGATAAGTGATAAATTCCTTAGGTGCAAAGAAAGGTAATGCTGGGCAGAAAGCAGCAGATGAAGTGTCGTGCTCCCCAGGTCAAAACAATGTGACAAACTGCTTACCAGACTTAGTTGACCAAGGTCTTCCTCTGACCATACTGTGTCCATACTTTTCAGATAATGCTCTTTAATGTTTCTTCTGCATCCCTATCACAACTGAGTTCTCCTGCTGTCACTGGCTGACCATGGATACCCGGATGACACTTCTCTAAGGTGGACAAGTAATTCCGTGAAATCTAACCTATGCTAATCCTGAAAAGCAGATAGAGCAGATTTTTTTTTTCCAGTGCTGTTCTCGATTTCTTGTTATTTCTTACCTTGCATCTCTTCTCTTTCTTACTTGATGGCTTAGAAAATGAATAGTGATTGCATTACGGGTGCACACTGTAAACTAAAGGCAATATTTTTTCAAATTTTGGATTAGGGAGTAAGAGAGGGTTATAACCCGCCAGGTTTTTTTTTTCCCATAGACAGGAATTTGTCACTTATCACTAAATCTAAACACCTTATTATTATATTATTATTATTGCTCTTTGTGGTGTATTAAAGCCTAACTTCAGGAAACTTGAAAATTTCTCTAGCGGGCATTGAAAAGAAAATGTACTTATCTGATTGTCCAATCCTCCGCTCCTCTACTCTGCTTGACTGGTCCCTGCAGCATCTTCTCCCCCATGCTCCAGCAGTCTAAGCAGTGGCGGCTGGTGCCCCATTTTTTTGGGGTGGGGTGAGGTTCGGCAAACAAGCAGGGTCTATAGTCCTGCACTGGACATGATGCAGAGCAACAGTCCACTGTAGGAACTTGGGGGAGTGATGTCTGCCAGGGAAGTGAAGGGTCAGGTAAATAAAAGTGCGTTTACTCTCCCCTAGACCTAAACAAGCAGTTAACCTGTGCAGTGCAGGTGCAGCCCCACTGCAAGGAGGAATTTTCACATTTTTCTGTAGTTGGACATTGAGCTTGTCATACATGGTAAGAATTTTATTTGAAATGGTTACCACAGTGTTCAGTCATTATGATATCCACCCCCGTGTTTCTCTCTCTGTGAATGGGAAGGAAAGATACATTGTATTATTCTCTCTCCTTGCAGAGAGAAAAAAAACAACCGTGTAAAAAATAAACAAATATATAATATTAATAATAATAAAAGAAAAAAAAAGGAAAAAATACCTAGATAAAGGTTTGATCTAGGTCAGTGCCAGGGTTAGTGTTTGGGTCAAGTAAAGGTCAAAGGCCAAGGGTCAGGGTCATTATATTTTGGGCAGAACTTTTTTTAAATTAGTATCAGTGTCAGAGTGTTTTAGGTAGGACAAAAAAAAGCAAAATGCGCACTATTGTTTCTGAGCTGTGCTACGGGTACAAACAACAAATAACATACACATATGCGATATTGCTGTGATGGTCCGAATTAAGAGAATTTATTTTGGGTTGTTCTGTGGTGGTAGGTGATGGTAGTAACAAGAAATATACAGGTACATTTAAAAAGAATGTTGTGGTTTTTTACTATTTTGGGCAAGTTTTCCTTTGATAATAAAAAAAAATAAAATAAAATAGGAGATATCCATTACCATTTACCACCAAATAAAACCAACTGGTCCTGAAAAAAACAAGGTATAATCCACTTGGATACACAAAGTAGTTGTGATGATGTACAAATTTACCAATACATGTCAAAGTTGCAAAATTGTGCTTAGGCATTAATAATTGTTTTATCTCTAGGTGTGGAGGAGTTAAACAGGTTCCTTACAGTATGTGCATTTTTTTCCAAACCAAAACCATGTTCCCAGTTGGAATTTACTTAAATTTGAGGAAAGGTTCCCATCCGGCTCCTTTGAAACTTTTTAGCACTATGGTCAAAAATAGACAACAATTTGACCTCATTATCCATTTGAAAATTGAACCAACGTTCCAAAAACAAAGGTTTTCTAATGAAATTCTACTGGTGTATGACCAGCTTCAGCAGAGAAGCTTCAGCAGAAAAGGCCATTGTCCTTTTTTGTAATGTTCTGCACAATGACGGACAGTGTAATATTCAGCTTGCCAGATGGGCTTTGTTGCTCTGTTTATCAAGAGAGAAACTTTGTTTTAGCTCAGAGTTTTGACAGCTTATTAGTTGAATCCCAGGAGAGCCGGATGCTCGCAGGGTGAGTTATGGAATGTATTTATTAGCTGGAATAAGGTAATTGCAGTTCTAATTAACACAACCAGCATATAAGACAAACTCATTAAATCAACACGTGTATGTGTCTGTCTTTGTATGAGTGCTCAGTGGGGGTTATTTACGAAAGACAAATCCACTTTGCACTATAAGTGCAAACTTCAAGTGCAAAGTCCACTTGAAATTGCACTGAAAGTGCACTTAGAAGTGAAGTCGCTGTAAATCTGAGGGGTAGATCTGAAAAGAGGGAAAGCTCTGCTGATTTTATTATCCAATCACGTGCAAGCTAAAATGCTGTTTTTTTATTTTCCTTGCATGTCCCCCTCGGATCTTTCAGTGCAATTTCAAGTGCACTTTGCACTTGTAGTGCAGAGTGGATTTGCCTTTAGTAAATAACCCCCAATGTGTTTGTTAGTAAATAAGACATAGCTGATTGGGGGTCCAAAAGTAGTCTAAAGCTATCCATACACATGAGACCAAATCAGGACAAATCTTGTCTGTGGGTCCTTTACAATGCTACCATTGTGATGTTCGGTGATGGAGAATTACCTATACTGGTGATTATAAAGATTTTCTGACTTTTTCTGTACCTTCCTATGATAAGTGACTTTGGCTGCGTCGGCCAACAACACTCAATTCCCCCTTTAACCCCTCTCTATTCATTTATAGGGTATGGAAATCTTAAGTTTACTAATTTTCTCCCATTTAGTATATATATATATATATATATATATATATATATATATATATATATATATATATATATATATATATATATACACTGTATAAAATATATTGCCAAAAGTATTTGGACGCCTGCCTTTACACGCACATGAACTTTAATGGCATCCCAGTCATCTGCCCTGTACACACGGTCGGATTTTCCGACGGAAAATGTGTGATAGGTCCTTGTTTTCGGAAATTCCGACCGTGTGTAGGCTCCATCACAAATTTTCCATCAGAATTTCTGACACACAAAGTTTGAGAGCTTGCTATAAAGAGCTTGCTATAAAATTTTCCGACAACAAAATCCGTTGTCGGAAATTCCGATCATGTGTACACAAATCCGACGCACAAAGTGCCACGCATGCTCAGAATAAATTAAGAGACGGAAGCTATTGGCTACTTTGTGTGACCGTGTGTATGCAAGACAAGTTTGAGCCAACATCCATCGGAAAAAATCCATGGACTTTGTTGTCGGAATGTCCGATCAATGTCCGATCGTGTGTACAGGGCATTAGTCTGTAGGGTTCAATATTGAGTTGGCCCACCCTTTACAGTTTCATCTCTTCTGGGAAGGCTGTCCACAAGTTTTAGGAGTGTGTTTATGGGAGTGTTTGACCCAGGGCCGATCCTAGGTGGGTGCTCGGGGTGCAGTGCACCCGGGCGCCAGAGAGGTGGGGGCGCTGAAGCGCCAGAGTGCTCCCCTCCCTTCTCCTCCTCCTCTTGTCTGTGTCCAGAGGTGGCTCTCTCCACCGGTCACCGCCGCCGCCGATGTGTTTTCAGCTCAAGCCCCCCCTCTCCCTCCTCCTGTCAGAGAAGGAGAGCAGCCGGAGATGAGATCGGAGATGGAGCGGCTGGTCTCTGTGTGGATGCACAGTCCTGGGGGGTCTGTACTAATGGAGGGGTCTGTACTAATGGAGGGGGGGTCTGTCCTGGGGGTCTGTACTAATGGAGGGGGGTCTGTACTAATGGGGGGGTCTGTCCTGGGGGGGTCTGTACTAATGGGGTGTCTGATCTAGTGGGGTGTATACTAATGGAGGAGGGGTTTGTCTTGGGGTATGTACTAATGGAGGGGGGTTTGTCCTGGGGGGGTCTGTACTAATGGAGGAGGAGGTCTGTCCTAGGGGGGTCTGTACTAATGGAGGGGGGTCTGTCCTGGGGGGTCTGTACTAATGGAGGGGGGTCTGTACTAATGGAGGGGGGTCTGTCCTGGGGGGTCTGTACTAATGGAGGGGGGACTGTCCTGGGGTGGTCTGTACTAATGGAGGGGGGGTCTGTGCTAATGGAGGGGGGTCTGTACTAATGGAGGGGGGTCTGTCCTGGGGAGTCTGTACTAATGGAGGGGGGTCTGTCCTGGGGGGGTCTGTACTAATGGAGGGGGGTCTGTACTATGGGGGGTCTGTACTAATGGAGGGGGGTCTGTCCTGGGGGTCTGTACTAATGGGGGGTCTGTCCTGGGGGTCTGTATTAATGGAGGGGGGGTCTGTACTAATGGAGGGTGGTTTATCCTGGGGGGATCTGTACTAATGGAGGGGGAGTCTGTCCTGGGGGGGTCAGTACTAATGGAGGGGGGTTTCCTGGGGGGGTCTGTACTAATGGAGGGGGTGGTTTGTCCTGGGGGATCTATACTGGTGGAGGGGGGTCTGTACTGAGGAAGGAGTTTATAGTTAGTGCGGGTTCTGCACTGACGAAGGGGGTCTATACTTAGTGGAGGTGGGTCTGTACTGAGGGGAGACTATAGTTGGTGGAAGGGGGGGTGACCCCAACCCTAGTGACGCCACCACAGCTGCGGCTCTTCTTTCCCCTTTCCCCCCTCCCTCTCCCTCTCCTCCTCACGCGCTACTGTACTAGTGAGCGGCGCTTGCCAGCATAGCTGCCCACTATGTTTCAGCCAGGGAAGAAATAGACTAGAAAAAGGAGCAGAGAAGAGGATTGTGGGACATATAGTCCCGAGGATTGGCAGCCCCACTGTAACAGAGAAACTGCAGCCCATACAGCATTCTCAGCTGAATGGAAGAGAGAGAGAGAGAGAGAGAGAGAGAGAGAGAGAAAGAGAGAGAGAGAGACAGGAGCCTGGGAAAGCTTTCAGGGAAGTACACCCAGGACTCCAGAGGGAGAGGACAGTGCTGAGATAACACCATCAGAGAGAGAACCCCGCTGCCGTGTACCATCAGAGGGAAAGCCACACAGCCTAGCACCATCCCTGGCAGAGAAAGGAATGGAGTCATTGAAGGAATGCAGATCTGGGTGCTACCCAGCGGAGTCGCCATGGGCAATTCAGCGTGAGCTGACTCCTGATCAGAGGAACCTTTGCTGTATCGCTGGGTCAGGTGAGAGGGCCGATCGGCCATTATCCACTAACGTCCATAGGAACTGCAGTCTCTGACCATCTCCTGTACTATGTCTGCAGTCTCTGACCATCTCCTGTACCATGTCTGCAGTCTCTGACCATCTCCTGTACTATGTCTGCAGTCTCTGACCATCTTCTGTACTATGTCTGCAGTCTCTGATCATCTCCTGTACCATGCCTGCAGTCTCTGACCGTCTCCTGTACTATGTCTGTAGTCTCTGACTGTCTCCTGCACTATGTCTGCAGTCTCTGACTGTCTCCTGTAGTATGTCTGCAGTCTCTGTCTGTCTCCTGTAGTATGTCTGCAGTCTCTGGCCATCTCCTGTATTATATCTGCAGTCTCTAACCATCTCCTGTACCATGGTTGCAGTCTCTGACCGTCTCTTGTATCATAACTACAGTCTCTGACCATCTCTTGTATCATGTCTGCAGTCTCTGACCATCTCTTGTATTATGTCTGCAGTCTCTGACCATCTCCTGTACTAGATCTGCAGTCTCTGACCATCTCCTGTACTATGTCTGCAGTCTCTGACCATCTCCTGTACTATGTCTGCAGTCTCTGACAATCTCCTGTATTATGTCTGCAGTTTCTGACCATCTCCTGTACTATGCCTGCAGTCTATGATCATCTCCTGTACCATGTCTGCAGTCTCTGACCATCTCCTGTACTATGTCTGCAGTCTCTGACCATCTCCTGTACTATGTTTGCAGTCTCTGATCATCTCCTGTACTATGTTTGCAGTCTCTGACTGTCTCCTGTAGTATGTCTGCAGTCTCTGACTGTCTCCTGTAGTATGTCTGCAGTCTTTGTCTCCTGTAGTATGTCTGCAGTCTCTGACTGTCTCCTGTAGTATGTCTGCAGTCTCTGACTGTCTCTTGTAGTATGTCTGCAGTCTCTAACCATCTCCTGTACTATGATTGCAGTCTCTGACCATCTCTTGTATCATAACTGCAGTCTCTGACCATCTCTTGTACTTTGTCTGGGGGCTCTTTCTAACAGACTCTCTAACAGAAGCCCTCTCTGTGTGCATCAGAGAGACTCCCCTCCAGGTCTCATTAGTGTACGCTCTTCCTGTATTTTCTTTATTGTTAAAAGATCACGGAAGGATCCCAGGGTAACAAAGAGTTCTTAAGGTAGCATCTCTGTGTTTGAGTCGTTGCCATAGAAACATTTGTAAAGGGGAGGAGTTGGTAAAATGACCACGCCCATGTGGGGGTGCCAGAAATATTTCTGCACCCAGGCGTCTGTGACCCTAGGATCGGCCCTGTTTTGACCATTCTTCCAGAAGTGCATTTGTGAGGTCAGGCACTGATATTGGATGAGAAGGCCTGGCTCACAGTCTCCGCTCTAATTCATCCCAAAGTTGTTCTATCAGGTTGAGGTCAGGATTCTGTAAAGGCCAATCAAGTTCCTCCACCCCAAACTCACTTATCCATATCTTTATGGACCTTGGTTTGTGCAAAGACATTTCAGGGATGAATCAGGCCCAAATTTTTGCCTGAATTCGGACCTGAAATGGAGCCAAAGACGAACAGGTCCCCTGTGCAATTTTCTATGTAGACATCCCGGAGATGTGTGAACTGGCACCATAGAGAGCCAGTCACAATCTCCTGTCATCCTGTAACCCACATCCAATTTGCATAAGTGACTGTGAACCCAGCCTAAAGGTTCTCATGAAGGCACTTCCTCTTATAGGGTGACCCCACTTTGTCCCTGTCTTCCAGTGGTGCTCCTGTGGTGTCACGCTGTCACATAGACTTTCAATCACTGGAGTGCAAGTAGACAGAAGGTGACTGCAAAAGGGCTCCAGTAGATCAGCAGCACTGAGATGCAAAAGATGGTGGAAAACAGGCAATAACTGGTATAGTAATAAGGTGGTTGAAAACTTCCATCCATTAATTGTACCTATAGGTAAGCCTATGATAAGGTTTACCTAAAGGTACTGTAAATATCGCCTAAACGTGCACCGTGTATATACAGCCGAAGACATCATTGGTGCATGCGCTCTGAAGGAGCGGACACCCATTCCATTCCTTCAGAATCCTGTGCCGTGAACGGCGGCTACCCAACCGGAGTCCTCGGACCCAGAAGGAAGACGGGTGAAGATGGATACGGCCCCCAGTGGTGACAATGCATCGATGGAGGGCTTCGTTTGCAGGTAAGTTTCACATAATGTGCTAGTATGCGATGCATACTAGCACATTATGGCTTTAATTTGCAGGTCAGAAAAAAAATGAACCCTGCCAGTTTACTTCCTCTTTAAAAGTAAATGACAAATGTTTATGATTCATAGTGCTTTAGCAGACTAAATGCCATTCACTTTGGGTTTAACAGTACGTGCCAAATGCAGATATTTAAGCATGTGAATGGGAGGCATCTGTGTGTGTCTGAGGTAAGAGATCCTGTTACCAAGGGACAGTCATGTTCCATAAAGCTCCCTGCAGACTGGTGAACCAGGAATATATTCTGTTCTGCTGCAGATACAGTCTGGCAGCATCTGCCAATAAAAACTTATCTGCATTAAAGGCACAACAAAAGCATTGAGGGATGAAGGATGGAAGGTAACACTGGAGGTACAGGGGAAGGATGGAAGCTATCACCAGGGTAATATTAAAGTAGAACCCCCACTTTTCTAGTTGTGTTAAGTTGTTTTCTAGAGCTTGGCTTTTTGGCACCTTAAAATGCGTACACGATTACCTTTTTTTTTTGCCCATGTATACCCAGCCCTGCTGTTTTTACAGCATGTGATTACACATAAAAACGAAGTACGTTTTTTTAATTAATCCCTACATCTCTTCTAATCTTTAAATTTAAAGTGTACATTTACCTTCAGCAGCATTTTCCAAAAATCTCCCTATCCAATTCTATATCCCCCCCCATATCCATTCTCACTTGCATCTGAAGGGATCACAATCACATGAATGACAGCTAGGAATATTGCCTTTGCTCTTCCACCACTAAAGGCTCAGTTTCATATAGGGGACATTAATATCCTGCTTGTCAGCTCTTCTGACCACCACTGCTCCAAAAAAAACTTCTGGAAGTTCTGTGACATCCACTGAGCCCACTTGACTAACTGTATTGTGGAAACCATCATTCCTATTACCCACTGGCATTTGCTCACTGAAAGAGGTTGCATTTGTGGCCTTCGGGGACTACAGGAATCTTCAGTTGAGGAATGGAGATAGTGTTAAAATGAGTATCTATATGGGTATACAGGTACTCCAGGCCCTGGGAGTGGGAGAGGTGAAAGTATAGTTGGCCAACAGAGAAGTAACGATATCCTTGAAAGTTTGTGTGTGTGTGTATGTGAACATAGTCTATAAAAAGAAGCTCATCTGAAGGCTGAACAGCTTTATAAGATTGTCTTTAGAGATTGCATCTTGAAATGCTCTTTCTGTATGCACTTGCCGAGGTCTTCCAAAAATAGTCCCCTGTTTTATTCTCACGTAGGAAAAGTGGAGATTAAACCGCATTCTGCATTCATAGCCTATTGTCACAATAGGGTTTTCACATCGGAGAAAAAGATCTGAACCTTCAACTTGCGAGTGGGCAGTTGGGTCAGCACAAATATTGAGCTAGGCTTTCTTAGGAACTTCTATGAGTGTCCCTCGGAGATAGTTTTCAGGACTCACTGGTATCCTATCTTGTTTACCCAAACCTGCTGGAACCTGGCAAGCCTGGCTCCTGCACAACAAATTTGGTCTGGCAAAACTTCAAAAGGACTTTTGGGCCTCCAGCCCTGCAGAGGTGGGTGCCTTGGAGAAGGTTAGTTGAGAAAGTCCTAGGATCTGCAAAACTTTTTGCCTGACCTAAAGATGCATGTTTTTTCTCTTTTGATTTGTATGCTTAAATTTGATTTAGGGTTTTCATTATGCACCTGTCCTCGGTCATGAAACAAGATTTGCCTCCTGTCACCCTGGCAATTGATGTGTCCAGTTTGCTGCCAAACAATGACTAGCCTTCAAAAGGGAACTTGTACCACCCTTGCTTAGAGGCAAGATCCGCCACCCATGGTCTGAACCAAAGTGATTGACCATAGCATTACTCTTGCCAGCAACTTGATTATGTCAATAGATGCTTCTGCCAAGAAGCTTTATGTCCTTCTTTGCAGTGGGAATCTTGGATTTATCAAGCTTGTTGGAGACTGCAGACTTCCAGAAAAATACAGCATCATGCAATGTAGCTTAATGTGTCTGGAAAGCCTCATTAAAGCTGCATCCATTGGAGATGGGTTGCCAAAGTTTTTTTATATCGTCTCCTTTAAAAGGGATGTGTCTTCATAAACCCATAATGAAACAAAGACATTTTTCAGCCGTAATTTACTCCTCCACTATTATGTACCATATTGAATGTCTTCAATGAAGGGGGAGATAGGTAACACCCTTTGTATATTTCCTTAAGGATTTTTTTTCTTTTTTGGGGGCTCCTCCACCAGATATTCCTACATGAGTGCTTGTCTGAAAAACTTGACAAAGGGATGCACCAAGGTGAAATAAAAGCTTTCTTACTCCTTCTTGTCTAAAGAGGAATGACTAAAATCCTCTTACTTAGATTCCACCCCTGTGTGAGCAGAAGTGCACAGTGTGCATGCACCAGCAGTTAGAGCAGTAGTGGGATGCAAGCCTGCATCCCAACCCCATAAATGAGTACCGAAACCAGCGGGTTGCACATTTGCAGAAGTTCAAACTGCAGATGATATACATCTATGCTTTGAACAGGGAGTGGAGTGCAGGTTTGTGTTCTACACACACATAGACTTAAAGCCATGGATGCCACCCTTCAGTAGCTCCCAGGTTTACCTCTAAAACAATCCTAAACCTATGCCTTTCAACCACCTCGGATCCTGCAGGACTGTCCTGAGATTCCCAGGACATGCCCCCACTGTTTTGTGATCCAGAAGCCCCTTTCAGACATGATAATCAGACCCTTAATCACCACTACAGCAAGACACTGCTTGGTCAAAAACACACACCCAGCCTGCTGATTTGCTGATTGTGCATCAAAGGAGCAATGACACAGTGATGAGGTCAACCCTCTGGACATTTTTTTCTCTCCTCCTTTCAATGTTCACCTTCAGCACATGTGGTGTGTACTGTAGCAAAGCCCTAGCGTGGCCCTATATGCTTCTCATTTTATTGTCCCTACAGAGATGCTTCACAAGAAGAAGCTGATATAATGACAAATTCTAGTATTAAAACTAATTGTATTAAAAATGTTTATAATTTTATAAATACATGAGTGCATTAATGAACTGCCATTAACTTCTTATTAGATAAGGTTACAAAATGTGAAAAAAATGTGAACCTATGTTTGAGAAAAAAAATGGCAGATAAGGAAACAGAAGAAGAGACATAAAAAAAAAAAAAAAAAAACAACTAGCAGGAACAGAGCTAGTTGTGATTGGATGGATACGCTAGTAACTGAGCTGATGAGTGTTTCTACGTTGCTTCCAGGGAGAGAACACTGTTGGATGACAAAAGGCACTGTGTATCAAGGCTTGTCTGTGAATGCCTTTCTTTGTGCTATAACTCATTATTCTTACTGTTTTTATAGGATTAACATCACTGTTATTCCTAATTATCATCATTTATATGAGAGATCATTAGAACAGTCAATTGCAATTAAAGTATATGGAAACACAAACATTAAAATCTCACATAAGATTTAAACTATTCATTTCAAAGTCATTTTCAATGTGTTTAATTGTGCAGCTTTAATAAAAATATTAGCTGGCGATCCTGCCATAAAGGTCTTTGTTTAGGAACGGGTGACAGTGACCTGTTTCTATCTCCCAATTGTGCTCCAGAGTTGTCACCTTGGAAGCTAGAAGTGACTGTTTCCACACTGCAAAAACATTACACAGGCATGGTCCACTGTTGATATAACCATCATAAAACCTACCATGAGAGATGCTATGTGGCCATCACTGGAGTGCATGTAGATAGTAAGTGACTACAAAGACTATGTAGGAGATCAGCAGCACAGATATGTAAGTAAAAAGTTAAAACAAGTATTTTATTTAAAAAGGGGCGATTTTTATGATACTCGGTGCTTTAACAAACAAAATTTCCTTCAGTTTCAGTTTACAACTACTTTAAAGTGTATGCATAGCCACTTTTTTTCTCTAGTTTTGGATGGAGTAGGGAAGGATTTGAACCCTTTCAGGTTTTTATTGTGTGCCGTTCTCCTACTTAGGCAGCTATGCAAATTAAGTTTTTGGCATCTGTTGTAACTAAAGGAGAAATGATTGTTTGGTCTAGTCAGTTCAGGGCATCACAGACTGAGAGTTTGATTGCTTCCCCCTGCTTCTAGAAGAGGTTTCTGGGGCTTAGGAAGGGAGATATTCAAATGACTAGCCTGAATATTGAGCAGAGCCGAGCCAATCCCTGAGAGGGTGCTCAGTTGGTGGTTGGGGTGCTGTTAAATAGGTCTGGAGTCCCAAGCAGAATGTCTTTTTCCCTTCTGAGAGAATGGATCAGTGAGCTGAAAGGAAGGAGGGCTGCTTGTGGGCCTGGGACTAGATGCTGGGTTTATTTACAAGAGGCTGCACCTATGGACTGATCTTGTTCCAGGATTCTGTGAGTAGAGCCTCCTTTGTTTGTTAGAGCTACTTTATAGTCCTCAGGCGTGAACCTACCTAGCTGAACCTGTGCTAAAGTCACTTCATGGTCCCCAGCTTTGAACCTACTTAGCTGTACCTGTGTTAAAGTAACTTTATGGTCCCCAGCCATGAAACTATAAACTGTTCCAGTCTAGCTACACCTGTTCTACAAAATGGTTCCTAGGTGTGAGAAAGACTGTGTTGCTGCTGTTTAGAGAGAGAGAAGTGTCCTCTGCAGAATTGTGCTCAAGCGTTTTGGAGTATCTCAACTCACCCCTGATCCCCTCCCATGTTTCTACCAGCAATATAAAAATGAATAGACAAACCCCTAGACTGTTCAATGAGCCGGATTAAATGAACGGTTGCTGTGTGCCTGGCTGCCTCTGCAAGTTTTTATGGGAAATAACCAGTAAATCTACAGCGGCCCCTGTGGGGCTAATGCTGCAATGGTGTAAAGCATAAACCAAATGGTGAGAGAGTCTAAATCACTTTACTGGTTCAAAGTGTGATCATATTAAACATTCAACACGTTTCGGCGGCCAAACCGCCACCTTCCCAATTCACCCGGGTCAGGAACTTTATTGTGGCTTGTTATTATATTATTATACAGGATTTATATAGCTCCAACAATTTACAAGCAGCGCTTTACAATATAAAAGGGGGACAGTACAGTTACAACATAATAAAATACAAGAGGGTTAAGAGCTTACAATCTAATAGGATGGGGTAAGTGGATCCCATTAGTGGATTAGTGGAGGCATGATATGCTTTCCTGAAGAGATGAGTTTTAGGGATTGCCTAAAGTCAGCCAGAGTAGGAGATAGCCAGACAGATTGAGGTAGAGAGTTCCAAAGGGAGCTTGAGAGCAGGAGGTCTTGAGAGGAGCAGAAAGGGTGGTTTGCGTGATTATTGGAGACAAGATTGGCGATGTAGCTCGGGGCAGAGTTGTGAATGGTTTTGTATGTTGTTGTTAGTATTTTGAATTTAATTCGCTGGGCGATCAGAAGTCAGTGGAGGGATTGGCGGAGAGGGGTGGTGGACACTAAGCAGTTTGTAAGGCAGAGGAGTCTGGCAGCAGCATTCATGATGGACTGAAGGGGAGAGGTAGGCCTATGAGAAGGGAGTTGCAATAGTCAAGGTGAGAGATAACAAGGGAGTGAATGAGTAGATTGGTGGTTTCATTAGATAAAAAGGGGTGAATTTTAGAGATGTTACAGAGGTGAAGTCTACAAGCTTTTGACAACGATTGGATTTGGGGCTGAAAGGACAGGTCAGAGTCTAGGATTACACCTAGTTCCCTGGTGTGAGGGGAGGATAGATGGTTGCATTATTGACCTTAATGGAAAAGTCATGGAGGGGGGCACGGGCAGGGGGGAATATTATCAGCTCAGTTTTAGAGAGAATTCATTTAACGAAGTGGTGTGACATCCATGCTGATATGTCAGTTAGTATGTCAGTTAAATTACCTTAGTTTGTGGAGAAACAGTGAGAAAATTTACCAGGATCAACAGTGGCTGCATAACAATAATATCCTTATGCAGACACTGTTAACACATTGGATATGTCCTTGTTGCAGTTTGTGTTCCTGCTAAGTAGATTAACCCTCTCTATTTGTCCTTCTGGTGACAAATGCCATTGAGATAGAAAAAGTGATGGGAAATTCAATATTTTACAGTTGTCACCAGAACAAGAGGTGAAAGGGGAAAATCATCCACCTGGTGTGGTGACCACTGTCTAAGCACCGAAATATCCTCACTTTTCTTATTGTTTCTTGCAGGAAGTAAAGGGAAAGCTATCCATGAGATACAGACAGTAAAAATAAACTGACCATTGTTTTAGACCTTACCTTCTCTATTAAAACATAAAAATAGATAGACTTTAATTTAGTTTGGCACTTATTAAAGTAGAATTAAACTGAAAAAATGCTGATAGGTAATATTTTTTAAGACAGAAGAGTTTGAACCCAGAAGGGAGACCATGAGAAGATGGAAGCGCCTATGACAGCTGAGAGTGCTGACATCACAGTGCTGGAGGGGATCACTAGGCAGGTAAGTTTGCCATAATGTGATCATATGCTGCACATTTAGTACATTTTTTGCATACTATTACATTATGGTATAAAGCTCCTTGGGTCCTTTTTTTAAAAAAAGTTATGGGGAGGTTTCATTCTGCGTTTAATTCTCAATCACAGGCCAGTGCCAATCAATATCAAGAAACACTGATGACTACCCTGCTGCCTGTTGTCTTCATCAGGTAGTCATGACTGATTTTTCAATTCTAACTGCAAGGCACCTGCTACTGAAAAGTAGCAAAGACAACCCCTGTAGGCATTGAATATAATGGTGTCATCGCACCAAGGGACGTATTAATAAGATAAAAAAAAAAAACACAAATCCTATCAAAAGGCTTGTTTACAAAAATCTGAGTTAAGTGAACTGTAACTAAATTGTTACAGAATTCTGAAATGTCTAATTTTGCAAATTTGTTAACTGTGAGCTGGTGTATTCCCTAGGTGCTGCATACTTGCATACATAATTGCACGAGGCAGCAAACAAAACAGTGATGTTTGCCAATGGAAAGCTGCTAATCGCAATAGGTGCAAATGACAGGAAAATCCCTTCTTGCTCTGGAGTTTCTGGAACTTGCAAAGTGGCTGTGTGACCACCTATAAGGAAGCCTAACATAACTAATAGACTGTTACTCCAGCAGCACAATGGGTGGCCCTTAAAGCCCAGCCGCCGCACATATTCGTTCTTGGAGAACTGACATTCTGAGCTTAGAACGAGTTCACCGCAGGCTCCCAGCACAATGGCTGAGCTGTCACAGACAGCTTTTGGTCAATGTTTATGATCAGCTCCTGATCATGTGATCACTGTGACAGCCAATCACAGCAGTTCCGTAATAGAGAAGCCTGTGTTCGCCACTCAGTGTTAAAGCTGAAGTTCAGCAAAAAAAAAAGTTTTCTCTACAGTTTTAGTTACATTACTTACCTGTTATGAAGTATATTGCACGATGGATTCCGCAGGCTACCCTACTGCTTGCTGCTGAACCTTGGGTGCTTTGGGGGGTTAAGAGCTTCCGGTCTCATCCAAAGCGATGCATGTATAAAATCAAAGAAGCGCTGTACTCCCATCCAGCCAACCTAGTGTAGACTTGAAAACAACCTCAGCTCATGAGTCTCTGCCAAAACCACACCCCCACCTTTGGTAGCCTGCACCTTTCTCCCTGATGGTTTCAGGAGTTTGGCTTCCCCAACTTGAGAGGTGTTCATAATCTAGCACCAACTTCAGATCTCAGCTGCACTAAAGATGGTCTGAGGAGGACATGCCCTTGAAGGTACAGTAGGTGCCAGGGGCATATCATGAAATCAGTGGGCCCATGTGCAAGATAAAAAGTGGGTCCTAGGCATTGATTAAAAAAAAGGCTCCACAGAGAATTATGGGTGTGGCTTAAATTGCACTTAATATTGGGCCTGGCTTAAAGGGGGTGTGGTTTAATAGAGTCTGAGATGACTTACATAATGCAGAATGTGGTAATGTTAGATTTGGAATGTACAGTGCGGAGTGTATGGAGGTGGGTGGTATGTGCAGGAGTGGAGTTTATGGAGGTGGGTGGTATGTGCAGGAGAGGAGTGTGGCATGTATGGAGGTGGGTGGTATGTGAAGGAGAGGAGTGTGGCGTGTATGGAGGTAGGTGGTATGTGCAGGAGTGGAGTGTATGGAGGTGGGTGGTATGTGCAGGAGTGGAGTGTGGAGTATATGAAAGTGGGTGGTATGTGCAGAAGTGGAGTGTGGAGTGAATGGAGGTGGGTAGTATGAGCAGGAGAGGAGTGTGGAGTATATGGAGGTGGGTGGTATGTGCAGGAGTGGAGTGTGGCATGTATGGCGGTAGGTAGTATATGCAAGAGAGGAGTGTATGGAGGTTGGTGGTATGTGCAGGAGAGGGGTGTGGAGTGTATGGAGGTGGGTAGTATGTGCAGGAGAAGGGTGTGGAGTATATCGAGGTGGGTAGTATGTGAAGGAGAAGAGTGTGGACTGTATGGAGGTGGGTGGTATTTGCAGGAGAGGGGTGCGGAGTGTACACCGGTGGGTAGTTTGTGCAGGAGAGGGGTGCAGAGTATACAGCGGTGGGTAGTATGTGCAGGAGAGGGGTGTGGAGTCTATGGAGGTGAGTAGTATGTGCAGGAGAGGGGTGTGGAGTCTATGAAGGTGAGTGGTATGTGCAGGAGAGGGGTGCGGAGTGTACGATGGTGGGTAGTATGTGCAGGAGAGGGGTGCGGAGTGTACAGCGGTGGGTAGTATGTGCAGGAGAGGGCTGCAGAGTTTATGGCGGTGGGTAGTATGTGCAGGAGAGGGGTGCGAGTGTACAGCGGGGGTAGTATGTGCAGGAGAGGGGTGTGTCCTGTTCAGCGGTGGGTAGTATATGCAGGAGAGGGGTGCAGAGTGAGTGCGGAGTGTATGAAGGTGGGTATTATGTGTAGGAGAGGAGTGCTGAGTGTATGAAGTTGGGTAGAATGTGCAGGTGAGGAGTTTGGAGTGTACGGTGGTGAGTAGTATGTGCAGGATGGCCCAGTAGGGCAGTGGACGGTGTCAGTAGTTCTTTATTTTTTTACAATTTAATTTTTTATCATTTATTTTTCTTCCAAATTCTTTTTGGGGGCCAGTGGATGGTGCCAGTAGGGCAGTAGACGGTGCCAGTAGAGCAATGGACAGTGCCAGAATTTTTTTGTTTTTATTATTTTTTACAATTGATTTTTGTCTTTTTTTCACAATGATTGTGGGGGTAGTGGACAGTGTCAGTAGGGCAGTGGATGGTGTCAGCTAGTTTTTTGTTTTTATTATTTTATTATCTATTATTTTTTAAATTTTTTTGCAAAGTCTAGATGTGCAATGTTAGTAGAGACATATCCAAACAGACTAAAGGCTGTAATTAAAGCAAAAGCTGGTTCAACAAAATACTGACATAAGTGGAGTGATCCTTTTTCCAACTAGGTGATTTCACTTGGATGTTATAAGTTGCACTGATAACGCAAAAACTGTACTGTATATGTCTTCATTTCAGGCTGCAAAGCAACAAAATGTCATACTTTTAAAAAGTACAAAAAATATTTTACAGCGCACACATTCAAGAATGAGATTTCCTGCAAGGCGAGTTAAAAACACCTGAACATATTCAAAAATACGGGGGTTTGGTCACACTATATGGTCATATAGTGCTAAGCCCACTTACTGCGACAAAGTACCCCGAATTAGTGGGTCCTACTCTAGTAATAGAATGGAAGATTCTTTGTCTCAACCATGGGAGCTGAACTCCTCTTTGTGGGAGAACTGAAGGGGATACATCCTATACACTGGTGGCCACTAAATAAGAGGTAATGAGGAGGGGGAGGGGTGCTCCAGCCCAAAAAACCTGGTCAAGGTCTATTACAATATACAAAAACATATTTGGGGGGCACACCCTACATTGTGTTTAAATTCAAGATGGTGCTGCTATAAGACCTACAAACAGTACAAAAAATATTTTACAGCGCACACATTCAAGAATGACATTTCCTGCAAGGCTAGTTAAAAACACCTGAACATATTCAAAAAAATACGGAGGTTTGGTCACACTATATGGTCATATAGTGCTAAGCCCACTTACTGCGACAAAGTACCCCAAATTCCTATTTCCTTAGGAAGGAAAATATATCAAAAACGCAGTTCATACGGAATTATGCTATGTGGCCCTCTTTTTCCATTTCGTTTATTCCATTGATCAACATTTGACACCATCTGATGTGCAATTACCCCTGTATGGAGACCGATTTCTTATGAGTTTCGGGATGCCCTGGGTTCCTATTACAGAGGATTCCTAAGATTCCATCCTGGTTGTCGGTTGATAACATAAGCCTGTTTGACTCATAGAACGTATGTTCTTTTGAGTTCAAACCATCCGGTAAGCTTACATCTGCCTTGGTGGTGGCTTTACTGCACTGGTGTCTTCAGTTTTCACCCATTATGTTGGATGCGGTAATTAGGATCTTCAATTTTTTTTATATACACTGTGGACTTTAAACCTTTTCACTGACTTGTTTATTTAATTTTTTATATATATCTTCTATTAATTTACACGGCACTTATCACATGTGTCACATTTTGTGATTTTTTTGTATATTGCATTAGCCATCATGGTTTGTAGATGTATTTAATTTGATTTACAGAGATTTTGTGATTCACTTTTCAATGGCAATGGTTGGGTTATGTTAACCAACTCAAACACTTTTGCGCTACATTTATACACCCTAGTCAACACATTTCGTCATTTCTGAAGTTGTATTCTGTCGTACAAGAATTTTCGTATGGTGAGTAACCTCTTCACTTTCGACATGGGACTAACGTGCAACAAAAAACGGACGAACAGTCATCTGAAGATCTGATCGTGTGTGAATGCTTTAGACCCTGTAACGAGGTCATAATATCTAGAGGCCAATTTATTTGTTTTGAGTGGAGCACTGTTGGGTGATCAGATCACCAGAAGCACAAGAATTTTAAGAGGTGTACTACTGGAGTACTGTTATTTTTCTAAATAATCATCACCATTCAGCTTGGGACTTTTTTCCATATAATGTTTTCTCTTTTTTTTCTATATAACAGCACATGGACTTTATGTATTTGGGATTATTGTCGTTTAATTTGAATTAGTATATATTATGATGAATTTGTTATAAGTATATTTATATGTCACATGTGTGTATACTGTATATTTTGATACTATATTTATTCATTTGTCATTTTTTGATTTTGAATACAAGGCACTTATATGAAATTTGAGGCTGGGTTCACACTAGTCCGGTGCGAATTGAAGCTCCGGTTTCCCTGCGAAGATAAAAATGATTCATGCGGTGGCTCCTCTCGGTTGTAGCTGCGGATCGGCTGACCAGGGAGAGGGGAGGAGGTGTAGTAAGGAGGGGGAGAGAATTGCTGTTCACAACACATCTGCGAATCAGATGCGCTCACATTGAAGATGATTTGCCTGCAATTCGCACTGCACTGCCTGGAAAATGCACGCTTTTTGTTGTGCAATGCGGAGAACGGATGCAAAGCACATATGTGAACCAGACACATTGAAAAGAACATATTTTCAAATGTTCTGGGAATTGGATGCGGTGTAAGCCGCATCCAATTCGCATATGTGTGAACCCAGCCTAAATGACAGCGTAACATACTTCACCCTCATTTTTTATATTTGTATTGGTCAGTGGTTGTTAATCCTAACCACTCCAAATTTAAAATATGAAAATGCACATCAAAATGCATCAAAATGCATAGCAACTCCCAATGGAAATGCATGTTGATGCATGATAATGCCCCTGCCTAATGCTAAGAAAAAAAAAAAAAAACCTCTGCGCACACGTATAAATCTAAATGGGCCCTTAAATTCGCCATCCCTTAAAACGTGACAGGTGAGGGATGGCAACAAATATTGCCTTATGCATATAGCCTAAGCCTGGGGCCAAACTGGCAATCCTAATTGCTTGTTAGCAAGCGATGTAACCCTTGTTGACAACAGTTTACATCAGTTTACATCAATGAATTGCAAATAAAGCAAATGTCAGCAAGGAGTTAAATCTCTTGCTTGCAAGGGATAATAATTTCACACCTAGCCTCAGGCTACTAACAGACATCGGACAGCGTTCTGAAGAAACAGGGATTGTGAGTCATAGATGATCGCCACCAGAAAGATGAATCTGCAGAGCTGGAATATTTTGTGCTTTTTCCATTGATCTTTGTCCATGACTATTTTTTGCATCTTTTGGGATACGAACACAACGCCTACCCAAATTTCCTGCATTAGCATGTGTATTTTGTGACCAGTATTTTTGGTAGAGAGGATTTTTACTGTTATGGGAATATTTCCAGGTTTGATGAGCATTGTCTAATCATGTCTGTGGCTAGCCTACAACTGGCTGTACATGGTTCTGCTCAGTGGGTGGCCCTGCTGGCTGCCTCCCGATGACATCCCTTGATTGAAAAATAGAAGGAGCCAGGCAGAAAATTTTTGGCCAAGTAGCACCTGCCTCCAGTCAGATGTAGCCTTGTTCCAGGTATTTTGACAGCTGTCAGGGCTGACTGTCAAAACACTATAGTTGCAGCAGGAGATTTCTGTTCAGCATGTAAGTCTAGAATCTATACTGTATGTAAAATGGCAAGCTTAAAGTGGAACTAATCTCCCAAGTATACAGTGCATCTGGAAAGTATTCACAGCACTTTTTCCACATTTTCCTCAAAAATCTACAAACAATACCCCATAATGACAACGTGAAAGAAGTTTGTTTGAAATCTTTGCAAATTTATTAAAAATAATAAACAAAAAAAATCACATGTACATAAGTATTCACAGTATTTGCCATGACAGTCAAAATTTAGCTCAGGTGCATTCTGCTTCCACTAATCATCCTTGAGATGTTTCTACAACCTGTGGTAAATTCAGTTGATTGGACATAATTTCGAAAGACACACACCTGTCTATATAAGGTCACACAGTTAACAGTGCATGACAGACCACAAACCAAGCCATGAAGTCCAAGGAATTGTCTGTAGACCTCTGAGACAGGATTGTATCGAGGCACAGATCAAGGGAAGGGTACACAAAAATTTCTGCAGCATTGAAGGTCCCAATAAGCACAGTGGCCTCCATCATCTGTAAATGGAAGAAGTTTGGAACCACCAGGACCCTTCCTAGAGCAAGGAAAAGATGAATGCAACAATGTAAAAAGACATCCTTGATGAAAACCTGCTCCAGAGTGCTCTGGACGTTAAACTGGGGCGAAGGTTCATCTTCCAACAGCACAACAACCCTAAGCACACAGCCAAAGGAGTGGCTATGGGCATTGAAAATGGCAGTGCACCAACACTCCCCATCCAACCTGATGGAGCTTGAGAAGTCCTGCAAAGAAGAATTGGAGAAACTGCCAAAAAATAGGTGTGCCAAGCTTGTAGCATCATACTCAAAAAAACTTGAGGCTGTAATGGGTGCCAAAGATGCTTCAACAAAGTATTGAGCAAAGGCTGTGAAGACTTATGTAAATGTGATTTTTTTGGGGGGTTTTTAGTTTTAATACATTTGCAAGGATTTCAAACAAACGTCTTTCATGTTATCATTATGGGGTATTGTTTGTAGAATTTTAAGGAAAATAATGACTATAATAGTCTGATAGTATGTCTGATATCGCCTTCTCCCTGGGTGCCAGGTTTTTGGCTTCTTGATTGGCCCAGTGGGGGATGATGTTATCCTATGCATGTGCATGGATGTGTGCTGGCAGTGGCGGCTCTAGGCTTTGTGAGGCCTTAGGCAAAACTTAGACATGAGGTCCCACTCACACCCATAATGTGAAAAATAATTCAAGCGATAAAAATGAACTAAGGTATGGGTAAAGCAACCATTAGGGCTTCAGGAGTGAGGCTAACAATTTAGATGTGCTGTAACCCATAGTGTTCAGAACTACAGCTCACGGAACATTAGTGTGATCAGCGAGCTGTGATATAAAACCATTATTTTAAAAAATAGAAACAAATATTAGAGCTTACCTATTTTATGTGAAACTTTAACTTTACCTTGAGATAAGCAGGGTTATTGGGACAGCAGGGCAGAGCCCAGGAAGTCAGGACACAATATGGGGGGGGGGGGGGGCAGCAGGGCATATTATGGGGCACAATACATGGGGAACAGCAGGGCACACAGCAGAACATGGGGCACATCATGGGGCACACAGCAGAACATAGGACACACAGCAGGGTAGGGGGAGCATCACAGCGCACACAGCAAAACATGAGGTAAATTATGGGGCTCACAGCAGAACATGGGGCACATCAAGGGGTAGAGGGAACAGCAGAGGACACAGCAAGGTACAGTGCAAACAGGAGGGCACAGCAGGATGCAGGGCACATCAGGGTACATGGTACAGCAGGGTACAGGGCACATCAGGGTAGATACATGGCACAGCAGGGCATTGCAGTGTACAGAGCACAGTAGGGTACATGTTACAGCAGGGTACGGGGCACATCAGGTACATGGTAAGGGCACAGTAGTGTACAGGGCACAGTAGGGTGCATAGTACAAGGTACAGGTCACCGCAGCATACAGGACCCATCAGGGTACATGACACAGCAGGGTACAGGACACGGGTCACATCAGGATACAGGGTATGGGGCACAGCAGGGTACGGGGTACATCAGGGCACAGGATATGGGTATGGGATATATATATATTAGCAGAAACCCTAGGGAATAAAATGGTGGTCATTGCAATTTTTTATGTCACACGGTATTTGCGCAGCAGTTTTTTAAAGGCAATTTTTTCTGGGGGGGAAAAAACACTTTTAATGAATTAAAAATCAACAAAACACAATATTTACCCCAATTTTTTTGGATAATGTGAATATTAGGGATGAGTCAAACACCCCCCGGTTCGGTTCGCACCAGAACTTGCGAACAGACCAAAACTTCGCACGAACGTTAGAACCCCATTGAAGTCTATGGGACTCGAGCGTTTCGAGATCAAAAGTGCTCATTTTAAAGGCTAATTTGCATGGTATTGTCCTTTAAAAGGGTTTGGAGACCCGGGTCCTGCCCCAGGGGACATGTATCAATGCAAAAAAAAGTTTTAATAACGTCTGTTTTTTCGGGAGCAGTGATTTTAATAATGCTTAAAGTCAAACAATAAAAGTGTAATATTCCTTTAAATTTCGTACCTGGGGGGTGTCTATAGTATGCCTCTAAAGGGGCACATGTTTCCCGTGTTTAGAACAGTCTGACAGCAAAATGACATTTCAAAGGAAAAAAAGTCATTTAAAACTACTTGCGGCTAATAATGAATTGCCGGTCTGACAATACACATAAAAGTTCATTGATAAAAACTGCAAGGGATTTCCCACAGGGGAACCCCGAACCAAAATAAAAAAAAAACTGGCATGGGGGGTCCCCCTAAATTCCATACCATGCCCTTCAGGCCTGGTATGGATATTAAGGGGAACCTCGCACCAAAATTAAAAAAAAAAATGACGTAGGGGTCCCTCTTAAAATTTATACCAGACCCTTCAGGTCTGGTATGGATTTTAAGGGGAACCCCGCACCAAAATAAAAAAAAAATTGGCGTGGGGTCCCCCCAAAAATCCATACCAGACCCTTATCCGAACACACAACCTGGCAGGCCGCAGGAAAAGAGGGAGGGATGAGAGAGCGCCCCCCCTTCTGAACCATACCAGGCCACATGCCCTCAACATTGGGAGGGTGCTTTGGGGTAGCCCCCCAAAACACATTGTCCCCATGTTGATGAGGACAAGGGCCTCATCCCCACAACCCTTGGCCGGTGGTTGTGGGGGTCTGCTGGCGGGGGGGCTTATCAGAATCTGGAAGCCCCCTTTAAAAAGGGGACCCCCAGATCCCGGCCCCCCCTGTGGGAAATGGTAAGGGGGTACTTGTACCCCTACCATTTCACAAAAAACCTGTCAAAAATGTTAAAAATGACAAGAGATAGTTTTTGACAATTCCTTTATTTAAAGTCTTCTTTTTTCCATCTTCTATCTTCTTTCTTCTATCTTCCTTCGGTTTCTTCCTCCATCTTCTTCTTCCTCCGATCCTCTGCTTCTTTCTCCGGTGTTCTCGTCCTGCATCTCCCTCCGCGGCATCTTCTTCTCTTCGTCTTCTTATCTTCATCTTCTTATCTTCCCGCAGACCCCCACAACCACCGGCCAAGGGTGGTGGGGATGAGGCCCTTGTCCTGTGGGCTACCCCAAAGCACCCTCCCAATGTTGAGGGCATGTGGCCTGGTACAGTTCAGGAGGGGGGGTGCTCTCTCGTCCCCCCCTCTTTTCCTGTGGCCTGCCAGGTTGCGTGCTCAGGTAAGGGTCTGGTATGGATTTTTTATGTTTTTCTGATGAAACACAAAAATGAAACAGAGAAACTTTAAGCGTTCGTTGCCATGTCTAGCAACAAATTCAAACGCAAATCAGGAATAATACGCATTGACAATGGGGGAGAATACAGAAGCAAAGAAGTGGCCTCATACCTGAAGAGACAAGAAATAATACACCAGACAACCACACCATACACTCCTGAACAAAATGGTGTAGCAGAAAGGAAAAATCTCACTCTTATAGAAATGTCCAGATGCATGTTGTTGGATGCCAACCTACCTCACAAGTACCGGGGAGAAGCAGTTAAGATTGCAACCTACACACAGAACAGACTACCCTCAAGAGCCATTAAAAATATTCCATTTGAAATGTGACATGGATCAAAGCCTAGCATAGGGCACATCAGATTGTTTGGATGTAAAGCATATGCCTATATTCTAGGGTTGTCCCGATACCACTTTTTTAGGACCGAGTACAAGTACCGATACTTTTTTCAAGTACTCGCCATTACCGATACTTTTTTTTTTAATGTCACGTGACAGTGTTTTTTTTTTAACAGTGCTTTCTTTTTTTTTTTTTTTTTGGGGGGGGGGTGAACGGTGTGTGTGGGTGTGTGTTTTTTTTTTCATTTTTATTTACAATTTTTATTTTTTACAATAATTTTTTTTTTTACTCTTTATTGCAATGTGTGTTTTTTTTGTTTTTTTGTTTTTTTTTTTAATCAGCCCTGTTGGGGGGCTTTGGTGAGATATCAGTGGTCTTAACAGACACCTGATATCTCCCCCTTGAGACAGAGAAAGAGACAGAGGATAGAGATTCCCCAGTCCCTTTCTCTGCAGCCTCAGCTGCACTGAAAATGAATGGAGAGAAGACAGCGGCTCCTCTCCATTCATAAACTGACACATCGTAATCACAAGAGATTACAATGTTTCAGTTATTTGAATGGACAGAGTCAGCTGACTTTGTCCATTCACAAAGGAAGGAGGAGGAGGAGGACAGCACAACGGAGGGGGAGAGTGGAGGGGACAGCAGAGAGGGACAGCAGAACGGAGGGGACAGAGAAGGAGAGGGGGGCAGCAGAACGGAGGGGACAGTGGAGAGGCACAGCAGAACGGAGGGGACAGCGAAGAGGCACAGCAGAACGGAGGGGACAGCGGAGGGGGACAGAGAAGGAGAGAGGAACGGAGCGGGACAGCGGAGAAGCACAGAGAAGGAGAGAGGAACGGCGGAATGGAGGGGGACAGTGGAGGGGGACAGAGGAAAGGAGGGGGCATGGAGGAGGATGCAGTGACAGTCAGCAGTGACTGATCACCGCTGTATGTCACTAAAGCCGATGGGGGAGAATCTTTTAACTCCCCCACGCGCCGATCACAGCTGTCTTCCAGGTATCGGGGGAAGCATCGGGAGCATTTGCCCGAGTACAAGTACTTGGGCAAATGATCGGTATCGGTGCTGATACCGATACTAGTATCGGTATCGGGACAACCCTACTTTATTCCAAGTGAAAAGCGATACAAGCTGGAGAACAGAGCCATAGATGGCATTCTAGTACAGTAGACTACAGTGAAGAAACTAAGGGTTACAACATCCTACACCCAAAGACTGACAAAGTGACAACAAGCCATAGTGTTTATTTTGATGAGAGCCCATCACCAGAAACTTTAATCCCTGAAAGCTCTGAAGTGAATATACCCAGCAAACCAGAAGAAAAGGTAAACCAAAATTAACCTGTGCAGGAATCAGAACAAGAGGTGGAACTCATAATACCGGAGGCTGGGTTCACACCTATGCAAATTGGATGCGCTTTCTCTGCATCCAATTTGCATGATAGGAGACTGTGACCAGCTCTCTACGGAGGCGGTTCACATATCTCTCTTGGGGCTGCGGAGCAGCTTTCACAGGAATGCTGTGCGTCTTTAGTTTAATTTCAGGGCCAAATTCAGGCAAAAATTCGGCCCTGATTCATCCCTGAAATGGAGAACAGGGACACACCGGACCCCTGCTGCAAGCCGTATCCGCCAGAGGTGTGAACCCAGCCTAAATCAAGTTCCCCACCAGATTCTGCTGAACTGCCTGAAAACAGAAGATCCACTTGGACTATAAAGGGGATATCACCCAGCAAGCTGTCATACACTGTCAAAACACACAGCATACTTGAACCAACGTCCTGTGAAGAAAACTGCCAAAATGTGAAGCCAATAAATTGGAGAAAGGCAGCAGAAGAAGAATTAAAGTCACTTCAAGAAAATAAAACCTGGACACCCACAGAGCTCCCTCCTAACTGCAAAACTATAGGAAGTAAGTGGATTTTAAAAGTAAAGTCAGATGCAGAAGGGAATATCCACAAATACAAAGCCAGACTAGTTGCCAAGGGTTACTCCCAGAAATGTGGTGAAGATTACGATGAAACATTCGCTCCCGACGTAAAACACCATCAGAGTGCTTCTTAGCATTGCAGCCGAGAAGAGCATGCAAGTGAAACACCTAGATGCTAAAACTGCTTTCCTATATGGAGACATTAAGACATGGAGCAACCACCAGGGTTTGAGCAAGGAGACAACCTTGTGTGTAAACTTCAGAAGAGCATCTACGGTCTTAAACAATCTGCAAGAATGTGGAATGAGAAAGTGAACAAAGTACTTACCAGAGAGGGATTCTCGATAAGTAAGCCAAGAATCAAGAAGACAGATGCATATACATCTCCACAAAGTTGGGAGCATGAAATTGTCCAAAATGTCTTGGTATGCTGACATTAAGAGTTACCTTCACTGGGACTAAGGGGCCAAGCCAACACCTGAAAAACAACCCCACACCATAATCTCCCCTCCACCGAATGATTTGGTCCAGCGCACAAAGCAAAGTCCATAAAGACATGAATGAGTGAGTTTGGGGTGGAGGAACTTGACTGGCCTGCACAGAGTAGAACACCTTTGGGATGAATTAGAGCGGAGACTATAAATCAGGCCTTCTCATCCAACATCAGTGCTTGACCTCACAAATGCACTTCTGGAAGAATGGTCAAACATTCCCATAGACACACTACTAAACCTTGTGGACAGCCTTCCCAGAAGAGTTGAAGCTGTTATAGCTGCAAAGGGTGGGCCAACTCCATATTGAACCCTACCCTAATACTGGGATAAAATTTATGTGCGTGTAAAGGCAGGTGTCTCAATACTTTTGACAATATAGTGTAGGTATACCGCTAAAGGTGGGTGATTAATCACAGCTCCCGGATGCTGGTCGACCTTGTTGTACTCTGGTAAATTGGTCAGAAAAAGAATTAAGTAAAAACAAGTTAGAAAGTCACCTAAAATGTTCTTTCAACCAAATAGCAATAGTCATAAAAGAAAATGAATCAACACAATCCGGGCTGCAGCAACTTTTCTTCTTAATTGAATGGTAGCAAGGGTCACCTCTGACATGCTATGAGTTGAAAAACATGTTTTTTTAAACGCGTCAGTGTAAAACATGGCAGAGGTGAACTCTGCTACTATTCAATAAATGTAGAAAGCTGCTGCAGCCCAGAGTGCGCTAATTCGTTTTCCTTTCTGACTATTGTTGTGTTCAATTTAAAGTAATTTGTATATGACTTTTTACACAACCATTGTGTAGCTTTTCAAAGCAGGAAACCGATCCCAAGTATGTAATGAACAAATACATCTGCCTCCACCGTGTGCAAATATCAATACAACTTATACAATGAAACAAGGATTTCAAAACATTAACACATAGTTATAAGAAATATTTACATCACGCTGATCTCTTAAATAAATTAAAAAAATGTTAAAAAGCCAGAAAAGACTATAAAAGACTACGCTTTCTATTTCACCCCAGTAGGAAATATAATATAGTAGACAAACAAGTAAGTAAAGAATCTCCATAGATTCCATTGTTCTCCGACATGAAGTTACAGATTGAGGAGGCAGGGAACCCACATGTGGCCTCCTACAGCAAGGGGGGAACTAGTAAGGGAAGAAAGATGATTTTTTTTTTTTTTGTGACATTTATTACAATTAGACTCAAAATGAACGTGCAATTTGTCCAAGTCGGAAAAACAACAGGTTCATTTTAATGCAGACTCTATATAAAAATACACTGTACTTACAGTCAGGTCCATAAACATTGGGACATCAACACAATTCTTTTTGGCTCTATACACCACCACAATGAACAAGATGTGCAGACTTTCAGCTTTAATTTGAGGGTATTTACATCCAAATCAGGTGAACGGTGTAGGAATTACAACAGTTTGTATATGTGCCTCCCACTTTTTAAGGGACCAAAAGTAATGGGACAATTGGCTGCTCATCTGTCCCATGGCCAGGTGTGTGTTATTCCCTCATTATCCCATTTACAAGGAGCAGATAAACGGCCCAGAGTTCATTTCAAGTGTGCTATTTGCATTTGGAATCTGTTGCTGTCAACTCTCAATATGAGATCCAAAGAGCTGTCACTATCAGTGAAGCAAGCCATCATTAGGCTGAAAAAACAAAACAAAACCCATCAGAGAGATAGCAAAAAGATTAGGTGTGGCCAAATCAACTGTTTGGAACATCCTTAAAAAGAAAGAATGCACCGGTGAGCTCAGCAACACCAAAAGACCCGGAAGACCACGGAAAACAACTGTGGTGGATGATCGAAGAATTCTTTCCCTGGTGAAGAAAACACTCTTCACAACAGTTGGCCAGATCAAGAACACTCTCCAGGAGGTAGGTGTATGTGTGTCAAGTCAACAATCAAGAGAAGACTTCACCAGAGTGAATACAGAGGGTTCACCACAAGATGTAAACCATTGGTGAGCCTCAAAAACAGGAAGGCCAGATTAGAGTTTGAGAAACAACATTTAAAAAAGCCTTCACAGTTCTGGAACAACATCCTATGGACAGATGAGACCAAGATCAACTTGTACCAGAGTGATGGGAAGAGTATGGAGAAGGAAAGGAACTGCTCATGATCCAAAGCATACCACCTCAACAGTGAAGCATGGTGGTGGTAGTGTCATGGCGTGGGCATGTATGGCTGCCAATGGAACTGGTTCTCTTGTATTTATTGATGATGTGACTGCTGACAAAAGCAGCAGGATGAATTCTGAAGTGTTTCGTGCAATATTATCTACTCATAGTCAGCAAAATGCTTCAGAACTCATTGGACGGTGCTTTACAGTGCAGATGGACAATGACCCAAAGCATACTGCGAAACCAAGTCAAGAAGTAGAAAGTTATGCAATGGCCAAGTCAATCACCTGACCTGAATCCGATTTTGGGGTGGATGAATTTGACTGGGATGCACAGAGTCCTGACCTCAACCCGATACCATACCTTTTGGATGAATTAGAGCGGAAACTGCGAGCCAGGCCTTCTCGTCCAACATCAGTGCCTGACCTCACAAATGCGCTTCTGTAAGAATGGTCAAACATTCTCATAGACACACTCCTAAACCTTGTGAACAGTATTCCAGAAGAGGTAATGCTGTTATAGCTGCAAAGGGTGGGCCAACTCAATATTGAACCCTATGGACTAAGATTGGGATGCCACAGTTTGTGTGCGTGTAAAGGCAGGCATCCCAATACTTTTGACAATATAGTGTATAATTGACAGACCAAAAAGAAGCAAATAAAATACATTTGTTGTTAGGGTTTACATACCCTTTAATGGCATTCCTTTAACATGCTAATTGCAGAAAAATATAAATTCTTCAGTTTATTACCAACTCTTTTTTTTTTTTACTTCCAGCCTGCTGGATGTATGTGAGCACTCACAAAAAAGGGCACTTAGGATTTGACTTAGAGCCCCCTCCTGAAGAGGATGAAGCCTTCCACAACCACCTGGGGTGCAAGATTCCTGACGGGGCAAGGCCCACCTAGCCAAAAGGCCCAGCAAACCTCAACCAAATACTAGGTGAGGGGATCTCCTGAAGGGAAACCGTCAAAGGCAGGGAGGAAGGAACCTAAGGCTACATATGCTCCCCTTATGCCGCATACACACAACCGGACTCTCCGTCAGAATAGACTCCAGCGGTCTTTCCGAATGCGATGACGTACAACGGGACTAGAAAAGGGAAGTTCAATAGCCAGTAGCCAATAGCTGCCCTTGCGTTGTTTTTGGTCCGTCGGACTAGCATACAGATGAGTGGTTTTCCCGATAGGAACTGATTCCGTCGGAAAGATTTGAAACATGTTCTATTTCTAGGTCCGTCAGAATAATAGAAAGAAAAAGTCCGATGAAGCCCACACGCGGAATGATTCCATCAGACCTTTTCTGCCGGAAAGTCCGGTCGCGTGTACACGACATTAGACTTCAAAGTAGACCTACACCCTACAATCCAAGTGAAAAAAAGCACACATATAAGTGCAGAGTGATTCATTGGTGTGTATTCATAGAACAAAAACTCCCTGTGCCTAGGGACTCAATTGTTCACCAATTTGGGAAACAGCAAAGGTTGCCAACTAAGTGCAGTATATAGAAAAGACTGCACTTAGTTGATGCCCTCTGCTGTTTCCTTTAAATATTGCAGATATTACTTCATCTCAGAGATGCCACTGATATCTTTGGACCTATGGACTTTTTAGTATAACCCTACACCCCCACAGCACATTCGCGTGTATAATTATATTGTAGTTTAGCTGTATCGATACCTGAGCCATTCTTGATAATTCTCTGCGTTATATTCAATCATCGGACCCTGCCATGTTGCCTCTCATACAGCATAGAGAAGATAAAGCCAGGATGCCAATCACAGCCCCAAAAGGTAGGTAGTAGGATTTTAAATACCCCTCCAGTGATCACACAAGTACACGTATGTAAGAAAAAATATGTACAAAATCTTTATTTTAACAAAAAAATATTAAAAAAACATGTCAAATTGTGATTGTGATTGTGACTTGCATACTGATACCAGCAAAACATTATCCACTACAAACATGTATAGAGTAGCTGTTTGTCAAGATGAGGAACTAGGGTCAACGCGTTTTGCAGAAATTACCTCTTCTTCAGGACCTCTTAAATGTTTATGATCACATAAGTGGTCTCTTTTTTCTGAAATGTCAATTTATATACTTTTTATGCATCTTGTAACTAGACCACACAGTATACTGAGATGTACTGGTGGAATATCCAGTGAGGTACAGTCTTGCTGGTCCATGGGAGAAAGACTCCAGAGTTTCCACATGGTCTACTGACTACTGACTGGAATGGTACCAGCTGATTGGAAAAAAGACAATGTAGCACCAATATTTAAAAAGGGCCCAAAATATATCCCTGGGAATTACAGACCAGTTAGCCTAACATCAATAGTATGTAAACTCTTGGAGGGGATGATAAGGGACTATATACAAGATTTTAGTAATGAGAACGGTATCATTAGCAGTAATCAGCATGGATTCATGAAGAATCGTTCTTGCCAAACCAATCTACTAACCTTCTATGAGGAGGTGAGTTGCCATCTAGATAAAGGAAGGCCCGTAGACGTGGTGTATCTGGATTTTTCAAAAGCATTTGACACAGTTCCCCATAAACGTTTACTGTACAAAATAAGGTCCGTTGGCATGGGCCATAGGGTGAGTACATGGATTGAAAACTGGCTACAAGGGCGAGTTCAGAGGGTGGTGATAAATGGGGAGTACTCGGAATGGTCAGGGGTGGGTAGTGGGGTTCCCCAGGGTTCTGTGCTGGGACCAATCCTATTTAATTTGTTCATAAATGACCTGGTGGATGGGGTAAACAGTTCAATCTCTATATTTGCAGACGATACTAAGCTAAGCAGGGCAATAACTTCTCTGCAGGATGTGGAAACCTTGCAAAAAGATCTGAACAAATTAATGGGGTAAGCAACTACATGGCAGATGAGGTTCAATGTAGAAAAATGTAAAATAATGCATTTGGGTGGAAAAAATATGAATGCAATCTATTCACTGGGGGAGAACCTCTTGGGAGGAATCTAGGATGGAAAAGGACCTGGGGGTGCTAGTAGATGATAGGCTCAGCAATGGCATGCAATGCCAAGCTGCTGCTAACAAAGCAAACAGAATATTGGCATGCATTAAAAAGGGAATTAACTCCAGAGATAAAACAATAATTCTCCCACTCTACAAGACTCTGGTCCAGTTGCACCTAGAGTATGCTGTCCAGTTCTGGGCACCAGTCCTCAGGAAGGATGTACTGGAAATGGACCGAGTACAAAGAAGGGCAACAAAGCTAATAAAGGTTCTGGAGGATATTAGTTATGAGGAAAGGTTGCGAGCACTGAACTTATTCTCTCTGGAGAAGAGACGCTTGAGAGGGGATATGATTTCAATATACAAATACCGTACTGGTGACCCTACAATAGAAATAAAACTTTTTCGCAGAAGAGAGTTTAACAAGACTCATGGACACTCATTAAAATTAGAAGAAAAGAGGTTTAACCTTAAACTACTTTTGGCCCAATCCCCAGACGACGTCCTATTGTGACGAAACGCGTAGGGAGTGGCCTGTGACGCTGACGTCACTACGTTGTTCTCCTCTGCTGAGATTGATAGGAAGTTTGTGCACAGCGGGAAGCCTGTGAGACGCTGGGACATTGCTATTGCCATTCGTTCCTGCCTATTGACCGGATTCTTTTGTAAGTGTACTCCTTTTACTCAATGAATCCCCTGCTTGGAACGATTACACTATGGGACCTTTTTTGTTTATATTTCCCGAGCAATGCAGATCTAGCCAACATTACAGATGCCGGTATAGGTTGTTGGGAGACCTTAAATATCCGCTATGCTTGGTGAGACCACCGTGGTCATTTGAGTCGGTAAGGAGCCTCATTACTCACTTGGGTGCATTTAACTCTTGGAGATTGGATTTCTTTCATCACAATTCTTGGATCAGCTTCTTTATTATGCCTATGGACTTTTTTCTTTGATTTGCACTGTGTGTGATGGGACTTTTTCTATATTTTGCCGTTTTTCATTTGTTGTGATCAATATCACCTGGATAGTATTTAATACATAATTTTTCATATATTCACACTTGGATTGTTTTTGGTGAACTAATATATATTTTTTTATCTTTGTGGCACTGTTTCATGATACATTGGGGTTTATATATAATTTTTATGTTTTTTTGCTTTAGTTTTTTCCTTTGTCATTTTTCACATTATTGCTCAAATTATTTAGCGCTGCATCGTTTTTTATTATTTATATCCAGAGTTTTTGTATCTGACTTTTTGATGCTGGCTGCTTTCTTGATATCAAGTTTATAAATTTA
This sequence comes from Aquarana catesbeiana, assembly GCF_042186555.1. Lineage (NCBI taxonomy): Eukaryota > Metazoa > Chordata > Amphibia > Anura > Ranidae > Aquarana > Aquarana catesbeiana. The sequence goes on along the minus strand of NC_133332.1, from coordinate 74,352,009 downwards.
CAGAATCCATTTTTATCAATTAGGTTTCTAGCGCAGCATTAACCCTTGTTGGTTTTTTATACAAACCTTAAACTACGTAGAGGGTTCTTTACTGTAAGAGCGGCAAGGATGTGGAATTCCCTTCCACAGGCGGTGGTCTCAACGTAGAGCATCGATAGCTTCAAGAAACTATTAGATAAGCACCTGAATGACCGCAACATACAGGGATATACAATGTAATACTGACATATAATCACACATAGGTTGGACTTGATGGACTTGTGTCTTTTTTCAACCTCACCTACTATGTAACTATGTAACTATGTGTGGTAGTATGAGGAGCAAGCCCCAACATCAAAGCCACCTCAGTCCTTCCTGTGACAGTGTTTGCCTCACTGATGTCGAGGCAAGGACACGGAAATGAAGGCCACTGAATTTTCTTTTAAAAGCCAAAATTCGTATAACAGTACAGGTTAGCTCGGACTGCTCATTGCGGTAGAAGAAATGTGAATTAAATGGTCGTTTGGAGCAAATTATGAAGGTACCACTGTGTTTGAATGATCGGAGATGGGAAAAGGTCACTTTAAACGAAAAATTGGAATGCAAATGTCCAACGGCGCAGAATGTGGATGGATTTGGCAGAGCACCTGCAGACTGCAGACAATTTGTTCATTTCTAATTGCAAGCTCATTTAGGAGTGTTTTGAGCAGTGCTGTGTTTTGGGTAAATCACAGCGAAACACGCCAACACATTGTATGAAAATAAAATCAAATTAATCTTTGCAGACAATTCTGGTCCTCCTTCCTCCACCTATATGAATATTACTATCTTCTGCTATGTCTCTCCCTCTGGCGTGTTTTGCTCCCCTCTCCTCGCTTACTCCGGCTCTCTCCTCCTCCTTTATCACGGTTTACATTAGGATACAGTTTCTTTTCTAGACCATCTGCATGAGGCTCACACAGGGGTACACTACCGTGTGTAGACTGTTGGGGGGGGGGGGGAGACAGATGTTCCTCTCCTGCGTCATATTAAAGCTACTGGCTCTGTGTTTGGGGATCTATCATCTATTTTTAGCCTGTCTATGGCAGCCCCCTGCAGAATCTACACAACCAGTAAACCCAGATTGGCCAGGCACGCTTTTAACCTTTATGTCCGCCCGTCTTTGAAATTCCACAGTAAGTAAGTTGGCCTTAGAGCAGAATCGGTACTGAGTTTTTAATTACTGATCCTGCCTAAGAGGATCGTCGTTTCATCTCCGCTTCGCTGTAATGGGAGGTGATGGAATGTATTGCAATTAATTCCATTTATACGAGCCCGGGTGTTGGGCTGGCACAGTTGTGCAGCAATAAATGAAGGTATAGACAGCATCCATTCCTGTCCTGCATATGTCATTAGTGATATGATAAGAGCTTTCGGTGGAGCTGGAGGAAAAAAGAGGGGGAGGTCTGTTTTTTTTCTAAAATTCAGCTAATTTTACTCAGGTCTGTTAAACTGCAAACAGTTCCATCTGCCAAATACAGCTTCCAGTCAAGTCAGGTTGGTACACGACTATTTATTCTAGTGATCCTGCTGAACTCCTAGTTCTTTGTTGCCTAGACTGGCTAAAAATAGGTGCAGACTCAATACAGAGGTTTTAATAATCTATATAGGTTTGAGCAAGGTAATACGATGCTGGCTTATTGCAGATGCAGAACCCTTCCTAGCAGCATGACAAATGTTGCCATCTTGTGGTGGAAACTACTAACTGACTTTTTATTTTTTATTTGTGCAAACAGCTCTGAAAAAGCAAAGATTCCCCACTCATGTTTTTTTTTGTTTATGAGGGACCCTGTGACAAACCCAACCGGGACAGGGGCTTTTGGACGGGGCTAGGGGCAAGCCTCCTACCCACTGATTATGGCCCATGGAGAGAGCAGATCATTCTCCAATTATGGACAACAATGTAATGAGCACTGAAAGTGAGGATTGGATTAATTCTCTGTATAAGGGCAATAAAGTATCCCTCTTGGAGTGGATTGAAAGATGTATTATTAAAGTTGTTGTAAATGCATGAAAGGAGGGATGGGCTAGGAACGCCGCCAGGGGACCCGAGAAGAGAAGGATCCAGGCTGTTCTGTGCAAAATCACTGCTCAGAGCCTGTAAGTATAACATGTTTGTTATTTTTTTTTAAACAAAAACAAGACTTTAATATCACTTTAATCTTTTTGTACAGGTTAATGGTCAGAGGAAATATGGTGGCCCTCCTGTAGACTGGGTGGGACAGGCTCCTTCAAATGGGACAGAAATATATATTAACAATATCACTCAAGAAATCTATGAAGATACATTAATTCCATTTTATCAGAGTGCTGGAACATTGTTTATCTTCTAATTACTTGTTTAGTGGACAGAATACACACGTTTTTGTCTCTCCCATTGTGTGCCTTCTAGGTCTGAATTCCCATTGTTAATTGGGTCACCTGTTGTTTCTCTCTGTCTGCTAGTATTGTGTCCACTTCACCTTGTTACCAAACTATTGTGGGATGTTATGTTTGTTAATTAGATTACTGTTTAATTAAGATCACTGTTAGTTGTTAGCTGTTAATTGGATTGCTGTTTGAAGTTTGCATTGTCATGCTAATATCATCAAGAGGGGAATGTCCTCCTGTGGGGTATAAAGTATGTGTCTGAATTTTAAAAAAGAGTCATTCCTTTGGTTCTTTTCTCAACATCTTGTCTGTGTATGATGCTTGAGGTAAAAGGGCTGGTATTAGCTCTTGGTCTGCTGGGAGGGTTTGGAGAGCAGGTGACACTGTTTGGCTGAAGCAGCCAAGCGGGGTGCCACGACTTCATGTCTCAGGTGTTAGGTAGATTTTATGCAGTATCCTGGTGTGGTTGCAGCCAGCGAACCTGTCAAGGAACGTTCTAGGTTTAGAGAGTTTCCCTAAGTTTTGAAACGTAATTCCACCAACCAGCCATGATATTTGTGTAGCACCCGCCCTCCTAGATTAGTATAGGCTAAATTAGGTAAAGGTAGTTAGGTAAATTTAGTGGAGCAGGGCTTGATTGTTTATGCCTGCTCAGTAACCCACAGGCTGCTGCTCTGATTGCTTCCCCCTGTATTCTAGAGAATTCTAAAATTATAGTGTTTTTATATTCCGCCTACCATCAAACTGTCACAATACCCCAACTGAGGCATTCCCCACTTTGCCGCTGCACATATACAAGAGGTACAGTATCTCACATAAGTGAGTACACCCCTCACATGTTTGTAAATATTTTATTATATCTTTTCATGTGACAACTCTGAAGAAATGACATTTTGCTACAATGTAAAGTAGTGAGTGTACAGCTTGTATAACAGTGCAAATTTGCTGTCTCCTCAAAATAACTCAACACACAGCCATTAATGTCTAAACCGCTGGCAACAAAAGTGAGTACACCCCTAATGCTCCATACACACGATCAGAAATTCTGCCAGCGAAAGTCGGATGTGAGCTTTTGGTCAGAAATTCCGACCATGTGTATGCTTCATCAGACTTTTGCTGGCAGAATTCCAGCCAGCAAAAGATTGAGAGCAGGTTCTCTATTTTTCGGTTGGAAAAAGTTCCTATCCGAAAATGCGTTCGTCTGTATGCAATTCAGACACGCAAAAAATCACGCATGCTCGGAAACAATTAGACGCATGCTCGGAAGCATTGAACTTCATTTTCTCGGCTTGTCGTAGTGTTGTATGTCACCACGTTCTTGACAGTCGAAAATTCAGAGAACTTTTGTGTGACCGTGTGTATGTAAGGCAAGCTTGAGCGGAATTCTGTCGGAAAAACCATCCAAGTTTTTTCTGACGGAATTTCTGATTGTGTGTATGGGGCAATAGTGAAAATGTCCAAATTGGATCCAAAGTGTCAATATTTTATGTGGCCACCATTATTTTCCAGCACTGCCTTAACCCTCTTGGGCATGGAGTTCACCAGAGCTTCACAGGTTGCCACTGGAGTCCTCTTCCACTCCTCCATGACAACATCACGGAGCTGGTGGATGTTAGAAACCTTGCACTCCTCCACCTTCCATTTGAGGATGCCCCACAGATGCTCAATAGGGTTTAATTCTGGAGACATGCTTGGCCAGTCCATCACCTTTACCCTTGGCTTCTTTAGCAAGGCAGTGGTCGTCTTGTAAGTGCGTTTTGGGGTCGTTATCATGTTGGAATACTGCCCTGCGGTCCAGTCTCCAAAGGGAGGGGATCATGCTCTGCTTCAGTACGTCACAGTACATGTTGGCATTCATGGTTCCCCAATGCCAGCAGCACTCATGCAGCCCCAGACCATGACACTCTCACCACAATGCTTGATTGTAGGCAAGACACACTCGTCTTTGTAGTCCTCACCTGGTTGCCACCACACACGCTAGACACCATCTGAAACAAATAAGTTTAGCTTGGTCTCATTAGACCACAGGACATGGTTCCAGTAAACCATATCCTTAGTCTGCTTGTCTTCAGCAAACTGTTTGTGGGCTTTTTTGTGCATCATATTAAGAAGAGGCTTCCTTCTGGGATGACAGTCATGCATACCAATTTGATGCAGTGTGTATGGTCAGAGCACTGACAGGCTGACCCCCCACCCCTTCAACCTCTGCAGCAATGCTGGCAGCACTCATATGTCTATTTCCCAAAGACAACCTCTGGATATGATGCTGAGCAGGTGCACTCAACTTCTTTGGTCAACCATGGTGAGGCCTGTTCTGAGTGGAACCTGTTCTGTTAAACCGCTCTATGGTCTTGGATGCCATGCTGCAGCCCAGTTGCAGGGTCTTGGCAATCCTATTATAGCCTAGGCCATCTTTATGTAGAGCAACAATTCTTTTTTTCAGATCCTCACAGGTCTTGCCATGAGGTGCCATGTTGAACTTCCAGTGACCAGTATGAGAGAGTGAGAGCGATAACACCAAATTTAACACACCTGCTCCCCATTCACACCTGAGACCTTGTAACACTAACGAGTCACATGACACTGGGGAGGGAAAATAGCTAATTGGGCCCAATTTGGACATTTTCACTTAGGGGTGTACTCACTTTTGTTGCCAGCCGTAGACATTAATGGCTGTGTGTTGAATTATTTTGAGGGGAGATACTGTATGTATATGTGCGACTGTGGTATGGAGAATGCCTCAGCCACATATGATTGGTGGAACACTGTAACAGCTTGATGGTGGGTGGGATAGCTCAGGTGCATTCAGACTAGGATCCAAACACGCCTGTCATCCCTGCTAATGAGAACAGCTGACTTTGAGGCCCAGTTCACACTGGTGTGACATGAAAGACCGACTTTGCCCTGCGACATCGGTCCAACATCAAACTTCCATACAGCTTTGTGTCCATCCAGCTATGCGAACCAATAGATATTAATGGGACACTGGCATGGGGATGCACGGAACACTTTGTGCATCCCCGTGCTGGTAGAAGATGGCCCTTCACAGGAGATGCATATTTGCAGCGCCATGTATAAATAGGCCCTAAATCAGACCTAAGGATGCATTTCACCATCCTTTTATGATCATCATTATTATCATCATGATAATCACACAATGCAGGTGCTGTGGTTCCATTCACCTGCACAATGTTATTATTTTGATTATGATGATGGGAATGATGACAATCAAATGTGGCTGTTGTATAAATCAATCATAGGCATTAGGGGCATGGCATAGGTGAAGGGGGTGTGCTGTACCTTCATGGAGAAAAATAATTCACTGCAGAGATGGTCCCCACTTTCCTTACACTGTAACAGCCTGGAGCCTGCTGTGCTGCCTGTTCCTCTCTGTGTTTTGATGGCTGTTGCCTGTTGACTGAGCCTGCCCCCTCCTCAGTGCCTACTTGCTGAAGGAAACAGGCAGTGAAGAAGCTGCTGACTGACTGCTGTGCCGAGTGCCCTGTGACTGATATCACAATGCTAGATCCGGGACCTTAAAGCGGGGGTCCACCTATCTGACGTTTTGTTTTTTTTTAGTTCATTCACAAACTTTTCTTCTCAGCATTACATACTCACATATTGTGTGTAATATGTCCGCCTGTGTCAGATTTCGTCGGAAAGAATAACTTATATTATTCACTGCAGGCGGTTTCCATCTTCATTGTGGGCATTTGAAGCCCACAAGCATTTATTTCCTGGATGTGGTGAATGCTGTGCTCCCAGCATTCACTGCTCAATCCTGCACATGCTCAGTGGCATCCTGGGAAGCCTGAGACTAGCTCCCAGGAGTCTGGGAGAGGCTAGAAACACGCCTACTCCCACGGGAGGAGAACCAGGAAGTGCAAAGAAGAATAGAAAAATAAAAGGTAATTACGGCGATTTAAATTTTTTTTAACGGCATGTCAGCATCTAGGCAAGGAAGAGAATACATACAGATATTGTTCAAAATTTGGGTGGAACCCCGCTTTAATCTGATTTTCGGGAAATGCGGCACTGGGTGGTGTTATTTCACCTGAACTGGGACCTTGAAAAAAATAGTCCCAACATGCTACAGCCTCCTGGGCCACTCTGAATGAACTGATGGGGCCCAGGATATGATTTTGACCACCTGGAAGCTGTGGGGAACCCAAATAAGCATATAAAAAGTGCCTGCACCTGCATTTGGATAGATGCCTTGTCAAACAGCTGCCAGCCAGACCCCCCTGTTAAAGTGATGTGGCCCAGTCCCCCTACAGGAGGCCTGGTGGTACCCCCTTATCGGCATCCCTGGTAGGTTGTACACATCATACAGATGCCCCAATTGACAGTTTGGGGTACGCCTTGGGCATGTTATTTAGAAGAATTTTGCATTTTTACAGTTTTACAGTATTACATTATTAAATTACTGGTCCCTGCAAAATTTTATTTTTAAAACTTTTTTTTTTGCTTTGGTACATGTCACCCAGGGTAGTGCCCGGTCCCCTATGACAGTGCATATGGCAGAGATGGTTTTTAACAATTGTCTCTCATTGACTTTAAAGGGGTTCAGATTTTACATCTGAAGCTCAGTAATGTTTGTTGAACACACATTTAAAATAGAAAACGCCCAACGTCAGTTATGAGGAAATGCGCTGGGCGGAGCTAACGCACACGATGTTGCCACGCTTGTTTGTACCATTTGTGTTACCTGGAGATACTTGCAACATTATCTGTGAATGGTTTCATTGTACAGCACTGTCTTTATGGCTCACATGTGAGTAGTTTTATGCTTTGGTTTTAATAAAACGTTTTTTTATGGAGTCACACTATGTGGGCCTTTCTATTCTGATTTCATGGTCCAATCTCGCAATGTAATGGTTGCCATCTATATCTAATACACGTTTGGGAAATTGGAGACGGCACAGGAATCTGATCAAGCAACATGGGTCGCAGCACTTCTTGGCTGGACATTATTTATAAGCTGATTTGACTCTGTGACAGAGTCCGCCTGTTCTGGTAAGAGCCCATCTCTTATAGTGGTGACGGCTCACAAATAAAGTCCAATTCATAAAAATGTAGCAGTCCCAATCCAATAATGAAGCACCACTTGTGTGATGAAAGATCACACAAGTGGTGCTTCATTATTGGATTGGGACTGCTACATTTTTATGAATTGGACTTTATTTGTTTTTATTCACATATATATATTTCCACTATTGCACCAAATTAGTGTGTTTTGCACATTTTAGCACTGCAAAGTAATATTTTTTGCTAATGTTTTATGAACATTTGACTCATTGCTAGTTGCCCTGTGCACCCCCTTTTTATAATAAGGGGGGCAGCTTAATCAAGAGCCCCCTTGTGAGCTTTTGTTTGGCTGCTGACCTTAGTTTAAAGGTTATGTGGTGCATTATATATGTTTTAAAAATTATTCTTTGCAAATCTGCACATAAATTCACCGGGACTGAGAATCTTGAATCTGTGGCATTGGCCTCGAATCCATGGTAGCTGCAAACTGCAACCTCAACCCGACCAATTTCTGCTGCTGGTATTATACTAGTTTCATTATTGTGCAATATATAAATTCTTATTTACACTATATCATTTGGATTGTCATCAGTGGTGTCCGTGGGGGAGGGCTGACCAGGCCTATAGCCCCGAGTGGGCCCCCAAAAAACCCTAGGTCTTGTATTACCAATGACAATTATTAGCCCTGAGGTCTGGTGTTGGCCGGAAACTCAGGGCTATTGGTCGCCTGCCCTGGGGCTGCTTTGCAGGGCAATCCTGGGTGGGTGGTGCATGCTGGGCTTCCAATCTGAAGAGAAGGGGGGGCAAGCACCACCGGTTTACACAAAGTGGGGATCTCCTCCATCTCCCACTTACCCGGTGCACCGAGTGACATATACAAAGTCCCACCTCCTGGAACGGCTCCTATGATGGATGTCACACTGGCCCAATGCCAGCAAGTGTGATGTCCATCATAGGAGACAGTCCAGGAGTCAGGACTTTGTGTGACAAGACAACAGCCTTGCTGGGTAAGCGGGAAATCCCTGATCTGTGTAAACAGGTGGCTCTCCTCTCTCCCTACGCAAGACTGCGCTGATGGGCACTGCTTTCTGATCAGGCTGCATTGATGGGCACAGGTAAGGCTGAGCTGATGGGATGGGCACTGATTAGACTCCAGTGATGGGCACTGGTAAGGCTGCATTGATGGGCATTGGTGAGGTTGAGCAGATGGACACTGATCAGGCTGCATTAATGGGCATAGGTAAGGCTGCACTAATGGGCAGTGATCAGGCTGCATTGATGGGTACTGATGAGGTTGTATTGATGGGCACTGGTGAGGCTGCATTGGTGGGCATTGGTGAGGCTGAGCTGATGGGCACTGATGAGGCTGCATTGGTGGGCACTGGTGAGGCTGCATTGATGGGCACTGATGAGGCTACGTTGATGGGCATTGGTGAGGCTGCATTAATAAGTACTGATAAGGCTGCATTAATGGGCACTCGTAAGGCTACATTGATGGGCACTGATCAGGCTGCATTGATGGGCACTGGTGAAGTCAGTAGAAACCAGCAAGTGAGCCTACCCCCCCCCCCCCCCCATGATGCCGGGCTTGGGCTGGGCTTACTTTAAAATGTGGGAGGGGTTATCGAATTCATCTTTGGGCTAAAGCCCCTGGTCTTTTTCCCACCTAGCAACACCTCTTATTGTCAAGCTATGTTTATGCAGATTTATTTGCACACAACGATTAGCCCCTGCTTATTTTGGATACCGTGTCCAGTGTCAATTTTGTTTTCCAGTAAAAGAATATTGACCTCAATTTGGCAGCAAACCTTTTCCTGCAGATTGTTCTTTACCATAGGGCAACAATAGCATTGTAAATTACAGATGGGTACTTAACACACACAGTTAAACAAATAAAACACATACAGTATATGATATAAAAGCTAGTAGTAGTTAGTCATCTTCAACTGGACTAGTTCTGGAATGTTTCACCACCTGTTCAAGTGGCATCCTCATTTCTGAGTGTCAGGAACATACCTCAGCATGAATTACATTACATTACAATTAATTACATTTACATGTCAAGGCTGGCATCACAGCTATGCACCGTAATAACATACTGTAAAACATGCTGTTTACTGCTCATTACTACATGGCAGGTTAATTCATGGCAATTTGTACAGTGAATTGTGGTGCTATTCATATAGAATGGCATTTAGAAAAACACCCCAACACACAAGTACAGCAGCTGGCACTGTACCTTGACTGTAGAGCACCATGACGCACAAGCCATAAAAAAGGGCCAGGTATGATTTTCATCCATTGTAGTACATATTAAATGGGCTGCCCTAATGCAATACATAATAATAGACAAAATAAATGACTGCATATTCAGTAACACACTGAAATACAATGAAAACTGTGGAGGAACTCTAAATCTTATAGGTGCTTTAAACAATATTTTCACGTTTGCTGTCAAATTGGGATAATGCATACTATACATTTGTTACATGTCCCCATTTATGTAGCAACTAAAAAAAAAAATCAGCTTACATTTTTCAGGTACTCTGTTCTGGAACTTTAAGCAAGGAAACATTAGACTTAGTACTCTTTGTTATGTGTGGGGCTGGGAAGCTGTGTTTACTATAATTAACCCTGTCTGGAGGCAGTCATCTGGATTTGAACACTGGGGGTTATTTACTAAAGGTAAATCCACTTTGCACTGCAAGTGCACTTGAAAGAAAGGTTGCTGTAGATCCGAGGGGGACATGCAAGGAAAATAAAAAACAGCATTTTAGCTTGCACATGATTGGATGATAAAATCAGCAGAGCTTCCCCTCATTTCAGATCTACCCCTTATGCCGCGTACACACGGTCGGACTTTCTATCCTACTTGGTCCGGCACACTTTCCGACGGACTTTGTCCGCCAGGTGCGCCGGACTTTAAAACGGACGGACTTGCCCACACACGACCGGACTTTCCGACGGGCTAAGTCCGCCCGTCTTTCCGACGGACTTTCGCCGGAGTTCCGGCGGACTTTCAGAATGAACGGACTTGCCCACACACGGACAAGTCCGTTCATTTTGAACGTGACTCAGGTGCGACGGGACTAGAAAAGGATGTCAATCTTGCCGCTTTTATCGGCGAGATTGACACCTTGCGAGCCCCGTCGCGGGGCATACCAGGCCCTTAGGTCTGGTATGGATTATAAAGGGAACCCCCTACGCCGAAAAAACGGCGTGGGGTCCCCCCTAAAATCCATACCAGACCCCGATCCGAGCATGCAGCCTGGCTGGTCAGGAAAGGGGGTGGGGACGAGTGAGCGCCCCCCCCCCCTCCTGAACCGTACCAGGCCGCATGCCCTCAACATGGGGGGTGGGTGCTTTGGGGGAGGGGGGCGCCCTGCGGGGCCCCCCACCCCAAAGCACCTTGTCCCCATGTTGATGAGGACAAGGGCCTCTTCCCGACAACCCTGGCCGTTGGTTGTCGGGGTCTGCGGGCGGGGGCTTATCGGAATCTGGGAGCCCCCTTTAATAAGGGGGCCCCCAGATCCCGGCCCCCCACCCTATGTGAATGAGTATGGGGTACATGGTACCCCTACCCATTCACCTAGGGAAAAAGTGTAATAAAACACACTACACAGGTTTTTAAAATATTTTATTAAACAGCTCCGGGGGGGGGAGATCTTCCTCCGGCTTCGGGGGTCTTCTTCCGGCTTCGGGGGTCCCTGCGCTTCATCTTCTCCCGGCGTCCGATTGGTTCTTCTCCCGGTGTTCCAGTTCTTCGGCCGGCTCCTCTGCTGTCTTCAGGTAGCTCTCTTGCCAGCAGAGGTCCGGACTCCTGGGTTTCTGGGCTTCTTCTCTTCTCTTCTCTTCTCTTCTCTTCTCTTCTCTTCTCTTCTCTTCTCTTCTCTTCTCTTCTCTTCTCTTCTCTTCTCTTCTCTTCTCTTCTCTTCTCTTCTCTTCTCTTCTCTTCTCTTCTCTTCTCTTCTCTTCTCTTCTCTTCTCTTCTCTTCTCTTCTCTTCTCTTCTCTTCTCTTCTCTTCTCTTCTCCAGATGTTGACACGACGCTCTCTCCGGCTGGACTGCTCTCCGAGGGCTGCGTTGTGACTTATATAGGCGGAGACCCCGCCCCCTTTTGATGTCACAGTCCCTGGGCATGCTGGGACTGTGACGTTTTAGGGGGCGTGGTCACTGGGTGATGTTGACCACGCCCCCTAAAACGTCACAGTCCCAGCATGCCCAGGGACTGTGACATCAAAAGGGGGCGGGGTCTCCGCCTATATAAGTCACAACGCAGCCCTCGGAGAGCAGTCCAGCCGGAGAGAGCGTCGTGTCATCATCTGGAGAAGAGAAGAGAAGAAGCCCAGAAGCCCAGAAGCCCAGAAGCCCAGGAGTCCGGACCTCTGCTGGCAAGAGAGCTACCTGAAGACAGCAGAGGAGCCGGCCGAAGAACTGGAACACCGGGAGAAGAACCAACCGGACGCCGGGAGAAGATGAAGCGCAGGGACCCCCGAAGCCGGAGGAAGATCTCCCCCCCCGGAGCTGTTTAATAAAATATTTTAAAAACCTGTGTAGTGTGTTTTATTACACTTTTTCCCTAGGTGAATGGGTAGGGGTACCATGTACCCCATACTCATTCACATAGGGTGGGGGGCCGGGATCTGGGGGCCCCCTTATTAAAGGGGGCTCCCAGATTCCGATAAGCCCCCGCCCGCAGACCCCGACAACCAACGGCCAGGGTTGTCGGGAAGAGGCCCTTGTCCTCATCAACATGGGGACAAGGTGCTTTGGGGTGGGGGGCCCCGCAGGGCGCCCCCCTCCCCCAAAGCACCCACCCCCCATGTTGAGGGCATGCGGCCTGGTACGGTTCAGGAGGGGGGGGCGCTCGCTCGTCCCCACCCCCTTTCCTGACCGGCCAGGCTGCGTGCTCGGATCGGGGTCTGGTATGGATTTTAGGGGGGACCCCACGCCGTTTTTTTGGCGTAGGGGGTTCCCTTTATAATCCATACCAGACCTAAGGGCCTGGTATGCCCCGCGCTCGCCGCAATAGGAAAATGTGTTTTTCCTATTGCAGCGAGCGCGAGATGCAATACCCTGCCCTCGTGTCGTATCTGGTCCGTCGGACCAGCATACACACGAGCGGGCTTTCCGTCGGACCAGCACACACACGAGCGGACTTTCCGCCCGAAACTGAGTCCGGCGGAAAGATTTAAAACTTTTTTCAAATCTAGGTCCGGCGGGCTTTTGGGAAAAAGTCCGCCGGAAAAGTCCGCCGGCGCCTACACACGGGCGGATTGTCTGGCACACTCTGGTCCGCCGGACCAAGTATGCCGGAAAGTCCGACCGTGTGTACGCGGCATTAGATTTAGAGTGACTGCACTTCCAAGTGCACTTTCAGTGCAAAGTGGATTTGCCTTTCGTAAATAACCCCCACTGCTTGTCTTAACAAAGGGTTAAAGGTTTAGTTGCTGGGCTACTCCATTGTCTGCAATGCCGCGTGCACACAAGCGGAATGTCTGACAGAAAAAGTCAGACGGAAGCTTTTCATCGTAAATACTGATCGTGTGTGGGCCTCATCGGGCTTTTTTTTTTTTTTAATCTGACGGACCTAGAAATGGAACATGTTTTAAATCTTTCCGATGGACCCAATTCCTATCGGGAAAACCGATCGTCTGTATGCTGGTCCGACGGACCAAAAAAGATGCATGTTCTGAAGCAAGTACAAGACAGAAGCTATTGGCTACTGGCTATTGAACTTCCTTTTTCTAGTCCCGTCGTAAGTGTTGTACATCACTGCGTTCTGGACGGTCGGACTTTGGTTGGACTTTGGGTTGACCGTGTGTAGGCAAGACCGCTTGAATGGAATTCCGACGGAGTTCCGTCGGAGAAACCGTCGGAGTTTATTACCACGGCTATACCGGTCTTGTGTACGCAGCATTGGGCTCCATTCACACCTGTGCAACTTGTCATGTAACTTTGGACATGTTTTCCAATGATAACCATTCATATATGTGTAACTTAAAGTTGCAGCGACTTCAAAGTAGTTCATGCCCTACTTTGGTCCGACTTTCATGCAACTTGAGGACCATAGACGTCCATGTTAACCCTCAAAAGTTGCGTGAAAGTCATAACTGAATGTCATACAATACAACAATTGTGCAACAGTTGTCCATTATCACTGGTCAAAGCCAAAGTTGTATCCAAGTTGCACCCATCCAAAGATGCGTCAAAGTTGCATCAAAGTCGCATCAAAGTACAACTCCAATGTGGGCACTACTTTTGAGTCATACAATTGTGAATGGAGCCTTAATTAAAACTGACTAAGCCAGTCCTAAGCCCAGCTATTGGGACAGATCACAATGAGCTAGCTGAGAAATGCTTGCCATCAGCCATGACACCTCCTCAGAAACATCAAAAAAGTAAGAAATATATTTTTTTTAAAACAGAGTGACTACAAAAGTTGATGTATATATGTGTATATGTATATATGTAGCAGCCTCCTAGATGGGCTGATAGGATGATAGGCAATTTTAGTTCTTTTTGGCTCCTCTGTAATCATTGGAGCAGGTATTGATTTCTTTGGGCTGTTCTGGAAGTCATAGGCTGCAGGCTTGATTGTTCCCCCCTGTATTCTAGAGGTTCCCAGAGTATAGAGGGCTGGAAAAGTCAAATGGGCAGCCTGGTAGGCCCAGTAGGTGGCTGAATGGAAGCATAAATAGTCTGAGGCCTGGAACAGACCTCTTCTGGTCCTGCCGGAGAAGCTTCCAGCCTTAGGGCCACTGCCACTCTGAGGCAGTCTAGCTGGTGTTTACTGATACTCAACAAGGTCCCAGCCATAGCAGAGCTGGTGGGCCTATTTCCAGACGCTATTGGAGCTACGGACTTTGTCTAGAGGACTTACTTGAGAAGTCCTTGGTGGGAGCTGAGAGGTGTGTAGCTGCCATGGGAATCTGTAAGCACTGATCCAAGTCCAAGAATCCAGCAACTATGTGATGTTGTACTTTGGGGACCAGTGGTAGTTTTTTTCCCTGGGACTGCCCCTATAGAGTCTCAGTTCTGGTTTACCTCTTGATTATCAAGTCAAGGCCTGTCCAAAGAGGTTGCAATTAGTGAAGTATGTCCTTCTGCTTCAAGGCAACTTCTCTGGAATATCACATATCACCCCGACCTCTTTCCTGTTACAAGTTCTACAAGCAATAAACTTTAAAAAGGCATCCGCTAGACTGTTTAATGAAGCCAGAGCGAATGGACTTTCGCCTGTGTGAGTGTTGACCTCTGCACTATCTGGAAAAAGAATCAGTAAAATCCAGCAGCTCCTGTGGTGGTAGCACTACTTACTCGCAATTGCGCTCTTGTGCTGTTGGTCTGACACAGTGGTTTGTGATGGTGACCACCAATGCTGCAGTATTTTCCTTACATTAATTAGAAATGAGAAAGCTACTTAGATAAGTGGAAAAACATCTTCAACATTTGAATATGTCCAGTTGAATGTGCTTAAGGATTAACCTTTTTTGGGGGGGATAAAGTGAGGAAGGGTTAATTCCTCTGTCAAGTTTGTATTGCTGTCTGTGTCACCACCCTCTCTGTTTGTCCTGATGGTCCCTGCCACTGAGAAAGAAATTGATGAGAAATTCCACATTTTTGAGCTTTCACCAAAACAAAATATAAGGTAAAATCATCCAATACAGACACCTGTTAAGGGGACATCCATCTAGAAGAGAAATTCCCATTACACTTTGGCGCATTTCTTCTAAATTTCTGTTGCGTCTCTGTGACAGGACACAAAGGAAAGTTTCCCCAATGGTACAAAGACAACAAAAAAATAACCTGGCAGGGAATTTAACTCTTCCTTACTCTGTCAAAAAACATTTGACTACACATACACTTTAAGTACTACTAGCAATACCATGACCAAGATTACTGAGAACCTTCACATGTGTCTATGACAAATGTATTTTAATAATAAATGCTGTACTTTCTTGTTTCGTGACAATGTCCCTTTAAAATACTTTGGTAATTGAGGCCTAATGTTAATTTGTTTACTGTCTGTTCAGTGTACAGCTATGTTGGCCTACTTTAAGATAAAAAAAGTCCTTTTTTAAGACAGCTCATGGCTTTGTAAAAGTACAATCGACAAGATGTTTTCTCGCCTTTGTGCTGAAATGAACAATATTTGTACTAGGGCAGCATTAATACCGCCACTGTGCCTTTGTTATCTGGCTCACATTAATGAAAGCTGAAGGACAATTGAAGAAGGGATTACTGCAAAGCACACTGTGATTGTGAAGCCAGTAGATCTAAAGTGCATTTCTGGCAATTGAGTTGGAAATTGCAGTTACATTTTTTAAGTTTTGAAGGAAGGAGGGAGGTAGATGGGAGAGAGTCCTCCTATGTCATCCTCGTTTCAAAGTCGAAGACTACCCATTGACAAAAGATTTGCTTGCCCCTGGCGTAACTGTGGAAGTTCCAGACGTGCCAAGTTTTTTTTTTTTTTTCTTGACTTCGACAAAGGCCTGTAAAGTCCTAACGATTTAAAGGATAAGTTCACTTTTTTTTCTAAATTCTACCTCCCCTATGTATCAATATACCATTAATGTACTTCAGTTGCAGAAAATAAAATATTTCTTTGATCTTTAGAACAAAGGCCTTACATTAGCCCTTGCTGTATTGCTTAGAAAGCTTCAGAGGCTTCCTGGTACTGTCAGGGACTTGATTTGAACTCGTAACCTCTGCTGTGTCAGGCAATGTCTCTTCTTGCTGAGCTACCTGAAATGATGGACAGCTCCCTGGACAATTCCTTGAATGCCCGTCTTGAAACTTGTTTGTCTTGAACCCTGAACTCTTTATTCCTCCCATGAACTTCCCGATTTAAGCCTTATTGACCCTTGGCTTTTTCCTTGACTAAGCTTCTGCCTGATCCCAACTTGCAACTACTCTTTATCGACCTTTGGCTTGTTTACTGATTACGCTTTTGTTTGATCCCTACCTGCTTATCTGCTACTGGACTCCGGCTTGTTCACCTCCTGGTGGGGCAATCCTGAGGATTGCGACCTGGTACCAACAAGCAGCAAATTCCATCTCCACCATCAGGAGCTCTGGTGAACACCAGTTAGTACTTAGACTCCGCACCTCAGGTGAGTCTGCGTCATTCACCAGGTTGACCGCCTGTATACCTATCCTGCCTATCCTGCTGGTTGGTGGTAGTTCTGCTAATGCTATAGCAACTGGTCTTGGAACCTGATCCCTGATTGTGACAGGTATATAGATTTGGGATGGAGAAACCAGTAATACATAGGAAGGAGTTTACCAGATGACCTCATTAGCACACACATCCTGCACTGACCTCATTAAAACTCCTACCCTTCACCCATCAACTATGTTTGAACAGCTTCCCCCCATCCCTCCACACGTGAATTTGTCTGGTTTGCTATTGTAGGCTGCCACAGCTGCTATGTTTGCTATGCCTGATGCTAAAATCTCTGGGGCTGCATGTGGCCCAAGGATCGTGAGTTGGACCCCCCTGATGTAGTGCCTCATGAAAAAATGGGTGACAAATGCAGAAAAAGGCACAGTAAACAACGTGCACCTCGCATTACACCAGAATGTCCCATGAGCTACTTTCCCATGTGTAGAACAGCTCGTTGAAATCAATGGGCTGCCTTATGTGTATCACAGGAAAAACAAGCCAAAAAACGAGTGCTCCCACTACGCTAGGTGTAAATGGGCCCTGGAAGTGAAGATGGTGTGTTTACACAAGAACAATAAGGCTCCATTTACATCTGTGAATCTGTTTCTAAACGCACTGCAAAATGCACGGTAAAAAACGCACCACGCTCCATTCTAAAAAAAAAAGTTCTGGAGCTTCTTTGGTGCAATTGTTGAGCAAAGAAGGGCAGCCCATGCAAGTGAATAGGCTACCCTATGCGTGAAGAGCAAGAAAATCCCCAAAAGGCCCCCTGCCATTATTCAATCTGATTGTAAAATCTCCTATAGATTTACTAAAACTATGGAATAGGATGATCCACCTGAACAATCTATAAATTTGTAACAAATCAGACAGGCTCTTGCACTACATAGCTTATGGTAGATCTACAGGATATTGTGTAATGTGTGATGTGTGCGGTCACTCTAAGGGAAGAAGTAGGTGGTGGTATTGTAATGAGGGAGGTGTGGTCCATATATATATATATATATATATATATATATATATATATATATATATAAAATAATTTTAATATATACAGTATAATTTTGAAGTTGGCTGAACGGTTTACCATGGTATGCCACCTTTACATCAGACTAAGGAAGGAACAATGGTGGAGGAATAAGGAACAAAGGGATTTTGCTTCAGTCTGCAGCTACAGTAAAGAGAACCATTAGGCCCCTCAACATTTAGATTTCCTGTTGCAGAGCATGTTGGACTATTTCTGCAGTTGATTCAGGACTGTTGCCTTTTCTTCACAAATATCGCCTGAGTTACTCTGAAATGCCATGGTTGGTTTAGCACTGAGACAGCTGTGATATGGACAGGCAGATCTGTCATGATATTCTCAATGAAATATCTAGAGGCAGTTTTTGAAGGAATGCTCTAATCAGGATACAAATCGATATTAAATGTCCATGATCTCAAGTTGTGTGCACTTGGTCTTAAATTTTCAAAATAAATACATTTAAATAAATGTACCAATGTAAATCATTCTTAAGAAAGTCTCTACAATTCTGAACCTGGTGCTTTGTCCATTCAGGGCAATGTAAGAAGTTCATCTAAAGCCCTCCACCTCTGCTGTTGATACGTGCCTCATCCTTGCTCACTTGCTTTTCTGTTTGTGTGATGGATTTTGGCTTTATGTGGAGGTTGTACTCTAAACGGAAGCTTTCACAGGGCTCAGGAAGTAATATTTTCTTCTGTTAGCACTCTTTTTAGAAGAGTTGAAGCTGTTATAGCTGCAAAGGGTGGGCCAACTCAATATTTAAACCTATGGACTAAGACTGAGATGCCATTAAAGTTCATGTACGTGTAAAGGTGTCCCAATACTTTTGGCAATATAGCATACTTTCATTCATGCTTTTGCCTTAAAAATGTCCCTCGTTTTATCTCAGAAAGTTGGGTGGTATGCCGTTATTATTGAGTCAGTTCTCACAGCAGTGTGAATCAGTCGTTTATGCTTTATATAATTCACATGAGTTTGCTGCAAATCCAATCTTGGGCAAGTCGATTCGCTTATCACTAAGAACTCATTTACACTAATGGATCTATATATAGACCCAATAGTGGCCATAATTTTCCTAACTAAGGTATTTCATGAAAATACTGCCTTAGGGCCACTAGATGGAGCTAAAGATCATGGGAAAAACATATTAGGCAAATTACGAGGATTATTTGTGATGGCTGTGCAAATAATTGAGAAATATGTACAGCAATTTTGTTTAAAAATAGACTCCAATATGTTGCAATATAGTTTGTGCCAGAGAAAGCAAGGCTTGATGAATGGGCTACCTGTTTGGGGAGAGAAAATTGGTGCTCAAGTAATGTAGTGAGAGAGGCTTATGTCTAGTGGTCAGCTGAGGTAGGGTGGAGTTGCAAAGGCCAATTCCAAGGTTTGGAAAAGGGACCACCATTCCAAACATTTCTGCAGAACTACAAAGTTGTCCCAAGCAACGTACAATGCATTTGTCATGGCAGCAAGGTGGGTAGGTGGTCTTTGGCACTTGATAAATTAACAGGAGTGTTTTGATGAAGGAGAGCACATCTGAAATTATGGAGTTCAATGGGGATTTGTGGTTGCAGTGGCTCCATTACCAAAAGATTTTCGACTTTCCAATAGGAGGACCTCGAGCCAGTGAGATGCAGCTGAATAGTATGGATACAGTTTAATTTTAAAGCTGAAGTTCTGGCTAAACAAATATTGTGTAATGCAAAAGATGTGTATTTTTACTTAAATGTTGGAGTCTTTGCCTCTGTTCTAGAGCTTCTTGTATTAAGACTGGTCGCTGAAGCTTTCTCTTTGTGCATGGTGACTGGTCTTGTATCTGCTTCCCTTGTAGGTTTCTGCGGGCAGCTGTGGGTGGACCTGTTGGGTCACTCTCACAGCTCTGCTCTCTGCACGAGCAATGGGCAGAATAATGATGATGCCACCTCTATGTTTACAAAGTAATATCTTGGTTTCTAATGGCATTTGGTGCACACAAAATGAACTTATGTCCTTGTTGGCTATTGAGGAATATATGTATATGAATGTTTTTTTCAGCTTCAAACAGCTTGAGATTGAAGACCCCATTTGCTGTTAAAATGTATATTTTGCTATTTATATTTACAATGTTGTTTATTTAATTGTTATGGTTAATAAACCAGCCACTATGCATTTGCAGCGACTTTTAATAAAATATTAAAGTGTTCCTAAACCCAGGACCCTGCATTCACTATATCTGGTCTCCCACAGTACTCAGAATATGGAAATGCAATAGTTTTAGTAAATATAAACTGCTAAATACTTTTTTCATCAGCAGTATATAGCAGTCTTGTGACTTCTATCAGTGTCTGGTTAAAGCTTGTATGAGAAGTTTTCATTCTCCCCTGATTGTCCTATAAGGCTGCAAGACCCCTGACTCTCTGTTTGCACAGTGCTGATTGGCCCTGTGCTGATCACATGCATTCTCCCAAGAAAGAAAAAACTCTCTAGCAATACATACTAAACTGAGCATGTGCAGCTTGTCCCCTAATGCTCTGTTCTATCAGGAGATAGATAGGAGTCAGTGGAAGAAGAGGAGGATCAGAGAAGACAGGATCACACAGCCTTTATACACAATGCAGAGGATGAACCCCTTGGCTACTACAGTGAGTATAACAAGTCTGTTTTACTGCATATGCAGACTGATTTTACTGTTGCGGGTTTAGTAACACTTTAATCTCAATTTATCCATTATAAGATTTATTTGCTAAGATGAATAGCAATGAAAAAATTGCAGTTAATCCTAGAAACCAATCAGAAGCCATTTTTTGTTCTGACCCTTGGTGACAGGTTAAATGTGATTGGTTACTGCACTTTGCAAATCATCATTGCTCATTGTCCTCGAGTCGTTTTCTTGACTGCCATCTCAGACAGATATGAGAGCTTTTCCAGGGCCCACATAGATCCGCATTGATTGAAACATTTATTGTAATCAGATCAATAGTTAATTAGAGCAAGATGTACAGCAGCTGGAAATACTTATGTGAAAAAAGCTAATAAAACCCTAGTCCAGCCATCAGGGGCTAATTAATCCACATTTATGCTGCGTCCAGGAGAAAATCATTAGATGGCGTCCCGTGCTTTGCATGTGAAGAATGAAATGCAGGGATGCAAATCTTTCAATGGGGTTTCCAACGCTGAAATAGAAACGTTCAATTTGTTTTTGACCTTCTCCGCTTGGTAGTGCTTGGAGGGGTTGGGAAAGATTCTCACACTGCTGTTGTTTTCACAATTCTTAGGCTAATGCCCTTCCCCCAATAATTAACATTTATAAAATTTGATACCTGTGTGGGAGGGGGGGGGGGGGGTTGGGGTGCAGTATAAAATTTCATCAGCAGGTGGCGATGCAGGATAAATCTGGAAATGAAGCTCCTGGTAAAAAAGAGAGGAAAAACTAATGGAAAAAAACACTTTCCAGTGAAGCCCACTTGTGATATTCATTTACCTGGTGTTTTAGACCCCTTTCACACTGAGGCGCTTTTCAGGCGTTTTGGCGCTAAATATAGCACCTGTAAAGCGCCTGAAAAACGCCTCCCATGCCACCCCAGTGTGAAAACACGAGTGCTCTCACACTGGGGTGATGCGCTTGCGGGACGTTACAAAAAGTCCTGCAAGCAGCATCTTTGGGGCGGTTTGGTAAACTGCTCCTGCCCATTGAAATGCATGGGGCAGCGCTTCCGAAGCGCCTGAAAAGCAATTTGGAAGTGCCGCAACACAGGTGGTTCTAACCCTTTCTTCGGCCGCTAGCGGGGGTTCAAAGTGACCTGCTAGCGGCAGAAAAGCGCCGCTAAGACGGCGGTAAAGTGCCACTAAAACTAGCAGCCCTTTACCGCTAACGCGGTACGGCCCCAGTTTGAAGCTGCTCTTAGGGAACTAGTAAAAAGTGGACTACTTGCCTTTTCACTAGGTGGAGAGTGTACAGTAGGACACACCATGTGTCAAGAATCCCCACTCTTTATGACATTGTTGGCCTAATTAGAAAGCGATATACTTGCCTTAATATGCCTCACTAAGTGCCAGTTTACACTACCGCGACTTGGGATCCGACTTGTCAGACCTCAAGTCGCCCCAAGTCGCTTGACATCAGAAATTCCATGCAAGTGAATGAGAGCCGTCTTAATGTACGCTACTGAAGTCGCTCCGACTTCAGAAAAGGTCCCTGTACTACTTCAAGGCGACTTCTAGGAGACTTGTACCCATAGATTTCAATGGAAGTCGCCTACAAGTCGGATCGTGGTCTATAGTGAAGCGACTTCACAGGAAGAGAAGATGGTTTTCTCTAGCAAACCCCTCCCTCCCCCAGAGCTGATTGTTGTTTGATTGGCCACTTGAAGTCGCCCCAAGTCGCGCTGTGGTGTCGCCCTCAGGTTGTGTCCAGGTCGCCTCGCAAAGTCGTGGCCAGAGTGGTGTTGCCCCTGTGTGAACCGAGCCTAAGTGCCTGTGTTGGTGGCATTCTGATCACACGGAAGGTTACAATTGATGGGAGATCACCAAGTCACCACATCCCTACATTTTAGAAACTGAAGACATACAGAATGGGACTTTTAAGGTGTCAAAATGAAATCAAGAATGAACTAGTGTTGGTGGACGGGGACCATTACATAAGTACTGGATTATTTCCTTTGGATCACTTGCATGCTACTCTAGCCCAGTGTTCCTCGACTCCAGTCCTCAAGGAGCCCCAACAGGTCATGTTTTCAGGCTTTCCATTATTTTGCACTGGTGATTTGATCAGTTTCACTGCCTTAGTAATTACCACAGCCCTTTCATCTGAGGGATATCCTGAAAACATGACCCGTGGGGGCGCCTTGAGGACTGGAGTTGAGAAACCCTGCTCTAGCCAATGATGTAGTCAACCATTTCCTTATACACTCACCAACCACTTTATTAGGTACACTTTGCTAGAACTGGTTTGGACCCCCATTTGCCTTGAGAACTGCCTTAATTCTTTGTGGCATAGATTCAACAAGGTATTGGAAACATTCCTCAGAGATTTTGGTCCATATTGACATGATAACATCACACAGTTGCTGCAGATTTGTCCATTGCACAGCCATGATGTGAATCTCCCGTTCTACCACATCCCAAAGGTGCTCTATTGGATTGCGATCTGGGGACTGTAGAGGCCATTGGAGTACAGTGTCCTCATTGTCATATTCAAGAAACCAGTGGTGAGATGATTTGATCTTTGTGACATGGTGCATTATCCTGCTGGAAGGAGCCATCAGAAGATGAGTACACTGTAGTCATAAAGGAATGGATATGGTCAGCAACAATACTTGCGTTTAAATTATGCTCAATTGGTACTAAGGGGCCCAAAGTGTGCCAAGAAAATATTCCTCACACCATTACATAACCACCACCAGTCTGAACTGCTGATACAAGGCTGGATGGATCCATGCGTTCATGTTATTTACACTAAATTCTAACCCTGCTATCTGAATGTCGCAGCTGAAATCGAGACTCATCAGACCAGGTAATGTTTTTCCAATCTTCTATTGTCCAATTTTGGTGAGCCTGTGCAAATTGTAGCCTCAGTTTCCTGATCTTAGGTGACAGGAATGGCACCCAGTGTGGTCTTCTGCTGCTGTAGCCCATCTGCTTCAAGGTTCGATGGGTTGTGCATTCAGAGATGGTATTCTGCATACTTTGGTTGTAACGAGTGGTTATTTGAGTTACTGCTGCTCACTGGATATTTTTTGGACCATTCTCTGTAAACCCGAGAGATGGTTGTGTGTGAAAATCCCAGTAGATCAGCAGTTTTTGATATACTCAGACCAGCCATGTCTGGCACCAACAACCATACCATGTTCGAAGTCACTTAAAACTCCTTTCTTTCCTATTCCGATGCTCAGTTTGAACTGCAGCAAGTTGTCTTCACCGTGTCTAGATGCTTAAATGAATTGAGTTGCTGCCATGTGATTGGCTAATTAGCAATTTGTGTTACCATGCAATTGAACAGGTGTACCTAATAAAGTTGCCGGCGAGTGTATATGATATCTGTGTAGTGAATAGGTGCTCTTTTTAGTCCCTGTCCATTTATGTATATTTCTCTCCCTTTGAAAGTTGGTATGTTACCCTGATTCCCCACCTTGCAGTCCACCATTATCATAATGGGGGATTTTAACTATCCAGACATTGACTGGGCGGAGGGAACCACGCATTCTTCTAAGGCTGCTTTCACACTGGGGCGATAGGGGGCATCTGCGGTAAAACAGCGCTATTTTTAGCGCTGCTTTACCAGCGGTATTCGGCGCAGTTTTAACCCCCGCTGGCGGCCGAAAAAGGGTTAATACCGCTCGTATAGCGCGGCTATAGCCACGGTATTGCCACGGTATAGCTGCGCTGCCCCATTGATTTCAATGATTTCAATACATTGAATACACCGCTCCTTCATCGCTCCAAAGATGCGGCTGGCATGAGTTTTTTTCTTCTCCTGTCAGCGCACTGCTTCAGTGTGAAAGCCCTCAGGCTTTCACACTGAACAAACAGCAGCGGCTGTTTTGGGTCGGTTTGCAGGTGGTATTTTTAACGCAATAATGCCTGCAAACCGCCCCAGTGTGAAAGGGCTCTAAGGCTCGCTTGTTCCTAAATGTCTTGCAGGATAATTTTATGGGTCAGATGGTAGACGCACCAACTAGAAATAAAGCGTTACTGGATCTACTGATTGCCAACAATACAGACCTGATCACGGATGTGGAAATATGGGGCAGTTTAGGAAACAGCGATCACAGGTCAATTGGCTTCAGTATAAATCACGTAAATAGGAAACATAAAGGGAACACAAAGACACTGAATTTCAAAAGAGTTAACTTCCCTAAACTACGAACCTTGCTAGAAGGCATAAATTGGGATAAAATCTTAGGAACAAAGAACACAGAAGAGACATAGGTTTTCTTTAAGAGCATATTAAATAAGGGCATTAGCCAATGCATCCCATTGGGTAATAAATGTAAAAGAGCGAACAAAAGTCCTGGATGGCTTAAATCCAATGTAAAAATGCTTTCAAAAGCAAAGGAGAAGGCCTTAAAAAATTACAGGGTTGAGGGATCATTCTCAGCTTTCAGACTTTATAAAGAATGCAACAAGAAATGTAAAGGTGCAATAAGGACGGCTAAAATAGAACATGAAAGACACATAGCGGAGGAGAGCAAAAATAATCCCATGAATTTCTTTAAGTATGTAAACAGTAAAAAAGGGAGGACAGACCATATTGGCCCATAAAAAATGAGGAAGGACATCTGGTTACAAAGGATGGGCAGATGGCGAAGGTATTGAATTTATTCTTCTCCTCAGTCTTCATGAGGGAATCGGGGGGCTTCAGTAACCAAAACTGCAGTGTTTATCCTCATGACGCATCACAGGAAGCACCTCCATGGTTAACAGTAGGGATGAGCTTCGAGTTCGAGTCAAACCCATGTTCGGCTTGAACATCGCATGTTCGACCATTCGTCGAATTGCGAACGTTATGGGCCGTTCACGCCAAATTCGAGTGGCGCGCCATGGCCCATAATTCACTGCGGCATCGCAGTGCATTGCTGGCTGATGATTGGCTAAGCATGCACTATGACCCGCATGCTTGGCCAATCACAGCGCCGTCTGTACAGATAGCCGTAATTGGCCAAAGCTAGGGTGGCTTTGGCCAATTATGGCTCAGGGGGTTTAGTACACGCCCCACACTATATAAGGCTGCCTGCATGGCGGCCTTGTGTAGTGTGTTGCGGCGGCAGAGAGATAGACAGAGAGGCAGTGTCATTTGATTTAAGTTAGGTAGAAATAGAGTAGACAGGCGAGTCAGTTAGCTGCACTTACAGTGTATTGTGTATATATATATATACATCCTAGGTGTTATATATATATATACACTGTATTCAGTTTAGATAGATCCGTTCCTGTTATTCTCTTCCTACTGACAGGCAGGCAGGTGTTTTTACAGTATTTACAGCTACCTGGAGAAAATTGCTGGTGTTCTTCTGATCCTATTAGTACCACAGGCAGGCAGCTACAATATTTACAGTTAGTGTAGTGTGTCCTCTGCACAGTGTGCACCTAAAGCTACCTGAAGACAATTGCTGTTGTTTTGATCCTATTAATACCAAAGGCAGGCAGCTGCAGTATATACAGTTAGTGTAGTGTGTCCTCTGCACAGTGTGCACCTAAAGCTACCTGAAGACAATTGCTGTTGTTCTGATCCTGTTAATACCACAGGCAGGCAGCTGCAGTATTTACAGTTAGTGTACTGTGTCCTCTGCACAGTGTGCACCTAAAGCTACCTGAAGACAATTGGTGGTGTTCTTCTGATCCTATAAATACCACAGGCAGGCAGCTGCAGTATTTACAGTTAGTGTAGTGCGTCCTCTGCACAGTGTACACCTAAAGCTACCTGAAGACAATTGCTGTTGTTCTGATCCTATTAATACCACAGGCAGGCAGCTGCAGTATTTACAGTTAGTGTACTGTATCCTCTGCACAGTGTGCACCTAAAGCTACCTGAAAAAAATTGTTGGTGTTCTTCTGATCCTATTAGTACCACAGGCAGGCAGCTGCAGTATTTACAGTTAGTGTACTGTGTCCTCTGCACAGTGTGCACCTAAAGCTACCTGAAGACAATTGCTGTTGTTCTGATCCCATTAATACCACAGGCAGGCAGCTGCAGTATTTACAGTTAGTGTACTGTGTCCTCTGCACAGTGTGCACCTAAAGCTACCTGAAGACAATTGCTGTTGTTCTGATCCTATTAATACCACAGGCAGGCAGCTGCAGTATTTACAGTTAGTGTACTGTGTCCTCTGCACAGTGTGTACCTAAAGATACCTGAAGACAATTGGTGGTGTTCTTCTAATCCTATTAGTACCACAGGCAGGCAGCTGCAGTATTTACAGTTAGTGTAGTGCGTCCTCTGCACAGTGTGCACCTAAAGCTACCTGAAGAAAATTGGTGGTGTTCTTCTGATCCTATTAGTACCACAGGCAGGCAGCTGCAGTATTTACAGTTAGTGTAGTGCGTCCTCTGCACAGTGTGCACCTAAAGCTACCTGAAGAAAATTGGTGGTGTTCTTCTGATCCTATTAGTACCACGGACAGGCAGCTGCAGTATTTACAGTTAGTGTACTGTGTCCTCTGCACAGTGTGCACCTAAAGCTACCTGAAGACAATTGCTGTTGTTCTGATCCTATTAGTACCACAGGCAAGCAGTTGCAGTATTTACAGTTAGTGCAGTGCGTCCTCTGCACACTGTGCACCTAAAGCTACCTGAAGACAATTGCTGTTGTTCTGATCCTTTTAATACCACAGGCAGGCAGTTGCAGTATTAACAGTTAGTGTACTGTGTCCTCTGCACAGTGTGCACCTAAAGCTACCTGAAGACAATTGCTGGTGTTCTCATACTAATAATATTACAGGCAGGCAGTTGATTCTGCTAGCTGCAGTATAATCAGTATATATATATATATATATATATATATATATATATATATATATATATATATATCCCAGCTTTGTGCAGCTACATCTCACTGCAGGCCATTAGTATGTCTGGAAGGCCAACAAGGAGAGGCAGACAGTCACAAGCCAATAAAAGAGGGCGAGCAGGCTCTGTGTCTAGAGGCAACAGTTCTGGTCGTGGAGACCGTGCATCCTCATCAGCACGTGGCCGTGGGACACGCTTGTCCTTTTTTTCGGCAGCTGGCCGTGTTGAGCCGCAACATACCAAAGACTTGGTCAAGTGGATGACCAAGCCGTCCTCATCTTCCTCATCCTCTCTCCCCCAGGCTCAGATTACTTTGTCTGGCAAAGCAGCTCCCAACGTGGCCTCTTCCCTCGGCTCAATGGCATCAGTCACTCCTTCCCTAGCCCCACCATGTCCTCCTGAGAAGTCCCCCAAACTGTTTGACCACAGTGTTTGGTACATGCTCCAGGAGGATGCCCAGCGTTTTGAAGGCTCTGATGATGGTACCCAGCTAGAGGAAGGCAGTAACTTGAGCCCAGAGAGAGGGGGTGCCCAAGAAGGACAGAAATCTGTCAGTCATGTTCCCCCAGCTGCAGCATACTGCTAGGTTTGCTCCAGTGATGAGGAGGGAGGGGATGATGAGGTCACTGACTCCACGTGGGTGCTTGATAGGAGAGAGGAGGAGGAGAAGGAGGAGGCACATCTCCAATGAGGCAGGATGCCCTCCAGGGGCCAGCTTAAGGGCAGCACACCGACTGCATCACACCGCAGAGCTCTGCATGTGCAGGGTGCTGCTGTCTCTGCGCGTTATTCCAAAAATTCTTTGGTGTGGGCCTTTTTTGAGACGAGTGCATCAGAACCTACCGCTGCTATTTGCAACATATGTTTCAAGCGTATCTCGCATGGCCAAGACATCACCCGCTTGGGCACCACATGCTTTACCAGACATATGTCGACCTGCCATGCAGTTTGTTGGCAAGCGTACCTAAAAGACCCACACCAAAGAACAAAGAGGACCTCTCCTTGCTCCTCATCAGCAGGGATCTCCAACCCCACTATACCTTCAGTCCTCTCTGAAACCTGCACTGAGAGGAATGAAGGTGTAGAATTAGGTGTGTCACAGCCAAGTACTTGCGGGCAACCTGCTATCAGTAAACCAACGTCAGACCAGGCAAATTTCCTTGCCCCAGCTGCTGTACTGCCGAAAGAAGTTCGCTCCCAGCCATCCACATGCCCTGCGGTTGAATGCTAGCTTGGCTAAATTGCTAGCACTTCAACTGCTGCCTTTTCAGTTGGTAGACTCCGCCTCCTTCTGTGAGTTTGTGGAATGTGCGGTTCCTCAGTGGCAGGTTCCCAAACACCACTTTTTCTCACGGAAAGCGATTCCGGCTCTCTACCGGCATGTGGAAGGCAATGTCTTGGCCTTGCTGGACAGGGCGGTCAGCGGTAAGATGCATATTACCGCTGACTCATGGTCTAGCAGGTATGGACAGGGACATTACCTATCTTTCACCGCGCACTGGGTGACTCTTCTGGCAGCTGGGAAGGATGCAGGACAGGGTGCAGTAGTGTTGGAGGTTGTTCCACCACCATGCCTCCAAAATTCTACTAGTGGTGATTCTGCCACACCTCTCTCCTCCACCAACTCCTCTTCTTCCTCCATGGCCTCTTCCTGTGCTGATTTGTCCTCGGAACCAGCGGTGCTCTGTAGGCGTTCAAGGGGCTACGCAAGCACGCAGACAAAAAGATGCCATGCGGTGCTTGAGCTGGTGTGCTTGGGGGACAGGAGCCACACTGGGGCAGAGATTCTGTCAGCTCTGCAGGGGCAGGTTCAGAGGTGGTTGACGCCATGCCAGCTTAAGGCAGGTATGGTGGTTTGCGACAATGGCACCAACCTCCTCTCCACCCTCCGACAGGGACAACTGACCCATATGCCCTGTTTGGCTCATGTCCTTAACTTGGTGGTGCAGCGGTTCTTGGGCAGGTACCTGGGCTTACAGGATGTCCTGAGGCAGGCCAGGAAAGTTTGTGTGCATTTCCGCAGGTCATATAATGCCAGTGCTCGGTTGGCTGACCTTCAAAAGGAATTTAACCTGCCCAAGAACCGCCTAATCTGTGACATGCCCACCAGGTGGAGCTCAACGTTGGCCATGCTGCAGTGGTTACACACGCAACAGAGGGCCATCAATGAGTACCTATGCGACTATGGCACCAGGACAGGGTCAGGGTACCTTGTTTTTTTTCCCCACGCCAGTGGGCTATGATCAGGGATGCATGCACTGTCCTGTCACCATTTGAGGAGGCCATGAGGATGGTGAGCAGTGACAGTGTATGCAACAGTGACACTGTCCCTCTTGTCCTCTTGTCCACCTGTTGGAGCACACGCTGCATGGAATAATGGACAGGGCACTTGAGGCAGAACAGAGAGAGGAAGAGGAGGACTTCCTTACCTCTCAAGGCCCCCCTTTATCCAGACAGTGTTCCTGCGTGCCCGCCGATCACACAGGAAGAGGACGAGGAGGAGGAGAAGGATTGCGTCAGCATGGAGGTGGAGTCTGGCATTCAGCATCAGCAGCAGTCTTCAAGGGATCATTTCCGAAGAAACCCATGGACTTGTACGTGGCTGGGAGGAGGTGGCTGCGGATCATGTTGTCCTTAGTGACACAGAGGACTCTGGACCAAATGCCTCAGTAAACCTACGCTGCATGGCCTCCCTGATCCTGCAAAGCCTGCAGAAGGATCCTCGTATTCGTGGTATCAGGGGGAGGGATGATTACTGGCTGGCAACCCTCCTTGATCCACGTTACAAGGGTAAGGTTGCGGACCTTATCTTGCCATTGCAGAGGGAGCAGAGGATGAAACATCTTCGGGAGGCCTTGCAGAAAGGTTTGTGCTCTTTTCCAGAGCCTGGGAGGTTACAATTTCCTGGTCCTCCTGGACAACGTGCTGCTGAGACTTCAGTCAGTCTCAGATGGAGCGGTGGAAAAGGTGGCCGTCTGACTGATGCATTCAGACAATTTTTTAGTCCGCAGCCCCAAGGTTTGATCGGTTCCAGCAACCATCGCCAGCGTCTGATTCACATGGTGCAGGATTACCTAGGGGCAAGATCAGACTTGGACACCTTTCCCACCAAAAATCCTCTGGGTTACTGGGTCTTGAGGATGGATCATTGGCCAGAGCTTGCACAGTATGCAAGTGAGCTACTGGCCTGTCCTGCATCCAGCCTTCTTTTGGAATGCACATTCAGTGTTGCTGGAGGCTTTGTAACCGATCACAGGGTGCGCCTGTTTTGGATCACCAGCTACCAAACACCTGATGCTGATGTAATCCTCTTCCTCCTCAATTTTCATGCTGATAGCTTGTAAGAACATTTTTGGTTCTGGGCACCGCCACCAGTGGCCAAGGCCCAATTTTTCTGCCCCTGTTTAACAGGGGCATGTAATTACAATTTTTGATGCAATACTTTGCAGCAGGGCTCGTTCCTGCGTTCCAACTAGAGTATCTGTGAGGGGTTGCAGTGCTGTGGCACCAGCACCAGTGCCCAAGGCCCAAATTTTCAGCCCCTGTTTAACAGGGGCGTATAATTACAATTTTTGATGCAATACTTTACAGCAGAGCTCATTCCTACGCTCCAACTAGAGTATCTGTGAGGGGTTGCAGAAGCGTGTAATTTCAATTTTTGATGCAATACTTTGTAGCGGGGCTCATTCCTGCGCTCCAATTATAGCATCTTTGAGGGGTTGCAGTGTTGTGGCACCAGTGCCTAAGGCCCAATTTTTCTGCCCCTGTTCAACAGGGACATGTAATTACAAGTCTTGATCTAATATTTCACAACAGGGCCCATTCCTGCGCCCACCAAGAGTAACTGTGAGGGCTTACAGTGCTGTGGCAACACCACCACCACCAAAGACCCAATTTTTCTGCCCCTGTTCAACAGGTGCATGTAATTACAATTCTTCATATAATATTTCACAGCACGGCCCATTCCTGCGCCCACCAAGAGTAACTGTGAGGGCTTACAGTGTTGTGGCAACACCAACACCTAAGGCCCCAATTTCTGCAGAGTATATAGGGCAGGCCCCTACTTTCAAACATCCAACTTACAAACAACTCCTACTTGCAAACTGAAGGAGACAACAGGAAGTGAGATGAAATCTACCCCTAGGAAGGGAAATTCTCTCCTGTAAGAGTTAATATAGGAAAAATGTGTCTCTTCTTCCCTGATGCTTTATCACCAATCCTTGTTTCACTAAAACCCCCAAATTTTCAAAAAATATTTGTCATTGGGAGAGAAAGTGAGGTGAAATCTTCTGAAGAGGTGCACAGATAGCAAAACAAATGTTACAGGGGTGATAACCCTTCCCTATGTTTTCCAAAAAGCTTAAAAATAGATTTTTTGGCTGGAGCTACACTTTAAAAATGTACCAGTTCAAAATTACAAACAGATTCTACTTAACAACAAACCTACAGTCCCTGTCTTGTTTGCACCGCCTGTATACTGCTGTTCAGAGTATATAGGGCCTGGGGGCCACACGCCTTTCCTTTTTTAATTTGGGTGAGGGGTTCCCCTTAATATGCATACAAGACCCAAAGGGCCTGGTAATGCACTGGGGGGTGGGGGATACCCATGCCATTTGTCTCACTGATTTTCATCCATATTGCCGGGACCCGACATTACATTAAAGCTGCAAGCAGTTTTAAATGACTTTTATTCCTTTAAAAATGTAATTTTGTGCAGGGACTGTTCTAAGCACGGTAAACACGCGCCACTTTACAGGCATACTATAGAAACCCCCCAGGTACAATTTTTAAAGGAATATTTCACTTTTATTTTTTTAAAACTCAGCAATCACTGCTCCCGAAAAAACGGCCATTTTTAAAACTTTTTTTTGCATTGATACATGTCCCCTGGGGCAGGACCCGGGTCCCCAAACCCTTTTTAGGGCAATAACTTGCATATTAGCCTTTAAAATTAGTACTTTTGATTTTGAACATTCGAGTTCCATAGACTTTAATGGGGTTCTAAAGTTCGCGTGAACTTTCGGTCCGTTCGCAGGTTCTGGTGCGAACCGAACCGGGGGGTGTTCGGCTCATCCCTAGTTAACAGAGGACAGAATTCAAATTAGACTTGGGAAACTTGGGAAACTTAACATTAATAAATCACCGGGACAAGATGGCTTGCACCCGAGAGTACTTAGGGAACTCAGTCAAGCAATTGCCAGACCATTGTTCCTAATTTTTACTGACAGTCTACTGACTGGAATGGTACCAGCTGATTGGAGAAAAGCCAATGTAGCACCGATATTTAAAAAGGGCCCAAAATACATCCCTGGGAAATACAGACCAGTTAGCCTAACATCAATAGTGTGTAAATTCTTGGAGCGGGTGATAAGGAACTATATACAAGATTTTAGCAATGAGTACGGTATCATTAGCAGTAATCGGCATGGATTCATGAAGAATCGTTCTTGCCAAACCAATCTATTAACCTTCTATGAGGAGGTGAGTTGCCATCTAGATAAAGGAAGGCCCGTAGACGTGGTGTATCTGGATTTTGCAAAAGCATTTGACACAGTTCCCCATAAACGTTTACTGTACAAAATAAGGTCCGTTGGCATGGACCATAGGGTGAGTACATGGATTGAAAACTGGCTACAAGGGCAAGTTCAGAGGGTGGTGATAAATGGGGAGTACTCAGAATGGTCAGGGGTGGGTAGTGGGGTTCCCCAGGGTTCTGTGCTGGGACCAATCCTGTTTAATTTGCTCATAAACGACCTGGAGGATGGGGTAAATAATTCAATCTCTGTATTTGCGAACGATACTAAGCTAAGCAGGGCATTAACTTCTCCGCAGGATGTGGAAACCTTGCTAAAAGATCCAAACAAATTAATGGGGTGGGCAACTACATGGCAAATGAGGTTCAATGTAGAAAAATGTAAAATAATGCATTTGGGTGGCAAAAATATGAATGCAATCTATACATTGGGGGGAGAACCTCTAGGGGAATCTAGGATGGAAAAGGACCTGGGGGTCCTAGTAGATGATAGGCTCAGCAATGACATGCAATGCCAAGCTGCTGCTAACAAAGCAAACAGAATGTTGGCATGCATCAAAAAGGGGATTAATTCAAGAGATAAAACAATAATTCTCCCTCTCTACAAGATTTTGGTCCGGCCGCACCTAGAGTATGCTGTCCAGTTCTGGACACCAGTCCTCAGGAAGCATGTGCTGGAAATGGAGCGAGTACAAAAAAGGGCAACAAAGCTAATAAAGGGTCTGGAGGATATTAGTTATGAGGAAAGGTTGCGAGCACTGAACTTATGCTCTCTGGAGAAGAGACGCTTTAGAGGGATATGGTTTCAATTTAAAAATACCGTACTGGTATTTGTACTGGAGAAAAGACACTTGAGAGGGATATGATTTCAATTTACAAATACCGTACTGGTGTCAAAGGGAGTTTAACAAGACTCGTGGCCACTCATTAAAATTAGAAGAAAAGAGGTTTAACCTTAAACTACGTAGAGGGTTCTTTACCGTAAGAGCTGCAAGGATGTGGAATTCCCTTCCACAGGCAGTGGTCTCAGCGGGGAGCATTGATAGTTTCAAGAAATATTAGATATTAAATAAGCACCTGAGCGACCACAACATACAGGGATATACAAGGTAATACTGACATATAATCACACACATAGGTTGGATTTGATGTCTTTTTTGACCTCACCTACTATGTAACTATATAACCAATAGTCCCTTTGGTGTGTAGTCAGTGATGTGTGATATGATCCAAATCTGTAGTATGTAGTACATCTTCCCCATGAAGCTCATCTCAAAAAATGTTTTTGTGTTAATGGTGACTACCACTTAATTCTTTTACACTGATGTATTTTATGTTGAGGGCGGAGACAGTTCCCCAAGCGGGTCTCCAATAAAGAAATGGATTATCTTGGTACCAATAAGACAACAGACATATTTGAATAAAAATGTTTATTTTATTTATACACACAGATAAAAAACAGGGTATCTAAACATAATCAAGAACATTGGAATACAATGTTCAAGAAAAAACAGTATAACATATATGGGTGTCTATACAGGTATGCTGATACTTAGTGTGCTTCAAAGTGGAGACAAAGGTATAGTAGGTCTTCACGGGACATATGGTCCTCTACATGTTTCATGGCATGTTACCGCTTCATCAGGAAGATGATGTCTAAAATGAGAATAGCAAATTATACATACAAATCAATGATACAGAAAAAACACACATACTTAATACAAGGTACATTTGGTAACAGGGGAGAGATGGGTGCAATGCCGCTCACCCAAAAGTCCATATACACAGTCCAGAGACACAGCCAAGATACCACCAACATTCCCCTACGGTGGATATGGAGGATGTGTACAAGTGGATGGATTAGTCTTCCACAATAAGTACATAAGGTATATATGTACTGTATGTGCTTTGCTTAAATTCCATGACTGGGGTTTACAACCACTTTAACTTTTTCAGCGATTTGAGCTACAGTGACTCTTCCCCACATATATATCGATGAGCATGGCCGTCCATGACCCTGTTGTTAGTTCATCAATTTTCCTTCCTTGGACCGGTTTTAAAGGTTGTGACCACTACAGCCCAGGAATATCCCCCAAGAGCTGCAGGTTTGAAGTTGCTCTGACTCAGTCATCTAGCCATTACAATTTCAATACATCAACTTACTGCCTAATATATACCACCCACTTTCAGATGCCATTGTAAAAAGATAAGCAATGTTATCCAGTTTACTTGACAGCGGTCATACTATTATGACTGATTGGTGTATATACTTAGTTTTTTGGTTCACATACGCTGTGATGACATAAGACATGCATTGTGATATTTGGCAGAGAAGAGCCCTGCTAGCCAACCTGCTCGTGCACAGTACTTAGAGCATGCTCCACACAGATCACAGCTCCTCTGTAATAATCACTGACCATCACTGGAAGTACTACTTTGCAAAAAGGTACATTATGACCAGTCCTCTTTTTTTCTCTTCTTTCTTCTCTTACATTCTTCTTCCTCCCCTGAGTTTCTTCTGAGCTAAGTGAAAAATTTGTGGCCCTTTACCATCCTGCGCCAGTGGCATATGCCTCCCCAAATTTCCAATGCCTTCCTTGCTTTACCTGCTTTGGGTTCTGTCCTTGGAATATTATTTCATTTGATATCACATGCTTTGTTTCTTTTTAATTGATTTTAAATGTAATTTGACCTGAATGTGTAGCACGATCTCTGTACAATTTGTTCTAGGAGACCAATGGCAAAAATAGGCCTTAAATCTGTTTCATCTTCCCAAGAAATACAGACAGTTCTTTTCACAGATGCTTTTAACTGATTATTTAGGCCACCATCTCCAGCCTTAATTTGTACCGGCCAGTTTATTGTGCATGCAGTAGTTTTCTCCCTAGCAAAGGATGTAGCAAAACACTATATACATCATTATCCTTCCACAAGTCAGGCCACTACAGAATGGCATAATTAACCCATAGGTTACACAACTGCTTTATTGGGCACCACTCCACTCTAATCATTTTAAGCAATTAAATTTGATGCCGTTTGCCAAACTAAGACTCCACAGTCTCTATGGGAACCTACCCCGGGCCCGATTACAAAACACAAAGCATTCAAAAACAAATTTTCCCATCCCTTATCATCTGGGTCCAAGTCTTTCCAATGGCTGTATTCTGGATGCAAATGAGTTAACCTTTTAATTGCTAGAACATCTTGTACGAAGGGTTTGGCAGGTATTGCTGGCAGAAGACTCAACAAAATTACCGGAATTACCGCCTTTGTTCAGCAGATGGCAGTGTAAGGATGGCTTGATGGCGAGGAATATGAAAACCAAGGAGAGGATAAAAAAGCATTTTTTGAAGCCTATGCCTTATTAAAAAATAAAATAACTTCTAACTGTATGATGGCATTAAAAAGAAGCCATTTAATCCTTAAATATTGCACTGACAAATATTTAATTTTGAATGGTTTCAGTAAAGACATATGATAGCATGACTGGCATGTAATGCATAATGTATGCCCTTGTAAGATATAATGTTTTATGTTGGGAGAGAAGGAAAAGATAAACCTAATGCTTTAGAACAACAAGGTTCTATTTTTAAAGCCCACTCCAGGCACACAGCTAAATGCACAGATGAAATACATATATGGGAGCTGTTGTACCTGCTAAATGGTTTTCAATTTGTGTACATTTATTCCTGGGATTTGCACAGCCCTGGAAAATGTTACTGCCAGTTTGGTGACTTGACAGTTCTCTACCGCAGTTAGGATTTATAGCTAGGTCACTTAGCTGCCCTCAGCTAGTGACTGAACAGTGAAGAACAGCATTTGACCAATAAGCTCAACTCTCTGCTCCCTCCTCCTATCAGCATGTTCTTTGCCAGAATATTTTGAATGCAACACATCTGATTAGGGATCTACTGTAGGGACTATTTTATTTCTAGAATGTATTGCCTGAAGTTGGGTTTTAAAGGGTGACGATAGCACTAGAATGCTAGGTCATTGTGGATCTGTAACTGAGCTCAAGGTTAAAGCAGTGTTCTGCCTGGGAAAAAAAAATAAAAGTCAGCAGATACAAATACTGTAGCTGCTGGCTTTTAATAATAGGTTTTTTATAACAGCTTACCTATAAAATCGTTTTCTTTGAAGTACATCACGGGACACAGAGCCATAGTAGTTACTATGTGGGTTATAGGCCACCTTCAGATGATGGACACTGGCACGCCCTAAGACAAAAAGTGCACTCCCTATATAACCCCTCCCACTACTGGGAGTACCTCAATTTTGTAGCCAAGCAATACACGTGTATACCAAAGAAGGGAGGGACCTCTGTGTCCCGTGATGTACTTCAAAGAAAAGGATTTTACAGGTAAGCTGTAATAAAAATCCTATTTTCTTATCGTACATCACGGGTTACAGAGCCAAAGTAGTTACTATGTGGGATGTCCCATAGCAATGGTAACTGAAGGGAGGAAGACACAACAAAAAAGTAGGGCATTAAGAGACCTGAGGACTCATACTGCAGCCTGAAGTACACTGTGCCCAAAGGCAATATCCTCATTACCTTTTACATTGATTTGATAGAATCTTGTAAATGTATGGATCGAAGACCAAGTTGCGGCCTTGCAGATCTGAGCCATGGAGGCCTGGTAATGCATTGCCCAAGAAGCACTAACAGCCGTGGTGGAGTGCGCTTTAACATGAAAAGGAGGAAACTTCCTCTTTAGACCATAAGCTTGATCAATCACTTGACGAATCCATTTGGAAATAGTAGATTTTGATGCTGCCTGTCCGCTTTTAGGACCTTCTGGCAATACAAACAAAAGATCTGTTTTGCGAATCTGAGCGGTCTCCTTTAAATAGACCTTGACCGCTCTCATTACATCAAGGGAATGTAGTGACTTCTCTTCCCTAGATCGAGGTTCTGGGAAAAAAAAGAAGGCAGAACAATATCCTGGTTTAAATGAAAACCTGTCACTACCTTTGGTAGGAATTCAGGACGAGGCCACAATACTACCTTATCCTTATGAATAATCAAATATGGCTCTTTACAAGTAAAAGCCGCCAATTCCAATACCCTTCTGGCAGAGGATATGGCAACCAAAAAGATTATCTTTCTCGTCAAAAGAACCAAGGGAATATCCTGTATAGGCTCAAAAGGCTGTTTCTTTAAAGCCGATAAGACTAAATTCAAATCCCAAGGGTTCAGGGGTGTCCTGACGGGAGGATTAATCCGCGTTACCCCCTGAATAAAGTTACGAACCAGAGAGTGAGACGCAAGAGGCCATTGAAATATTACTGATAAGACCGAGACCTGGCCCTTGATAGTACTCAAGGCTAGCTTCATTTCCAGTCCCATCTGCAGGAATTCAAGGATCCTACCTATGACATACTTTCTGGGGTGCCAACCCCTGGATCCACACCAGGAGACATATGCCTTCTAAACTCTATAGTATATGACTCTGGGGGCCGGCTTCCTAGCATTAACCAAAGTAAACACTACTGAAGGAGATAACCCACGGTCCTTTAGAATGTGGGTTTCAATAGCCAAACCGTGAAATTTAGCATTTGTAAGGTAGAATGGAAAACTGGACCTTGCGCAAGAAGGTCTGGGCATAGTGGCAGGGTCCAAGGGTCCCCTACCGCCATCTTTATGATCTCGGCAAGATCATCTGGGCCATGCTGGGGCCACCAGAATCACCTCTTTCCTTCCTGCTTGATCTTGCAAAGAAGGCACGGAAGTAGCAGAACTGGAAGAAACGCATATATCAGTGAAAACTGATCCCATGGAAAGACCAAGGCATCTGTTCCGCATGCCAGCAGGTTCCTTGTCCTTGACACAAAGTTGTGGACTTTGTTGTTGAATCTTGATGCAAACAGATCCACGTCCGGAACACCCCATCTTTGACATATCGACAGAAAGATGTCGGGATGAAGGGACCATTCTCCCGGAAACAATTGTTGGCGACTCAAGTAGTTCACCTGCCAATTTTCTATCCCTGGAATGAAAATCGACCAATAGGCAAGGAATGTTGCTTTCTGCCCAAGATAGAACATGATTCACCTCCTTTTGGGCTGCACGACTTCTCGTGCCCCCTTGGTGATTGAAGTAAACCACAGCCGTGGCATTGTCGGATTGAATCCTTACAGGACAATTTCGTAATCTGAGCTTTCAGGCCTCTAGGGCCAGACGTACCGCCCGAATTTCTAGAATATTGATGGGTAAGGTCCTTTCTGACTTGGACCACTTCCCCTGGACAGAAGCCTCTTCCAGGACTGCTCCCCAGCCTAGAAGGCTGGCATCTGTTGTTACCACTTTCCAGGATACTGGTAGAAAGGATTTTCCCTGTTGAAGGTTGCTGGATATCAACCACCAATTGAGGCTCTGACGCACCTCAGGGGATAAGTGCATTGGAAAGTCCAAAGCCTGGATCTTCTTGTTCTAGGTCGACAGAATACTGTTTTGCAGCAGTCTTGAATGAAACTGCATATAAGGAATGGCCTTGAAGGAGGCCACCATCTTCCCTAACAATTTCATGCACAGCCGAATGGAAGGATTTCTCTTTGTTTTGACAAGTCGAATCAGTTCCTTTATGGAGCTGATCCTTCCCTGGGGTAAGAATACCTTCTTTTGAACGGTATCTATGATCAGCCCCAAGTACTGTAATCTCCTTGACGGTTTTAAGGAGGATTTTTCTAGGTTGAGAATCCAGCCTAGGAATTCTAGGTAGCTTACGGCTGAGATTAAACTTTGGTTTAGACAGGTGACTGACTGATCTACTAAAAGCAGATTGTCTAAGTAGGCTAGAATTGTTATACTCTGAGCCCCTAACTTGGCTAAAGAAGGAGCCAGGATCTTCATGAACACTCGCGGTGCGGTGGCTAGACCGAACGGCAGAGCCACAAACTGAAAATGACGATTCTCTACCTCAAAGCGTAGAAACTTCTGATGAGCGGGAAAAATTGGCACGTGGAGAT
The DNA here is from genome assembly GCF_042186555.1 of Aquarana catesbeiana. Lineage (NCBI taxonomy): Eukaryota > Metazoa > Chordata > Amphibia > Anura > Ranidae > Aquarana > Aquarana catesbeiana. The sequence goes on along the minus strand of NC_133332.1, from coordinate 74,312,412 downwards.
AGACATCTTTAATATTGATCAATGCCAAAAATTCTCCTCCTTGTAGAATGGGGACAACCATTTGGATTGACTCCATGCAAAAGAAACGGATATTCAAGTGCCGGTTTAGATCCTTGAGATCTAAAATGGGTCTTACCTCCCCACTTGGTTTTGGTACCGTGAAGAGGTTTGAATAAAACCCTGATCCCTGCTCTTCTGTGGGAACCTCTGATATCACTTTCTGAGACAAGAGATGATCCAGAGCCAGAAGGAGAGTCTTCCTTTTCCCTGGATTTCTGGGAACGTTTGATTTTAAAAAACAGGGAGATGGGAATTCTAGTTTGCAACCTAGAGAAATTGAGGAAGCCACCCATCTGTCCTGACAATGTTCCTGCCAGATCTTTGAAAATTGTAGAAGCCTTCCCCCCACCCGAGCGAGCGGGGGCGCCCCTTCATAAGGAGGCTTTAGTATTTTGCTCCATGGGCTTCCTGCCCCAAGTCCTCTTTTGGCCCCGGGACTGCCCCTGAGGTCTTCCTCTTGAACCCGACAGTGGAGGCCGTCGAGAATGTCTGGAGGCAGATGCTTCTGGCACTGGAGAAGATGTACGTTTAAAGTAAAAATGTTTAAACTTCTTCTTTACTGCTAAAAGAGAACTTTTCCCATTAGAAATTCTTTGGATATACTTATCCAGATCGTCTCCAAACAACCGTTCACCACGAAATGGGAAACTGGCCAAGAGCTTTTTACATGGCGCTTCGGCTGACCAATTCTTCAGCCATAGGACTCTGCGCATATGTACCAGCCCTAGCATAAGCCTTGAGGCTTGAATAATAGAATCTTTCATAGCATCCACTGTGAAACACAGTGCCTCTGATATGCCAGCCAATTGCCTGCTGATCAGGAATAATCTTGAGTACCTCCACAAACTGGTCCTTTATGGACTGAGATACTCCAATCACCGCAAGAGACGGCTGCACAACTGAACCTGCAAAAGCAATGTTGTTTTTTAAAAAGAAATCCCAACTTTTTATCTGTTGGATCCTTCAACATTTGCGCATTGTCTACAGGACAAGTCAGGTTTTTATTTACCGAGGATATAGCAGCATCAATTGCTGGAATCCCCCCATTTCTTATAGAATTCCTCCTCCATAGGATGAAGTATAGAAAACTTTTTTGGAGGAAAAAACTGTTTATCTGGGTGCTCCCACTCAAAATACATCAGCTTTTTTAGCCATGAATGGATAGGAAAGGCATCCACAGATTGGGGAGGCTTTAGTGATCCCAAACCAGAGGTGGGCTAATCATTAGACTGCACTACAGGCAGTAAAAAGTTGAGTGTACCAATTTAGTAAGGGAGTGTACCAACAGTCTCTCTTGTGAGGCTGCTCCCTCCATATTAGGATCTTCGGAAGAGGAGACATCAGCCTCTTCCTGATCCTTTGAAGGAACTTCACGATCTCCTGCCCCTTGTTCCTCAGGATGAGGGTCCTGAGCAATGGATGGGGATCTGCTACACTTGGGCCCACTGTGGGAAGCGAATATAGCATCAATCTTCTGTTCCAAACTTAAAATGGTAGAAGAAAAAACCTCCTGAGTAATAAATATAGGGGCTGAAGTGTCCAGAGCTGCTGCAACACCAGTCCCTCCTGACAACTCTCTCTGACCGGCCTCATCACTCTCAGAGGAGGATGTCATTTTTTTAGACATGGATTTAGGTTGCCGTAAAACAATCGATCTTCTAGAACCCTTTAAGGTGTTCCTTGTCCCCCTTCTGCTCATAGCCTGATGCACAGAGCAGAGGCACTACCAGAAGGAATGCATACACTCCTAGGCCTATAGTCCAGCACAATTGCTGCTATTAATGCCCAGCCAGATGCAGCAGTACAAAATGTGTCAAAGGAAATGCCCGTGTCACCAAACCTGTTGATGCTACCTCTTTGCTCTTGTGTCCCTCCTCAGCCTGCATGTCAGGTCACCTGAGACCAGGTGACAGATGCACTTCATAGGAGTTGGAAGTGCACCGCGAAGATAGTGGACCCTAGGACTGACTGCTGCGGATAGTACCCAGGGAGGTTCATGAAGCAGGTCTACTGGATCACTAACACAGATCCCAGTGGGAGCTAGAGCATAGATTCCCCAGGGCGCGGAGTCTAAGAGCCAGCAGGTGTTCACCAGAGCCTCTAGTGGTGAGGATGGACTGTGCTGTAGTCTGGCTCCAGGTCGCAGCCCCTAGGATCTCACAGCTCATGCTCACGGTAGACTACAGGAGAAGGAAGCAGCAGGCTGGAACAAGGATAGTAAAGGGATAAGGCAGAGGTCAGGGTGACTAGCAGACAGGAACAACAGAGTACACGCCAAAGGTTCAGGGTCACAGGCAAACAGGGATAGTCAGGGGCACGCCAAAAGGTCAGGGTCACGAGCAGACAGGAATAGTCAGGAACATGCCAAGGTCGGTAACAGAGACAAACTAAGAGCACACGGCAAGCAGGAAACAGGAAGCCAAATACACAATGAATACACAATGGTTGATTAGCACCGCTGGCTTGCAGTGCACAGGTTAATATAGGGTTCCCTGGGGGTGGAGCCATGCTTAGAGGAGAGGTTATAAAAACAGCCAGGTGAGCGTGGCTGGCCTCTTAGTCTGAACACATGAGGAGAGGTAAGCTGACTGAGAAAGATTACTGCATGACCATAACAGTACCCCCCCCTTACGAGGCCCCCCCTCCCCCACCTGGGCCCAGGCTTAAAGGGAAACTCCAGATGAAACCTCCTCAACAGGCAAGGTGCAAAGAACTCAGATGCAGTGATCCAAGACCTCTCCTCAGGACCAAACCCTTTCCAATGTACGGGGTACTGAAGAATGCCTCAATGGCACCTGGGAATCCAGAACTTGACTAACCTCGTACTTTAGATTATCCTCATAGACCGAAACCGAGGTAGGGAGAGGACGAGAGGGCTTATTGAGGACTAAAGGCTTCTTAGGAATGGGTAAGGGCATGAGAAGACCATCAGGAGTCTGAGCAGGGTCCCCCAGACCCTTAAAGATGAGTTGGACATCCAGCACAGGATCATCAGACTGGGCAGAGGTCAGTGGATCCCTGAGACCAGGTTGGTTAGAAGGTGATGTGTCACAGGAGTCAAGCTGTTTGCTGAAACACAAGCAGAATGCAGAGAGTCCTGAAAAAAAGGTTGAAAACCCCTCCTGGCCGAATGGGTCAGTCTATCCAAAGGATGGATTGAGCCTCTTAGACAGGTTTGAATGGACATAGTAGAAGTAGGATGAGACCAGGTTACAGAAGGTCCTGAATAAGAAAAAGCAGGAAGCTCACTGGGCATGGGTTGGACTGGCATAACTGGTACAGAGGCCAACTGAATAGTATCGCCAGGTGTAGCGATCACAGTGCATAGCGACTGTGGAACTTGCGGACAAGTTCAGCTCAGGTTCATAGGTGGGATCCTCATCCAGAGTGCCACATGATCTAGAGAGTGCATCAGTCCGACTATTACAGGACACATCCCAGAAATCGCTATATACAGCGGGAAGAGCAGAAGATACTGGGATGGTGGCAACAGGAAGTTTCGCTTTTGGGGTAACCTTGAGTAGGCAGGAAGAGGAACAGGAGGAACCCCAAGCCAGGATCTGTACAGCAGTCCAGTCAACGTGTGGAGAATGGAGCCGTAACCAAGGAAGACCTAATATGATAGGAGATGAAGCCTTAGGTAAGACAAGGAAGGATATCCACTCCTGGTGGAGTGTCCCTACCAGCATCTTAACAGGGAGGGTCTGGAAGCGGATAGGGCCCCCTGGGAGAACAGTGCCATCAATCGCCAAGTAAGTCTCATGTAAGATGCAGTTTCCCAATCCATGAACTTGCCAGCGGCTCTGGAATCCAGATGTGCCGAGACCAAATGAGAGGAAGCGCCGACATGAAGGAATACAGAAAAAAGAATACGAGAAGGTGAAGGTGATATCTCAGGGTCTAATAGTCCACCTCCCAGATGTATTAGCCCCGAGCGTTTTTCCAGACAACGAGAACAAGTGTCACGAAAATGACCTTTGACCCCACAGTAGAGGCACAGGCCCAGAGTTTTGTGCATAGCGCGTTCTTCGGGAGATAACTTGGTCCGGCCCAGCTGCATAGGTTCCTCAGCAGGCAGGGGGTTCTCCTCGGATTGAAGAGAAGAGACAAGGAGCTCAGGCTGCCTAAAGAACGGGGAGTTCTGGTGTCTTTTTTTCCAGGGCCGTCTCCTGAAAGCGAATATTGATCTGGTTACACAAGGTGATGACACCGTCCAGATCAGCAGGGAAGTATCTTCCTGCTAATTCATCCTTTACTCTATCAGAGAGGCCATGTAAAAAGGTTGCAACCATGGCCTCATTACTCCAGCTCAATTCAGCTGTGAGGATACAGAACTGAAGAACATATTGTCCCACAGAAGAGGACTCTTGACGGAGATGTAAAAGAGCGCTAGCCGCTGAGGAGACACGACCCGGTTCCTCAAAGATATTCCGAAAAAGTTTCAAGAAATCAGACAGGCTAGAAATCACTGGATCATTCAGTTCCCACAGAGGAGCAGCCCAGGCTAAGGCCTCGCCGGACAGGAGGGATATAATATAGGCTATCTTCGCCCGATCGGACAGGAAGTTTTGGGGCTGGAGTTCAAAATGAATTGTGCACTGGCTAAGGAACCCCCTGCAGGCCTTGGAGTCCCCAGAGAAGCGGCCCGGAGCTGGCAGTTGTAATGAATTTGTGGCTGCGACTGGTGAGATAAGTGCAGCACCAGATAGCGGTTGAGGTTGTTGAACCGGGGATGCTAATGAGGCCTGAACCTGTTCAAAACAGGAGGCCAAATCCTGAAGGAATCGCATCACCTGGTCTGATGCGATTCCTGGGTCTCAAGTCTGCGGACTAAGCCCTGTAATGGATCATCTGCAGGAAGCGGCACATCAGCCGAGTCCATGGCTGATCAGACTGTCAGGTCACCTGAGACCAGGTGACAGATGCACTCCGTAGGAGTCGGAAGTGCACCACTAAGATAGTGGACCCTAGGACTGACTGCTGCGGATAGTACCCAGGGAGCTTCATGAAGCAGGTCTACTGGATCACTAACACAGATCCCAGTGGGAGCTAGAACATAGATTCCCCAGGGCGCAGAGTCTAAGAGCCAGCGGGTGTTCACCAGTGGTGAGGATGGACTGGGCTGCAGTCTGGCTCCAGGTCGTGGCCCCTAGGGTCTCACAGCTCACACTCACGGTAGACTACAGGAGAAGGAAGCAGCAGGCTGGAACAACAAGGATAGTAAAGGGATAAGGCAGAGGTCAGGGCGACTAGCAGACAGGAACAACAGAGTGCACACCAAAGGTTCAGGGTCACAGGCAAACAGGGATAGTCAGGGACACGTCAAAAGGTCAGGGTCACGAGCAGACAGGAATAGTCGGGAACACGCCATGGTCGGTAACAGAGACAAACGAAGAGCACACGGCAAGCAGGAAACAGGAAGCCAAACACACAATGAATACACAATACACAATCAGCACAGCTGGCTTGCAGTGCACAGGTTAATGTTTCCAGCATGAGGCGGTGAGTGCTCAATACAGCCCCAGTGGTGACACATATGCATGAAACATTTTATGTTAAAGGAGACATTCATAAGAAAATTCCCCAAAAATTTCTTAGAAAACTCCACTTACCTTTCCCGCCACAGGGTTTTCTGTGGTAAACCAACAGACCCAATCTTCACCCTTCAAGGTGGGTTCTGTTAAACCTTCAGGAGCAGGGGATCCTAGGGGAAACCCACAATCCTGGACCTGCAATAGCACCCTGCCAGTAAAACTTTATGGCCTTACTACCAAAAAGTACTGGATCCCAGTTTTCAGATCGCTAAATAGAGAAGCATTTACAGGCAAAAACCTTGTTTCTTTGGATAGGAGGCCCGGGTACCATTCAATCTGGCCAGAAGAGACACTTTGAATGGATCCGGTCAGCATGGCTAGCCCCAGCAAAGGATTGCTCCAGTGGAGCTCAGCACAGCACATCTTTACTCGTGACCAACACCTTAGACACTGGCTAAAAAACAGAGGTACTCCCAGTAGTGGGAGGGGTTATATAGGGAGTGCACTTTTTGTCTTAGGGTGTGCCAGTGTCCATCACCTGAAGGTGGCCTATAACCCACATAGTAACTACTATGGCTCTGTGTCCCATGATGTACAATAAGAAATATGAACACTTACCTGTCCAGGGAGCCCGCGATGTCGGCATCCCAGCCAATTTTCAAATCAGCTGTCGGGTGCTGCCACCGCCATTCATCTTAAAGGAAACCGGCAGTGGAGCTTTTTGGCTTCACAGCTGGGTCCCTACTGAGCATGGCTGAAGCGTGCTGAGCTTTCAAATTGGCCCACCGACGGAGGAAGGGGGGGGCGAACTTCCAAGGGACGGCACCGCAGAACAGTCTTCCGGAAGTGGGGAAGGGTACCTGTCAAAAACAGGTACCCTTTCCCCTGAAAGATACCAAATGTGGCACTGGAGGGGGGGGGGAAGCAGATAAGCGTAAGTTACACTTTTGGGTGGAACTCCGCTTTAAACACAAGTTTGGAACAAGCGTAAAAGAGTATTACAGTATTACTTCTGCTATGATACATGACAGCTTCCCATTGTTAATGGTTAAGGACACCAGCTGGTGCATGCATCAGCCCCATCCACTTACCAGGAATACCCGAGCATGTAAGCAAATGGAAGGGGGTATAAAAAAAGCACATGGGGTTATGGTATGAATTCCCCCCTCCCCCAAGGATAAGGGCACTGCCACTGTATTCCCTCCTGTTTTATGCCCTTATTTAGGCACTCTCTCAGCCTCTCCATGGTCATTGTTGGCTTTCGTTTCAACCTCATAGAGCAGCCTTTTTCAGCCAGGTGCCTTGAGGTTTCTTCATGGGTGCACTTGGCAAAATGCTTAAAAATTGCCCAAATATTGTATATAGGTGGGAGGTGGATGAAGCCTGCCTTTTAGTTACACAAAACCACAGGTTTTTACTGTGCGCCATTACGACCTTCTAGCTGCCAACCTTCTAAAAAACAAATGGCATCATCGGTTGATAAGGAGTATGTCAGTCACCTGTATAGCATCCTTGTTTGACCCTCCCCTGCCCCTCTCCATCACCACTGGGGTCATATTAGCTGAGTGATGGAGAAAAACTGGGGAAGAAGAGAAACATTGGAATACTAGTCAGTACTAATTTGCACCTCTAACATTGGGTGTCCTACTTGTGTGGATGTTGCTGTATTATGTACAACTATTAGAATAGTTTTTACATTTTAGAATAGGGTGCCTTACAACTGTCCATAGTTTTAAAGGATGCCTCGAGACTGTCCATAATTTTGGAGGTTGCCTCGAGACTGTCCATAATTTTGGGGGTTGCCTCAAGATTGTCCCTAATTTTAAAGGTGACTTGAATGAAAAAAGTTTGAGAAACGTTGTCATAGAGTAAGGAAGCTTTTAGATAGAGGTGTCTTTTCACCTATCTAAAAAAAAAAAAAAAAAAAAAAAACATAATTTGTAATGTGCCAAGCAGGAATAAACTACATTAGATTCTACTTTGAAATTTTCTTGGTTAATTGACATTGTCTGTGGATTGTGTTGAGTCAGCAAGTTCCAATACTGTCCATACAGACTGGATTTCAAAAGGTATGTCTTTTGCATTAAGTGATATTTGAGAAATACAGTCCGTCTATATCCATTTCTCTGTTGCATCTAAAACATTATCTTTATACTGATGTGTATAGGTGACAGGAGAACATTTTTAGTGCATTAGAGATCAGTATGACTAAGTTGAGGATAATTCCATTCATTAGAGATTAACACGCGCCTTAGAGTGTCAGCTTAATGTTTAAGAGAGACAAAAATGCACTTACTGGAAATCCAGAAAATAAATTCCCCGGGAGGAGTACAAGCTACTGAAGTAAAGAGCACTATATCTGTTAAATAGCATAGCTAATGTGCTGGTGAGTTGTGTAGAACAGCATCCCTTTAAAGTATGCAATATTTTGAGGCACCCCATTCTGAAAGATAAAAAATTTAAGGAGACCAGAGCCTAGAAAAATGTTAATTTAATTCTCAATTAAATTAACTTCACATCAGAAGTCCCCCTTTTACATCTGAGGTTCCCCCATGACATCAGAGTCCCACCTATACACTATAGACCCCCTCCATGACATCATAATCACTCCTATACATCGGAGGCCCCTATACACAAGTCCGCCCATCACATCGGAGTCCCTCATAACATCAGAGTATCCCATCACATCAGAGACCCCCCATCACATCAGAACCTCCCTAACACATGAGAGCCGCCCTGTCACACCAAAGTTCCCCCATCACAATGCTGATCCACGGCAAATTGGTTACCGTACTTGCTTGCGGAGTCCAGACAGGTTACTGCAGCATCCTGGTTGAGAAATACTGGTGTACAGCCATACAACTAATTGTATAGAACAGGATGGTAGTCTAGAAGTTTGCTCTGTTGCCTTGCAGCAATGGGTTCTTCTCTGAAATGATATTATAAAGGCACTATCTGCCTTAGAATAAACAGTCTCTTCATGTATGTGTTTACTCTGTGCACGCAGTTATATTGCAACAATCAGATAAAGATGAGACAGTGTACGGTTTTACAAGGGATGATTTGAAATGGCTCCAACTATCAGTACTGCTAGTTATCACACACACACACACCACCTGTGCATATCTGTGCATTTATTTTTTCTTTGAAGAAAAGGAAGTGACTATTTGATTGCTTGTGCATGGTATTTAGCAATCAGCCAAAAAGAGAATTCAGTGACAGGTCCTGGTGGCTCAGCTATGCACTGAATGATTGATAGTTATCCATATGTAGCACCCTCTACCCAGTGTAGGTGCTAGAGTGAGATTTTTTTGTAGTGCAGGTAAATTTAAGCAGGCCTAGCCAGAATCTAGGCCTGTTTGTTTTGCTCTGTGGGCAGAGAGTGGCTTAGAGTAGGCTGGTGACTCACAGCTAGTTTCATCTTTCGGTAACCTCCCTTCTGCTTCTAGAGGATTCTAGAAGGGAGGTGGAGAAGAGAAGTGGAGCTGTCTGGGGTGTTCTAAGGAGCCCTGAACAATCCACATCCTGGATTGGCTGGGGGCAGACCTCTTTAAATACCTAGATTCAGCCCAGCTGGGGAGGAGTTGTTTGGGTGGAAGAACTGGAGATGGAGTATTAGGCTGTCTGGGTCTTGGAGGGAGCCCCCCAGTCTGGGGGTTGACCTTGGACCAGGGGCTCGGAGCTGAACAGGAATCCCATCCAACCCAAGGAGTGTCCTGAACAGGAGCAGGAGAGGACAGCGGGGAATACTGCTGGGCAAGTCTCCAGGAGGGATCCAGCAGGTGTCAGTGAGTGGCAAGCACAGTCGGGAGAGCTGGGAGAGGCATGACAGAGAGGACTGGGAGTGTGCAGTCAGAGATGTATGTAGAGCCAGCAGGAGAGACTGTGATGCTACTGACAGTGAAGTCAGGCCACTGCCGCCAGGAGGGCTGTCAGGGTCTGCAAAGGGCTGACTGGGATTAGTAGTCCACCAAAGAGGGCAGCTAGCACCAGAACTTTCTTTTGCTACACTATAGGGGTCTGTGGTCCCTGCCTGTAATAAGGAACTTTAAGGCCTGGCTGAAGCCAGAGTTATGCCTAACCATGTGCTAGCTGCAACTAAAGAATTGTGTTGGAGGGAGAAGAAGCAAGTGTTGTGCAGGAGGAGAATATCTGAATTGTCCCAATCCATGCAAGAATAATTTTCTGGGCATCCCATAAATTCCTTAAAGCGGAGTTCCACCCAAAAGTGGAACTTCCGCTTTAAGCACTCCTTGCCCCCTTACATGCCACATTTGGAAAGGCATTTTTTTGGGGGGTGTGTACCTTTTTTTTATAGGGACTTCCTTTTTTCGCTTCTTGGCCACTTAGGTGACTCCTCCTCTCCCCTTAGGTGGCCCCTCCATCCCTGCAATCTTCTGGGACATGTCACTGGTCCCAGAAGATTGCCTGGCCAATAGCAGGGCGAAGCGCGACTTGCGCATGCGCAGTGCGTGCCCGGCCGTTAAGCAGTAAGCTGTCACGGCCGGGTGCCCGCAGTTGCTATGATGGCGCCGCGGAGAGGAAGGGAAGAGGAGCGAGGCTCTGGACGGCCGCATCGCTGGACCATAGGACAGGTGAGTGTCTGTTTAATAAAAGTCAGCAGCTACACTTTTTGTAGCTGCTGACTTTTAATAAACTAAAAAAAGGGTGGAACTCCGCTTTAACACCATCCAAGTTCTGATCCCTTAATAAAATATAAAAACAAAGCTGATGGACTTGTTCATTGTCTTGGAGTATCTGGAAGTGAATGCCGGGCTGGGCAGGGTGACAGGTGGGCCACAATCACTCAGCAGCCCCTAAGGGGATACCGCTACACATAACTAATAGGGATTAGCTCAGCATTCGTAAAGTCCAGACTGAACTTTGGTTATTCAGAAGTTTGGCTCTGATTCAAAGTTTTGGGATGTTTGGTGGGAATTGCTCTGCTGAATGTCCCATGATGCATTGCTAGAGTCATCATTGGCCATAGTCATACACCAGAACTCTGGTCAGTAGAGATGAGCCGAACACCCCTACGGTTCGGTTCGCACCAGAACCTGCGAACGGACCGAAAGTTTGCACGAACGTTAGAACCCCATTGACGTCTATGGGACTCGAACGTTCAAAATCAAAAGTGCTCACTTTAAAGGATAATTTTCATGGTATTGTCCTAAAAAGGGTTTGGGGACCGGGTCCTGCCCCAGGGGACATGTATCAATGCAAAAAAAACTTTTAAAAACGGACGTTTTTTCGGGAGCAGTGATTTTAATGATGCTTAAAGTAAAAAAAAAAAAGTGAAATATTCCTTTAAATATCGTACCTGGGGGGTGTCTATAGTATGCCTGTAAAGTGGCGCATGTTTCCCGTGCTTAGAACAGTCCCTGCACAAAATGACATTTTTAAAGGAAAAAAAGTCATTTAAAACTGCTTGCGGCTTTAATGTTATGTCGGGTCCTGTCAATATGGATGAAAATCAGTGAGACAAACGGCATGGGTACCCTCCAGTCCATTACCAGGCCCTTTGGGTCCTGTATGGATATTAAGGGGAACCCAAATTAAAAAAAGGAAAGGCGTGGGGCCCCCAGGCCCTATATATTCTGAACAGCAGTATACAGGCGGTGCAAACAAGACAGGGACTGTAGGTTTGTTGTTAAGTAGAATCTGTTTGTAATTTTGAACTGATACATTTTTAAAGTGAAGCTTCAGCCACAAAATCTGTTTTTAAGCTTTTTGGAAAACATAGGGAAGAGTTATCACCCCTGTGACATTTGTTTTGCTGTCTGTGCTCCTCTTCAGAAGATTTCACCTCACTTTTTGTCCCAATGACAAATGTTTTTTGAAAATTTGGGGTTTTTAGTGAAACAAGGATTGGTGATAAAGCATCAGTGGAAAGGAGAAAAGTTTTTCCCATATTAACTCTTATGCCCCGTACACACGGTTGGACATTGATCGGACATTCCGACAACAAAATCCTAGGATTTTTCCCAACGGATGTTGGCTCAAACTTGTTTTGCCTACACACGGTCGCACAAAGTTGTCGGAATTTCGATCGACAACCACGCGGTCACGTATACCACGTACGACGAGACTAGAAAAGGCCGGTTCAGAACCAAGCGCGGCACCCTTTGGGCTCCTTTTGCTAATCTCGTGTTAGTAAAAGGTTGGTGAGAGACGATTCGCGCTTTTTCAGACTCGTGGCTTTCAGATCGTTTTCTGCCGTTCAGTTTGTGCTTGTGGGTTTGTATCTGCTCTTCAGTGCGTGCAAGCAAGTTCCGTGTGACTTTAAGGAGTCATTGTATTCTTGTTCGTTCGTTACTGGTTTTCAGGTCGCTCTTCACAGGCCTTGCTGTTCTTCAGTGCATTCTGTTACTTCGTTCTGAGCAGCCGACCGTTTTCTAGCCATGTTTCGTATGCGTGCTCCTCGTAGAGTTCGTGCTGTGCGGGGGCTTGGTGTTGGGGTCCTGACCTTGACACAAGTCCAGTCCATGAACAGGGTGGGGAGGAGTTCATGGACCAAGAATTGGTTGCTTCAGCGTGACCAGTTCTGTCATATGCCTTTGCTCCGTGAGATCCGTGAGAATAATCCTGATGATTTCAGGAACTTTCTCAGGATGACGGACCACGTGTTTCACCGTCTGTTGACTTCGCTGACCCCCTATATTAGCAGGCAGGATACCTGCATGAGGCAAGCCATCACTCCGGAGCAGAGGTTGGTCGCTACCTTGCGGTATTTGGCCACAGGGAGAAGTCTGCAGGACTTGAAGTTCTCAACAGGCATCTCCCCCCAGGCTCTTCTTTGTGGACATTTACTGCTTGTGTTTGTTTGAGCTGACCCTGACAGAAATGTGTGGAGTGCAGAAAATGTCGTGATTGTGTAACCTTATACAAAGCACTGTTGGCTGTTATTTACTAAATGCAAAGACACTTTGCACTACCAGTGCACTTGCAACTGCACTGAAACTACACTTGTAGTGCAAAGTGGATTTGCCCTTAGGAAATAACCCCCATTTTCTCATAAAACAACAATTACATCACCCCAAAAGTGTTGTAGCGTTGAGACAATAATCCACACATTCTTGATGAACAATCTTTTTAATACCTGCACAATCACATGTGCATTTACCAAAGGTTTTTCTGACAAACCAACATGTTTGTTGTATATCAATTTTTGTGGTGTCATTATTCAAAATCAAAATGTGCATTTTATAGAAAACAGGCCTGTGTAAAACCCACAAGAAAGACACAAATCTTGATCTTACAAAGTTCACATTTGGTAGAACTTGAAGGCAATATCAGACATGAGTATTTAGGAACTGTGTTTGATATTGCATTCAGATGGGGTGAAATCACCCCAGGAAAAGCCAAATTTGGAAGATGCACACAAATTTCCCAATGTCAACATGTGCTATCTGCCATCACGGGGGATGAAGGGACGTGTTTTGGGGGAGAAAGCCCTTCCTCACCGCTACTTTATTATTGCACCCCCAAAACGCGTCCATTGATCTCCCGTGATGGCAGATAGCACATGTTGGCACACTGTGTGCATCCTCCAAATTTGGCTTTGGGAAAAATCACAAAAACATTTCGCACATTGTAGCACACAAAAGAAGAAAGTGATTTGGAGGGGTTTTAAACTCGCCCCAAAACATCAATGATGTTTTTATATTTTGGAATAACATCATTGATGTTTTGCTTGATGTTTTCCAATTGTAAATTACACCCCATGATCTCCCCGATCAGGATCTGGGCACTTTCGGATGTGAAAGGATCTTCATCCACAACCTCACGATCACCTAAAAAGAGAGGAACCCCAAAATAAATTAGGTTTCACAAAAAATGCCGCCATCCATCTCTTATCTGAGCCTGTGGTTGCAGACACTTACCTGTTGTGGTGACTAGTTCTACCACGTCTTCTTCCTCCTGCTCATCTTGTGTTGGGGGGATTTCCCCTTCTTCCAGAGGGGGGGGGGCTCTGGTCTCCTCAGATGAGGGGTGTCCTCCGAGTCTTTTATCCCCTATGTAAAACAAAAATGGTATACTTAGCACACAGATATTTGATGGCAGAACTATAAAGATGAAACATTGCTTGGAAGTGGGGTACAATGATCTATTTTAGCAGAGTTCCAAGATGTAGCTTTTTTAGTGTCCTTTGTCAAGCTGCAATACTTTACCTGTTTGGTACAAGCTTCAAAGATGTAGCCCCCCCTATAGTATACACTGGAGCACCTGCGTGGCCCCCCTAATAAAAAGGGTGTTCTTGTGTCCCACACTAGTGCTCCAGTGTCCAGATGTGAAAACAGCTGCTGAGTGTCCTCTCCTTACACAGAATCTAGTTTGCATTTCATTCTAGTAACAAAGCCATCTACACAACCCAATTCTTTGAAGCCAAGTATAGGGCGTCAAAATGGTGGCCAAATGCATATGGGCTAAACAATGGTATTTTATAGTCCGAAATAAAAATGTGTGATCCGAACGAATAATGTGCCCATGAACATGAAAGTTGCCATTTTAAACTGTACAACAGTTCCTAAAAGCACATGGAGCAGCACGAACGTAATAAACACAAAAAGAATAGGAACACAGCACAACTACTTACTTTTTTGCAGCACTCTCCGGATCTTTCTGTACTGCTCATGTTCTCGTAATTTCAGGTCCGACCACCGCTTCCTGAGCTGATCTTTCGATCGTCGTACCCCGAATTCCCGGTGCAGACTCCTGACCACTTTCGCCATGATCTTGGCCTTTCGGACATTGTGGTTGGGGTAAGGCCCATACTTTCCATCATAGTCGGCCTTCTTCAGGATGTCCACCATCTCCAACATCTCCCCAAAGGACATATTTGAGTCCTTCAATCTCCTTCTGGATCGGGACGTTTCAGGCTCTGGCCTTTCCTCCTCCTCCTCGTTGCTGTAATTAGCACGATCCTGCTGTCTATCCGCCATGTGCTCTTCCTCCACTGCGCCGAACGAAAAGGGGCGGGGAATAGAATAGAAAGAACGTCAGGGGCGGGCGGAGTTATACGCATGCGCAGTGTGTATAAATCGTAACGCGCGCGTCTTACGTACAATCTGTGAGCGGAGGAAGGAGCATCGGAGACGCCGATCGTGCTAACGAAGGTAGGATCTAAACTTGGGCCTATTGAAATTGAAATTGAAGCCTATATTGTAACAAGATTAGGGGAGTTTGGCCTGACATTAGGGTTTGTCTTGCAGAGAAAATGGATGGGTTCAACAACCACAATTTCCTGCCCCTCTTCATTGACAAATACAGGGAGCTGCCCTGTCTGTGGCAGGTCAGACACCCCCACTATAACCACAAACAGAAGAGGCAGGCAGCGCTGGAGAAACTGCTGGAGTTGGTGAAGCCGGTGGTCCCCACAGCAACCATCCCCTATTTAAAAGCTAAAATTGGTGGCCTGAGGAGCACATATCTTAAGGAGCGCAAGAAGGTCACAGATTCCCAGAGGTCCGGAGCTGCAGCAGATGACGTTTATGTCCCCAGGTTGTGGTACTATGAGAGACTGCGATTTCTGTCAAACCACACTGAAGTCAGGGAATCCCTCTCTACTCTTCCTTCCACTCTTCCTTCCATACCAGCTGAGGCTTCCGACGTCCAACCTGGGCCTTCCAGCCAGGAAGAAGTGGATGAGCCCAGCTGTAGTCAGGTATAGAATTCTTCTACAGATTTCTGGGCAATAAATAAATGATGTTTACTAGATGTTATTATTGATCACTAATTGCTGATTAAAAAAAGTGTTTTACATATCAATAGACAGTAGTGGGCACCCAAAATTGGGACAAGAATGAAAACTGCTGGGCTCAGAAGGATAGTCTGTTATATTTGTTAACATTCAATTTGCAGCAGTCAGGAGGTGAAAATTGTGTGTGATTGATGTAAAAAATACTAAAACTATGTCCCTTTTTCATATACAGGAAGACCTCAGCCAGGAGGAGGTTGTGGAATGTGGCAGTCAGGAGGAGGCGGGGGTTTGTGGCAGCCAGGAGGAGGCGGGGATTAGTGGCAGCCAGGAGGAGGCGGGGCTAAGTGTCAGCCAAGAGAAGCCTGGGACAAGTCGCAGCCTGACTGAGTCTCAGGTTCCTCCCCTCCGCCTGCCATACAAAAGGGCCAGGAAGGCCACTCCCAGTCCTGTGCAGGATTCAGCATACAGGCTGATCCAGGAGGCTTCTGCGTCCCTCAGAGCCTTCCCCAGTCCTGAAGAGGCCTTTGCCTGCATGGCTGCCACCAAATTGCAGGGCATGCAGGAGGGCCAACGCAAGATCTCTGAGGACCTGATTTATAAAGTCCTACGTAAGGGGGAGAGTGGGGAACTGACACACAAGACGGATGTCATTGAGAGGGACGATCCTCCTCCTCCTCCTCCTCCTGCTGCCACAACTCCACCACCACAGCCAAAGCCTGGAAGGAAGCGTGGAAAGAAGACCAAAGAGTGATGGCCCTGGGTTCAGTCTGGTCTGACAGAAGATGCAGTCTCTCGTATGACCACAGCCTGGGGACACAGATGTCATCTGCTGCTTTCCGGATCTCTGGGACTTCTGGACCAGACTGCTCTCCCATAGATATGGACTCCTCAGGCCACCAATTTTGCTTTTAAATAATTGATGTCTGCCCTGGGGGTCCAAGGCTTCACCCACTTCTGCAGTTTCTCCAGCGTTGCCTCCCTCTTTGTTTAGTTGTGACCCCTTAATAAAATATTTTTAGGTAAATTCTACTCTCCTGTGTGTGTTTTCATCCAAAAAGGACAGTTTGTTGGTGACGATTCAGGTACATTTCTAACATAAAATGTGAAATTAACAAGGGACAACAACACCAAACAATCTCCTACAGATTAAATAGAACAACATATTAGTGGTGTTGTGGGAACTTGTCACAAAAAACACACAAACATTTTCGGGAGTACAAATCAAAATCACCAAAAAAAAAAAAAAATATGTTGTCAGATGTGAGAAATCAAAATATATTGAGGGAATCCCGAGAAATAGTAACGAAATAAGTTTGTGAGAAGTGTGTGTGAATATGAGCAGCAAAACGACTTAATTCTTGTCACATTATAAAGAAGAAGAGAGTGCGCTGTATTAAACCATTTTTAACATTGCAGCGTGACGAAAGTGCTGTATCCATTACGAACGCTAAGTTTACCAGAACGAGCTGTCCCGTGTCGGAATTTCTTCTGAGCATGCGTGGCACTTTGTGCGTCGGAACAGGCCACACACGGTCGGAATTGACGCGATCGGATTTTGTTGTCGGAAAATTTTATCTCCTGCTGTCCAACTTTGTGTGTCGGAAAATCCGATGGAAAATGTCCGATGGAGCTCACACACGGTCGGAATTTCCGACAACACGCTCCGATCGGACATTGTCCATCGGAAAATCTGACCGTGTGTACGGGGCATAACAGGAGAGAATTTCTCTTCCTATGGGGTAGATTTCATCTCACTTCCTGTTGTCTCCTTCCGTTTGCAAGTAGGAGTCATTTGTAAGTTGGATGTTTGAAAGTAGGGGCCTGCCCTATATACTCAGCAGAAATTTGGGCCTTAGGTGTTGTTGTGGCCTCAACACTGTAACCCCTCACAGGGCCCTGCTGTGAAATATTAGATCAAGAATTTTTAATTACATGCCCCTGTTGAACAGGGCAGGAAAAATTGGGCCTTTGGTGTTGGTGGTGCCACAACACTGTAAGTCCTCACAGTTAATCTTGGTGGGCGCAGAAACAGGTCCTGCTGTGAAATATTCAATCAAGAATTGTAATTACATGCCCCTGTTGAACAGGGACTGAAAAATTGGGCCTTTGGTGGTGGTGGTGGTGCTGGTGCCACAACACTGTAAGTCCTCACAGTTAATCTTGGTGGGCGCAGAAACGGGCCCTGCTGTGAAATATTAGATCAAAAATTGTAATTACACGCCCCTGTTAAACAGGGGCTGAGAAATTGGGCCTTAGGCACTGGTGCCACAACACTGCAACCCCTCACAGATACTCTAGTTGGAGCGCAGGAACGAGCCCTGCTGCAAAGAATTGCATCAAAAATTGTAATTACATGCCCCTGTTAAACAGGGGCTTAAAAATTGGGCCTTAGGCAATGGTGGCGGCGCCCAGAACCAAAAATGTTTTTACAAGCTATCAGCATGATCATTGAGGAGGAAGAGGATAATTACTCAGCATAACAGGATAGTCACTCAGCATCAGCATAGGCAGTCTTTGAAGGGATCTGACATTTAAAAAAAAAATATTCGGTTACATCAGCATCAGGTGCTTGGTAGCTGGTGGTGATCCAAGACTGATTCATTTTTAGGAAGGTCGGTCGATCGACCGAGTCGGTGGATAGAGGCACCCTGTGATCGGTTACAAAGCCTAAAGCAGCACTGAATGTGCGTTCCGAAAGAACGCTGGATGCTGAACAGGCCAGTAGCTCAATTGCATACTGTGCAAGCTCTGGCCAGTGATCCATCCTTAAGACCCAGTAACCCAGAGGATTTTCGGTGGGAAAGGTGTCCAAGTCAGATCTTGCCCCTAGGTATTTCTGCACCATGTAAAACAGACGCTGGCGATGGTTGCTGGAACCGATCATACCTTGGGGCTGCGGGCTAAAAAATTGTCTGAACGCATCGGTCAGACGGCCACCTTCTCCACCGCTCCTTCTTTGACTGACCGAAGCCTCAGCAACACATTGTCCAGAAACAGGAGTTTGTAACCTCCCAGTCTCTGGGAACGCGTTGCACAGACCTTTCTGCAAGGCCTCCCGAAGATGTTTCATCCTCTGCTCCCTCTGTGACGGCAAGATAAGGTCCGCAACCTTACCCTTATAACGTGGATCAAGGAGGGTTGCCAGCCAGTATTGGTCCTTCTCCTTGATCCCACGAATACGAGGATCCTTCCGCAGGCTTTGCAGGATCAGGAAGGCCATGCAGCGTAGGTTTGCTGAGGCATTCGGTCCGGAGTCCTCTGGGTCACTAAGGACGACATGGTCCACAGCCACCTCCTCCCAGCCACGTACAAGTCCATGTGTTTCTTGGGACTGATCCCTTAAAGACTGCTGCTGATGCTGAGTGCCAGGCTCCACCTCCATACTGACACAATCCTCCTCCTCCTCCTCCTCCTCCTCCTCTTCAATTAAGCTTTGACAAAAAAATCTAGAAGCTGATTGGTTTCTATGCAGAGCTGCACCAGATTATGCAATCTCCAGTTTTTGTAAATCAACCTCATGTGTGATACTGAATAGAAGATCACAACACGCTATGCTCTGTGACTTGTTTTGGCCTTGTTCAGCAATTTGATGTGACATTTTTTTGTGGTACTGAATCTGCTGCTTTCAACACTCAATTAAGGTATGTTACTGCTACACCACCGACTAAAAAGTAATTTTGGGGTAGAAATCAATCATATTGGGTTCCTGCTGCTGTATGTAAGCCAAGTAATTATGTAAAAGTGAAGTAAATGATTAGACATGTAATAATGTGCTGCCAAAATATGGTGTTGCTGGCGCGGTCTCTGAGAATTGTAACATTCTGTAATGCCAGGAACAGCTTTAAGGCATTACCTAAGCATGTTATTTAACCTTTTGACTGCCACCGATATATGGCATATGTCAGCAGAGGCGGGGGGGGGGGGGTTTACACACAGTAAATCTAACATCCCAACTGTTGACTGTCAGATGGAAGAGATGGAGTGGCTGTACAGATGCCTGATTGCTTCTACACACCCTGGTAACACCCCCCCCCCCAATCTAAAAGACCTCAATATCTCTTTGTAGAGAACCTGCCATGCTAACACATAGTATCACATAAAGGACCTTTTTGTCCCGTCATAAAAAAAAAAAACAGGGTTTCGTTAAAGAAAGAAGTGTAAACAAAAAAATTAGGTTACATCCAAGCACCTAATCCACCCCCCCCCCCCCACACACACACACACACACACACACACATTTTGAAGCCCCCCACCCCGATATACTTGCACGTACTAACATAAACACATGCGTCAGAGGTGCAGACATAAGGTTAATATTCTCCAGCTTACATATCGCCTTGCATGCTGAAGTGAGAACAGTAATTCTAGGTCCAATAATAATGGCTTACTCCAAACTGATGACATGTAGAGGCTTTTAAAATGCCTCTTATGAAAGATTTAGGGTACCTATGTTTGTTATAGTTTCACAGGTGCATTGAAATGTAAACTTGACATGTTGAGTATCTATTTACTTGGTGAAGCCTCGTCTTTTATATTCTACCAGAAATTGGGTAATATATTGCATTTGTGTGCCATAAAATTAACGTAAGTGTATTTTTTACTGAAACTTTATGCATGATAAACCATTGCATTACTATCATGTGACATAAAAGATGTCACTACATCACACCACAGAAAGTACCACATTTTATTTCCCAGGGTCTCTGTTTCAGAGAATATATAATTTGGGGGGGATTTAACCACTTTCCTACTGGGCACTTTTGCCCCCTCCCTGCCTAGGCCAATTATCAGCTTTCAGTGCTGTCACACTTTGAATGACAAGTGTGCGGTCATGCAACACTGTACCCATATGACATTTTTATAATTTTTTCTCGCAAATAGAGCTTTCTTTTGGTTGTATTTAATCACTGCTTGTTTTTTTTATTTATTGCTAAATAAACGAAAAAAGGCCAAAAAGTTTGAAAAAAAATACACTTTTTATAGTTATAAAATTTTGCAAACAGGTAATTTTTCTCCTTCACTGAGTAGCGCTGATGAGGCTGCACCAATGGGCACTAATAGGCTGCACAGATGGGCACTGATGGGCACTGATGAGGCAGCACTGGTGGGCACTGATGAGGCAGCACTGGTAGGCACTGATGAGGCAGCACTGGTAGGCACTAATAGGTGGCACTGATAGGCACTACTGATATGCACTGGTAGGCGGCACTAATGAGCAATGATAGGCAGTACTGATAGGTGGCACTGATGAGGAAGCACTGATGGGCACTGATTGGCGGCATTGATGGGCACTGATTGGCAGCACTGGTGGGCACTGATTGGCAGCACTGGTGGGCACTGTAGGGACTGCACTGATAATCAGGACACTGATAATCAGTGCCCTGATTATCAGTGTAGATGTCCCTTTTACACAAGTCGGTTATCAAAAAAAGGAATGCCGATAACCGGCTTATGGTTACATCATGATTAGCTGTGACTGGGCATAGCTAATCACTTGATAAAGGGCTGCTGATTGGCTCTTTACCTCAATCTGTGATCAGCTGTTTCCAGGGGACACAACGATCACACAGTGCGCTGCCCATATGCCACAGCGGGCGCGATCACAGGAGGACGTCATATGATGCCCTCCCAGAACTGGTCATCATTCGGCAATAGAGCGGTCGGCAAGTGGTTAAGTAAATTTCAGTCCTCAAATGATCATTTAAATATGTGTGAAAATGGCACTGGCAGCTAAAGGATTAAAATAATTACATGTTTTTAATGTTTTCCTGAAACTTGCCTCTCCCCATTGAATGATAATTTTAAATTTTGTTTTTTCTTTGGTACATATCCTCCATGTCAGTACCCTGCCCCCATGCTTTTTTTTAGTCAATCTCTTGACTCTCAGTTTAGAAACTGAATGTTCAGCTCCCATTGATTTTAACAAGGTTTGGATGCTCTATACGAACTGCCATAATGTTCCCTGAACCGAACCCAGGTACATTCATTGCATCACTAATCACCATCATTCTTCTTAATTATTTTTCACTTTGCTGGCCACTGTAAAGAATTTTGGCACACAGGCCCCCACTCCTCTAACCGGCATCTGTTTGTCAGCAACCCAGGTAAGTCCTCTCTACCAGGAGTCAGCAGTCTCATCCTTGTGTAACACTGGGCACTTTTACTGAGCTGCAGAACTTTATTTATTCACAAGATAGCAGGGCCAACTAGTTTGCATAACTATAATTAGAATACAGTGACCAGGGGCAGTCTGGGAGATGTAGTCTGGGATGAGAATCTCACACACTGCTGAATTGGGGCCACAACTATAAGGCCCATAAGCATCAGGAGGGAAGAGGGACAATATATAAATAAAAGTCCGAGAAGCAGTCGGACAGTTGCGGAGAGAAGCACTAACTAGGAAGGAATGCGAGAGCTGTGCTGTGCTGAAAGTGGGCAGGGCTGGATTGCATAAGATGGGGCCATGCCAGAGCCAACGGGCGGACTGCTGTGTTGAGAGCTGAGCCGGCGAGTTGATCAGGAGCATAAGCACCCATCATCCAGAATTGCTGTTTGAGTTGCCCTAGTCGCGGCCACTGCTCTTTATGCACATCCATAATACCTCAGTACTTACCTCTCCACCACCCCCCTTACTGCTCTTTTTGGAACTTGCCTTATCTCTGCCTAGCTGCCCTAAGGGGGCTACCCACTTACTCAGCCTAATTCTACATTTATC
Organism: Aquarana catesbeiana; assembly: GCF_042186555.1. Lineage (NCBI taxonomy): Eukaryota > Metazoa > Chordata > Amphibia > Anura > Ranidae > Aquarana > Aquarana catesbeiana. Next base: position 74,290,403 of record NC_133332.1, on the reverse strand, counting down.
TGCTGTTGAACTCCACTCCTCAAGACATCTTCACTGCTTTTGCGCACTAACATTAAGGGCCCCAACATTGCTGCCAAAATCTTACTTTAAAAACTGCTCAGAACTGCTACAAACCTGAGGGCAGGACTGGGTTGCTGTTAGTGCGTTAAACCCACAGGCTTAAGCCTAGTCCATTGTCTGAGAGACCTCAAGTGACTTGGCTTGTTATACCTCTTACTAGTCCTCTACGGTTACTTGGAGCGTGACCTCTCAGTCGAAGAACTGCTGCTTACGCTCTTTGTACTGCAGTATATGCTGTATCTGACATAAGGGATATCTGGGTTTATTGCATTGTTTTGTATTGTACTGTTTTCATGCTTTGACATTGAATCACTGATCTGCTTTGTTGCCTCTTTTTGGTCTGCCAGTACTGTTTGTTTAGTTTCCTAACTAAGCAGCTATTTTCATGTGACTGCTGGGAGTTCCCGGCCAAGGTACTCTGGTGGTCTGAGATTCCGCCTAGGGCCACAGAGAACAGAGGATCCAATACTCGGATGTCTGGGAGTTTGCTTGATAGCTCTGGTCTATGTTATTTGTGGCTCTGCCCTGGGTTGTTCTGCCTCAGTAGCTCTCAATAGGCCAGTCTCTCTCTCCTTTGCAGCTTTGCCCACACTGTCAGAAGTCTTTGAGCTCCATTCAGTACTGAAGCGGAACCCCTGTGCAACTCTATCTCCTGCAGCTTAATCCACAGCAATCCTACAGTCCCTCTGCCACCTGCAGACCACACCGCTGCTGTGCAATTACTGTCTCCCTCCCCTCTTGCAAGGGAATTTTTTTCCTGGCCTCACAGTACTATCCCACACTTGGAGACAGAAGAATAGGCTTCACTGTCTGCTGAATACTTGGGCCGCCGACCGTGCTACATGTTCTAATGGTGACATCTTACGCCACGCCCGAGTGAACTTTGAGTGAATAATTAGGGCTGGGAAATAAACAGGGTCTTTCAAATTTCTCTAGATGCAATGATCATTTTAAAAACAAATGAAAATTGAGCAATCATACCCGTGCTCGTGTGGCCAGTTTAAAGTGACCCTCTGCTTTCATTGTTCATTTTAATGCCACCCCCCCCCCCCCCCCCCACATATATTTTCCTTCCATCTGCACCCCTGCAGCTCTGGTAGGCTGACAAGATACTAATTCCCAGTACTTCTGGGAATGGAAAAGATTGAGATTCTCACCCTTTCTTCCCATCTGACACCACTGCTCTCATGTAGGGGAAAGAAGAAAGTCCTAAAACCTGTGTACAATCAGAGATTGATGTGGAGCTTACACAAAAATTCTTCTTCTTGCTCCCATGGATGAACAGAGCAGCAGGGGAGTGAAGGAAGGTGAGTGTAAACATGGTAGGGGCAAAGCACAGAAATACTTTAAAAAAGGATTGGGGCCAGCCTAGTGGCATTCAAATATTTACATATTCTTAACATTTGGTAAATAAGCTTGAAAAGAAGCTGCAGACACTGTGGAGCAATTCATCTTCAAATTTCTTAAAAGAAGCAAAGAAGTATATTAAGTTAAGAATTGCCACACACTCTCTCCTGCCTCCTGTGAGATTAAAGGCTGGCAGGCTGTCAGATCACTGCTGACAGCGGGGAGAGGGGTAAGCCTGGTTGCTGCAATTAAATTGAAAGCACTTTCTGCTATAAATTTTAGGGATGAATTACTCTACAGTACCTGCAGCTACAGAGGTAAGAGTGGGCTTGTTTTAGAAAATATTTACTGTTTGGCTTTAATATTGTTGATTTAAATATCCTTTTGCCATTTTTTAAACTGCTTCCCGTCCGGGTCATTGTAAAATGACGCCCGAGCAGGAGCCCTATTGTTCTGGGTGGACATCATATGATGTCCTCCCCAGAACGGGCTGCGTCCTGGTACAATCTGTCACCAGCTGTGTCCACTGGACACAACCGGTGAAAGATCAGTGTACCGGCCTGCTTCTGGTACCATGTGATTGCTGTGACCAATCACACCAGATCATATGACAATTGTAAACAGTGAATGGCTTTGATTCATGCCATTCATTGTGCACTATTGTGTTGATCTCTGTGATTGACTGGTCACAGTGATCATATGGTACAGACAGGTCCAATCACAGTCCATCTGTACCATGTGATTAGCTGTCGCCAATCACTAAGGATGAGCTCCGGCGTGTTCGCACAGCCCACGTGCAGAGCCCGCCAGGAAGTTGGCACTGCGCTGCACTAATCACAGGCAGTGAGACATTATCCCGATGCACGGCTGCAGAGATCGGGAAATGTCTCACTGCCTGTGATTAGCGCAGCACAGTGCCAACTTTCTTGCGGGCTCTGCATGTGGGGTGTGCGAACACGCCGGGGCTCATCCTTACCAATCACAGCTAATCACAATAATACACACTGAATTAATGCTAAATGCTTGCTTACAACAGTAAAATTCACTGCTATAAGCAATCATAGTATATAAGAAAAAAAACAAAAAACTAATCACCTCTCCAGAGTAGTACAGTGTTACACCGTATTGCTCTGGTCACAGTATGTAAAAAACAAATAATAATAATTTTTAACATTTTTTTTTTCAAATCTTGTAATATTTTTTTTTCTTTTTTTACTTTTATTTTACATGGTGACAGTATGTAAAAAAAAAATAGCAATTTTTAACATTTTTTTCAAATCATGTAATATATATATATATATATATTTTTACATACTGTCACTAGTCAGTGTCCCTGCTTACCGCCACACCAGTTACATGATGATGGTGTACTGCACTGGAGACAGTATATAAAAATGAAAAAAAGTGAAATTTTTTTTTTAATTTCTGCATTTTCCAAAAAATTGTGACCAAAAATTACAACTTTAAAAAAGCGCTTCATGTCTCTTACTGAAGACCTTTCTACTTGTCTATTTTCAAAAAGTGGTCATTTGGGGGGATATTTGTACTCACCTGGCATTTTTGGGCCTCAAGAGGATTGATTAATTTTCATAGGTTGCATGACCACGCAGTTGTCATTCAAAGTGTGACAGCACTGAAAGCTAAAAATTGGCCTGGGCAGGAAGGTGGTAAAAGTGTCCGGAATTGAAGTGGTTAATATCCATAGCCTGGCCTCAGTTCTACTTTAAGGTTGTGGCTACAGATGAAAATGTGAAGCACTTGTCAGTAAGACAAAAAAACTTTTATTGCCGCGTACACACGATCAGAATTTTCGTCGGAAAAACCTTAGATGGTTTTTCCGACGGAATTCAGCTCAAACTTGTCTTGAATACTCACGGTCACACAAAAGTTCAATGAAACTTTTGAACGTCAAGAACGTGGTGATGTACAACATGTACGGCGGCACTAGAAAAGGGTCCATATGAATCGCGCCACCCTTTGGGCTCCTTCTACTAATCTCGTGTTTATCTCATGTTAGTAGAAGTTTGGTGAGAGACAATTCGTGCTTTTCAGCCTCGTGCTTTTCATATCGTTACTGTTCTTCAGTTTGTGCTTGTGGGTTTGTGGGTTGAGTGGCCAACTGACAGAAAATACACACCTTTCTGAGTTTGTCCATCCTCCTCCTCCTCCACCTCCTCCACCTCATGCCACAACTCGACGAACAAAGCCACACCGTGCAGAGAAGCATGCAAGTAAGAAAAGAGAGTGATGGTCTGGGTTCAGTCTGGTCTGACAGAAGACGCAGGCTGTGTAGTACCACAGCCTGGGGACATATATGTGATCTGCTGCTGTTCCTGATCTCTCGGATTCCTGGGGTCCAAAGGCTTCGCAAATTTCTGCAGTTTCTCCAGCGTTGCCTTCCCTCTTTCTTTTGTAATGACCCAGAATAAATGGTAATTTTGTTTTCAGCAAATATTTGCCTATGTGTTTTTATTAAAAAAGGACAGTTTGTTTGTGAGTAGGCAGGTACATTTCAACCTCCTTGAGGTTAAAAAATACAAGATAATAATGTTGTTGTGGTAACTTGACACACATAAAAAAATGGAGATCACTAGAAAATAATTTTAAAATAATCAAAAAAAAAAAAAGGAAAAATCACTATAAAAATAATTCTAAACATTATTATGGAGATCTGGCTTTAAAAACTAAATATTATTAAGGAGATCACAAGAAATAAAGAAATAAGTTTATCAGAACTCTGTGTGAATATCAGCAACAAAACAACTTCATTCTTCTAGCATTATAAAGAGCAAAAAAATGCGCTGCATTAAAAGATCCAAAAATTTACAGCGTGACGAATGTGCTATCTCCATTACAAACGCTAGTTTTACTAGACGGAGCGCTTCCGTCTCGTACTTGATTTTGAGCATGCATGGTTTTTTGTGCCTCAGAATTGTATACAGACGAAGGGAATTTCCAATGGAAAAATAGAGAACCTGCTCTCAATCTTTTGCTGGCGGAAATTCCGCCAGCAAAAGTCCGATGGAGCATATGCACGGTCGGAATTTCCGACCAGAAGCACACATCGAACTTTTGCTGGTGGAAATTCCGATCGTGTGTATGCGGCATAAGTGTTAGGTGCTCTATTTGCCATAAAATATTTTTGTTAAGGGAGTTGTTAACACGGGGTTAAATCTTTTGCTATCAAGTCACTAAATATCACATGTAGACATAGCCTTAAGATGAGGAACATTGCCCAACAAACACCATCTCTATGCTATTGATGAGCAATTAATCTCCTTCTTACAGTCAAATCCATGTAGGAATTTAATCGGTAATGCTTTCTGCTACAAAACTAAATTGTAAGATTGCGCAGTTGTAGGAGATCAATTGCATGGCAACGTGACTTCAATTCTGCTGTGTTGCAGGTCACATAAAAAGCAATCTGAAGCAATATTGCATTGGATGGACAGAGATATTGGTCGCACAGTCAGGTGGTTAAAAATCCTGTGTAGACCCAGCATTAAGCTACCTTCAGATAATTTATAATCTAGCTGTTAGATCTTCCATAATCCTGCCTCTGAAGGTATTTTAAAAGAGGTATTGTTATACAAACGTGTGTTTGCACTATGCAAACACACACTATATTACCAAAAGTATTGGGACGCTTTCCTTTACACGCACATGAACTTTAATGGCATCCCAGTGTTAGTCCTTGGGTTCAATATTGAGCTGGCTCACCCTTTGGAGCTCTAACAGCTTTAACTCTTGGGAAGGCTGTCCACAAGGTTTAGGAGTGTGTCTATGGGAATGTTTGACCAATCTTCCAGAAGTGCATTTGTGAGGTTAGACACTGATGTGGACGAAAAGGCCTGGCTCTCAGTGTCCGCTCTAATTCATCCCAAAGGTGTTCTATGGAGTTGAGGTCAGGACTTGCTCATCCATGTCTTTATGGACCTTGCTTTGTGCATTGGTCCAAATCATTTGATGGAGGGGAATTATGATGTGGGGTTGTTTTTTAGGGGTTGGGTTTGGCCCCTTAGTTCCAGTGAAGGGAACTCTTAAGGCGTCAGCATACCAAGACATTTTGGACAATTTCATGCTCCCAACTTTGTGGAAACAGTTTGAGGATGGCTCCTTACTGTTCCAACATGACTGCTCACCACTGCACAAAGCAACGTCCATAAAGACAGGAATAAATACGTTTGGGGTGGAGGAACTTGATTGGCTTGCACAGAGTCCTGACCTCAACCCGATAGAACACCTTTGGGATAAATTAGAGCAGAGACTGAGAGCCAGGCTTTCTCGTCCAACATCAGTGCCTGACCTGACAAATGCGCTTCTGGAAGAATGGTGAAACATTCCTATAGACACACTCCTAAATCTTGTGGACAGCCTTCCCAGAAGAGTTGAAGCTGTTATAGCTGCAAAGGGTGGGTCAACTAAATATTGAACCCTACGGATGCCATTAAAGTTCATGTGCATGTAAAGGAAGGTGTCCCAATACTTTTGTTAATATAGTGTATATGCTCATACCAGCACAGAGGGGAGGAGGAACACCAAACAGACAATACTGCAAGTTGCCTGTCTTGGGTAGTTACAGGAGAGGGGAAATCCAATGTCAATTGACCCCCCAAACATGGGCAATGGATAACTGTCATGACCAGGTGAGGCATACACACATAGATACGAACATTTTCCAGGGTACAAAAAAAGGGAGTACAGTCCCAGACCACAACCTGGTAACTCTGTTAATGCTAACAACAACATACAAAAGTACTGGCAACAAGATATTCAATTGTGGGTGCACAATACTAGAAAATTTGTTCAGTGCGAATGTAGCAAAAAAACAAATGTTTTTACTGTAGGTTATTTCCTGTGCTGGACAAATGTTTTTCACTGATTTAAAATGGAAAATACCACATTTGGCCACTAGATCTAGATGATGCCAATATAGGAAATTCCTTTTTTTTGGGGAAAAACTTTGGGGAAGGCCATTTCTGTTCCAACATGTCCTTGTGCACAAAGCCAGCTACATGGCTTTGAAGTCTTGATGTTGAGAAATGTCAGTGACCTGTAGAGACCTAAACGCAACCCTACTTAATACCTTTGGGATTTACTGGAACACCAATTGAAAAACAGGTCTTCCCATACATTGGCACCTGATTTCTTAAGTGCACTTTTGATTGAATTGGCACTAATCCCCACAGGCACAATCCAAAATCTTGTGGTAAGCTTTCCCAGAGTAGTGAAGTCCACAAAAGGGCCACCTCTGTATTAACTCTCATGATTTTGGAAAGGGATGTCCACCAAGCTCATACAGGTGTAATGGTCGGGTGTCCTCGGGCTTTTGCCTATATATTGTAGCTTCTTCTACTGGCTAATCTATAGATGCCTATAATTAACCCAATAACAACAATGTGAAAGAGCAAGCATATAAAAATGGGAAAATCTGTTTAGGATTTATTTTATGATAAATGTTGTTTCTTTTAGAACTTGTGTACATGAGCATTTAACCCCAGATGATGTCTTATTGAGACGAAACCGGTCGGGATGGGCTCTGCTGATGCCACTGCGATATTTGATTTTACTTCCATGCCTTTTAATGCCTTCTCAAATGTGAGTGACCATTTTACTTATTTCAATAAAATGCCTTTTATGTAAATGGAATCACACTAGGTGGCCCAATTTTTTTCCTTTTACCATATATAATACTGTGAGGATCCGTTCTTGATCTTTGGTCACTGTTCCCTTGGTGGATACCCATTGATGTTATACATTGTGATGGTCCCCTGCCTGATTGGTCTACATCGGAAACCGTGTATGCTAATTTTCTTCCCTGGGTGCGTTACACCACAAGCTCTGTTGACTCATCAGGCGTATACCTAGTTGGGTTCACCTTGTCTGGTAAGCCTCTTTCCTTTTGGTGGTGGATTTATCAGATTTATTTATCTTGAAAGTCACTTTATATATTGGAGTCAATTTAGGGACTTTCATTCTAATATATATACTAATATATAATATAAGATATAAACACTGTTGGTTTATGTAAACATCATCATTATTGTATATTAGAGTATTATTGTTTGTATATTAGAGTAATATTGTGTGTATTTTATCATGATTTATGCACATCAGTAATGGTTTGTTACTAGTTCGATCCTGTCAGGGGAATCTCACTTTCACCTTTACTTTTAGCACTGCACTTTACCACTTTCTCATTTGTACATGAGCATTTGTCTTCTTCTAAATTGCTTACCATACAAGTCAATGTTCATGCTAAAGCATCTTGAAGCATCTTAGAAGCAACTCGAATCAGTTTCAGAAGCAACAAAAAAGGAGTTGTAAAGGCACAAGGTTTTTTTTTATCTTAATTGCATTAAGATAAAAAACCTTTTGTGTATAGAAGCCTCCCCAGCATCCCCTAATTACTTACCTGAGCCCCATCTCTCTCCAGCGAAGTCCACAAATGTCTAAGCCATCTGGGACACTCCTCCTGTTTGGCTAAAACACAGTAGAGGAGCCATTGGCCAAAGTCAGTCAGCCAATCAGGAAAGAGAGGGGGCGGGGCCAGGCCAGAGTTCCGTGTCTGAATGGATACACGGAGCTATGACTTGGCTCAGGTGCCCCCATAGAGAGCTGGTGGCTGAGAGGGCACTCGATAGGAGGGAGGGGCCAGGAGCAGCAAAGAGAGACCTGAGAAGAGGCGGATCCAGGCTGCTCTGTGCAAAACCATCTGCACAGAGGAGGTAAGTATAACACATACCTCCCAATATTTTGAGATGGTAATGAGGGACACCTACTAACAAACGTGTGTAGGCATAGGACACGTCCCCTGCCACACCCCCTTAAAGGTGAATTAACCAAAAAAAGTTAATTAAATCCACAAGGACTTTTTTTTACCACTACTATTACTTTACATTGGCTTTTAAAATGTACAAATGCAGCAATTTAGAAATTGGATGAAAGGTTTAGCACTGGGAAACACTTTTTGAAAGATAAAAAGTGCATTTTATATACAACTATATGGATCAGACCAAAATGAGGGACAAATGAGGGGGAAAGAGGGACAGAGGGACATTGCTCCAAATCACAGTCCCTCAGAGTACATAAGGGTATAAGGCCGATTATCTTCACAAGTGCAAACAAAAAAATTAAAAACTAACATATTCCACATCATCCGATCGAGGGCGAATACTGCTGTGCAAAATGTAAGCACATTGTTTCCCTGGAAGCTCAGGTTCTGAATCTGGGGAAGCAACTGTCAGCACTGAGAAGTTCCTCCGTACTAAAGGTGAGCCAGGAACGTACACGGCAGGTGCCGGCAGGGGCCAGCACAGAGGCGGATGGAGACAAAAAGGTGCAGGCACTAGCAAAGAGTAGATGGGTGACAGTCAGGAGGGGTAGAGGGGGAAGTGCCAGAGAGGCCGATCCAGGACTGGAGCATCCCAATAAGTACGCTCCATTGAGTGACATTGGTGAAACCAGTCAGAGACCAGCACTGCTGGAGATGAGGGACTCTCCTAGCTGCCAGGGGAAGAACTCCTCCAGTGAGAGTGGGGGGGCAGCAAAGGGAAAGGAAAGACAGATTCTGGTGGTAGGGGACTCAATTCTTAGAAGGACAGAGAGGGCAATCTGTAACCAAGACCTGAAGCGCCGAACAGTATGTTGTCTACTGGGCGCTCGGGTTCGGCACATCACGGATCTTGTGGACAGATTACTGGGAGGGGCTGGGGAAGACCCGGCTGTCATGGTGCATGTTGGCACCAATGACAAAGTCAGAGGCAGATGGAATGTCCTAAAGAACGATTTTAGGGACTTAGGAGCTAAATTGAGGAAAAGGACCTCCAAGGTAGTGTTCTCAGGAATACTACCGGTACATCGAGCCACACCAGAAAGGCAGAGGGAGATTAGGGAAGTAAACAAGTGGCTGAAGAGCTGGTGTAGTAAGGAGGGGTTTGGGTTCCTGGAGGACTGGGCCGACTTCTCAGTCGGTAACCGGTACTATAGAAGGGACGGACTACACCTAAATGAGGAGGGTGCAGATCTGCTGGGAATAAAGATGGCCAAAAAGTTAGAGGGGTTTTTAAACTAGGCGATGGGGGGGAGGGTCCAGAGACAGTGATAGCCAGCGCGGAAGATATTCCAGAGGGTAGTATTGGGGGCATTAGTAGTAGGTTAACCAAAGCACAAAAACACAAGGTGAGTATAGTAGCAAGTCCTAGTTGCAATCTTGAAACACCCAATACGAGGACAATATGCGACCGGTCTAAACTATGTGGCATGTTCACTAATGCCAGGAGCATGGCGGACAAGATGGGTGAACTAGAGATACTGTTGTACAAGAAGGATTTGGATTTTGTGGGAATTTCAGAGACCTGGTTCAACAGCTCTCATGATTGGCTGGCAAACATTCAAGGGTATACCCTATACCGCAAGGATAGAGAGGGTAAAAATGGGGAGGGGTATGCCTATATATCAAGAATAATGTACAAGTGAATGTGAGAGATGACATCACTGAGGGGGCTAGGGAGGAGGTGGAATCTTTATGGGTAGAGCTCCAAAGGGATGAAGCTAAGGGGAAAATAATACTGGGAGTATGCTATAGGCCCCCTAACCTGAGGGAGGAAGTGGAGACGGATCTCCTATCACAAATTGGATTAGCAGCAAGGATGGGAAGTGTTATCATATTTTAATTAATTAATTTAATTTTAATTATCCAGACATAGACTGGGCGGAGGGAACCGCGCATTCATTTAAGGCTCGCCAGTTCCTTAATGTCTTGCAGGACAATTTTATGGGTCAGATGGTAGACGCACCAACTAGAAATAAAACATTACTAGATCTACTGATTACCAACAATACAGACCTGATAACAGATGTGGAAATACGGGGCAATTTAGGTAACAGCGAACACAGGTCAATTCGTTTCAGTATAAATCACACAAATAGGAAACATGAAGGGAACACAAAGACACTGAATTTCAAAAGAGCCAACTTCCCTAAACTACAAACCTTGCTAAAAGGCATAAATTGGGATAAAATATTAGGAACAAAGAATACGGAGGAGAGATGGGTTTGCTTTAAGAGCATATTAAATAAGGGCATTAGCCAATGTATCCCATTGGGTAATAAATTTTAAAGAGCGAACAAACATCCTGGATGGCTTAACTCCAATGTAAAAATGCATATAAAAGCAAAGGAGAAGGCCTTCAAAAAATACAAGGTTGAGGGATCATCCTCAGCATTCAGAATTTATAAAGAATGCAATAAGAAATGTAAGAGTGCAATTAGGATGGCTAAGATAGAACATGAAAGACACATAGCGGAGGAGAGCAAAAAAAATCCCAAGAAATTCTTTAAGTATGTAAACAGTAAAAAAGGGAGGACAGACCATATTGGCCCCATAAAGAATAAGGAAGGACATCTGGTTACAAAGGATGGGGAGATGGCAAAGGTATTGAATTTATTCTTCTCCTCAGTCTTCACGAGTGAATCAGGGGGCTTCAGTAACCAAAACTGCAGTGTTTATCCTCATGACACAACACAGGAAGCACCTCCATGGTTAACAGAGGACGGAATTAAAATTAGACTTGAGAAACTTAACATTAATAAATCACCGGGACCAGATGGCTTGCATCCGAGGGTACTTAGGGAACTCAGTCAGGTGATTGCCAGACCGTTGTTCCTAATTTTTACAGACAGTCTATTGACTGGAATGGTACCAGCTGATTGGAGAAAAGCCAATGTAGCACCAATATTTAAAAGGGCCCAAAAAACATCCCTGGGAATAGTATGTAAACTCTTGGAGGGGATGATAAGGGACTATATACAAGATTTTAGTAATAAGAATGATATCATTAGCAGTAATCAGCATGGATTCATGAAGAATCGTTCTTGCCAAACCAATCTATTAATCTTCTATGAGGAGGTGAGTTGCCATCTAGATAAAGGAAGGCCCGTAGACGTGGTGTATCTGGATTTTGCAAAAGCATTTGACACAGTTCCCCATAAACGTTTACTATACAAAATAAGGTGCGTTGGCATGGACCATAGGGTGAGTACATGGATTGAAAACTGGCGACAAGGGCGTGTTCAGAGGGTGGTGATAAATGGGGAGTACTCAGAATGGTCAGGGGTGGGTAGTGGGGTTCCCCAGGGTTCTGTGCTGGGTCCAATCCTATTTAATTTGTTCATAAACGATCTGGAGGATGGGATAAACAGTTCAATCTCTGTATTTGCAGACGATACTAAGCTAGGCAGGGCAATAACTTCTCCGCAGGATGTGGAAATCTTGCAAAAAGACCTGAACAAATGAATGGGGTGGGCGACTACATGGCAAATGAGGTTCAATGTAGAAAAATGTAAAATAATGCATTTGGGTGGCAAAAATATGAATGCAATCTATACACTGGGGGGAGAACCTCTGGGGGAATCTAGGATGGAAAAGGACCTGGGGGTCCTAGTAGATGATAGGCTCAGCAATGGTATGCAATGCCAAGCTGCTGCTAATAAAGCAAACAGAATATTGGCATGCATTAAAAGGGGGATCAACTCCAGAGATAAAACGATAATTCTCCCGCTCTACAAGACTCTGGTCCGGCCGCACCTGGAGTATGCTGTCCAGTTCTGGGCACCAGTCCTCAGGAGGGACGTACTGGAAATGGAGCGAGTACAAAGAAGGGCAACAAAGCTAATAAAGGGTCTGGAGGATCTTAGTTATGAGGAAAGGTTGCGAGCACTGAACTTATTCTCTCTGGAGAAGAGACGCTTGAGAGGGGATATGATTTCAATTTACAAATACTGTACTGGTGACCCAACAATAGGGATAAAACTTTTTCGCAGAAGAGAGTTTAATAAGACTCGTGGCCACTCATTACAATTAGAAGAAAAGAGGTTTAATCTTAAACTACGTAGAGGGTTCTTTACTGTAAGAGCGGCAAGGATGTGGAATTCCCTTCCACAGGCGGTGGTCTCAGCGGGGAGCATTGATAGCTTCAAGAAACTATTAGATAATCACCTGAATGACCGCAATATACAGGGATATGTAATGTAATACTGACACATAATCACACACATAGGTTGGACTTGATGGACTTGTGTCTTTTTTCAACCTCACCTACTATGTAACTATGTAACATCTAAAATATGCACTCACTGAAAATTCCAACTTGTGTACACCTACAAAATATACAATCACACCAACAGACATTGATGAGACTGTATATTCCAATACCATTAAATGTTCATTCAATCTATCACCATAAAGTCACATTGTGGTAAAATGCATAAGCAATAGAAATCATTAAGAGTAACTTGCCACATCTCAGTTTATAATGCCCCTTTCACACGGACGTTCCGATCGGGTCCACCTGTCCACCTGTCCGATCGGACAGTCCGACAACAAAATCCTAGGATTTTTTCCGATGGATGTTGGCTCAAACTTGTCTTGCATACACACGGTCACACAAAGTTGTCGGAAAATCCGATCATTCTGAACGCGGTGACGTAAAACACGTACGTCGGGACTATAAACGGGGCAGTAGCCAATAGATTTCATCTCTTTATTTATTCTGAGCATGCGTGGCACTTTGTGCGTCGGATTTGTGTACACACGATCGGAAATTCCAACAACGGATTTTGTTGTCGGAAAATTTTATAGCCTGCTCTCAAACTTTGTGTGTCGGAAAATCCGATGGAAAATGTGTGATGGAGCCTACACACGGTCGGAATTTCCGACAACTAGGTCCTATCACACATTTTCCACCGGAAAATCTGACCGTGTGTACGGGGCATATCAGCGTTTATGCAGAGCCTTCAACTGTCAGAAATGCAGATGATATTGCAGTACTTGTGGAGAGCGATGCTTGAGAACCGACAGCACCTGGCATAGGAGGCAGCTAACAGGCAGTATGCAACACGCCACTAGAAACGGGAGGTTCCACATAGCAGTGATATAGAACAGCACCTATACTGTCCCTCCTCCTCTAGAACCTTTCCCTACATTATGCAAGCTCTCTCTATCCAGCGGGTTCCTGTTCTTAACCTAATAACACGCAAAATGTGTGCCAGCTGCAGTGAGTCAGTGCTTTTTCTAAGCACAACCCTCACTAAAAATGGCCATGGACTTCATCCAGGACAGCTGCATCTAATCGGACAGCTGCTCACCTGATGTCACATATAGGGATATGAGAGGAACATGAGTCTCTCCTGCCTTCACCCTCTCTGCATAGCAGTTGCAGACAGAGCAACTTGTGTAGGGAAGACATATCATTTTGCATCTGCATGTAGCTCCTAATGCGTACTTTCAGAAGGAATAATTTTCATACGACTAACGTTTTGGATTTTTATTACAGATAGAACATATCTCCTCTGATCTGATCTAAAAAAAAAAAAGTTGGTGGTTACCAGATAATGCCAAGTCTCAGAATGTAAAGATTTCTCCTTTCCTGGTGAGTTGCACAGTCTTTGAGGTTTCTTTGAGGGTTGGTGAGGTGACAGTTGATTACCTTTATCTAGAAGACAAACACCACACACCATTTTGTTTGATAAATATTGTCTATTTACAGTGTGCACATTTCTGCAATATTTACATGTGTACAAGCATGCAGCAGAAATGTCGAAGGGAAGTAAGCAGGATGTGTCTTTCATCTGCTGCATTAAGTTTCCTTGACGGACTACTGCATCTATGAAGCTTGAAGACGAAACACGAAACGCATCGAGCTACTGATGCTATACCAATTCTTCTTTTACTCATAGCAACAGCAAGATATGTGCAACAACTATACCTGATTGAATGTCTGACTAGACACCTACCTTTTAATATGTTATTATTTGTTCATTATTTTAGCTACTTACATTGAACTACCATGTAGTATTGTGCCCCTGCATTTATGTGTGTGTGTGCATCAATATACGTATTTACTATGTATGTATATATATGAAATTAATATCAGAATCACAGTGATGTGCGCTTGGTTTTTATTAATTTATACATGTAATAAACTCTTTACAGAAATGTACTCATTTGAATTGCATGCTTCATCTAAAGTCCCAACCTCTTAGTTTCTTATCAGAATTAGGGATGGAGGTCACTTTGACTTATATGTCATAGACCTCATTTATAGTCCCACAATCCTCTCTCTTCTTTACCGATATTAGGGATGGAGGCATGCACTCACTGGCGGCCCATTCTGGCACACTTATCCTTGTGCCAGATATGTTTCCTTGTATATTACTATATTCCCACATTATTAGTGGGTCCATACATAGGTCAGGTTGTCCCTTCTATGAAATACATTTATTAATTTAATTACCAGCATTTCTAGAAACTCTTTGACTTATTGTCATTTCCCACACAATCTTTTACAGGGTCCAGCAACTCTTGGGATGTTGGCCGCCACTGCATGGTGGGATCATCCCTGGTGATGCTCTGCCAGGCCTCTACTGCAACTGTCTTCAGTTCCTGCTTGTTCTTGGGGCATTTTCCCTTCAGTTTTGTCTTCAGCAAGTGAAATGCATGCTCAATTGGATTCAGGTCAGGTGAATGACTTGGCCATTGCATAACATTCCACTTCTTTCCCTTAAAAAACTCTGGTTGCTTTCGCAGTATTCTTTGGGTCATTGTCCATCGGCACTGTGAAGCGCTGTCCAATGAGTTCTGAAGCATTTTGCTGAATATGAGCAGATAATATTGCCTGAAACACTTCAGAATTCATCCTGCTGCTTTTGTCAGCAGTCACATCATCAATAAATACAAGAGAACCAGTTCCATTGGCAGCCATACATGCCAACGCCATGACACTACCACCACCATGCTTCACTGATGAGGTGGTATGCTTTGCATCATGAGCAGTTCCTTTCCTTCTCCATACTCTTCTCTTCCCATCACTCTGGTACAAGTTGATCTTGGTCTCATCTGTCCATAGGATGTTGTTCCAGAACTGCGAAGGCTTTTTTAGATGTTGTTTGGCAAACTCTAATCTGGACTTCCTGTTTTTGAGGCTCACCAATGGTTTACATCTTATGGTGAACCCTCTGTATTCACTCTGGTGAAGTCTTCTCTTGATTGTTGAATTTGACACCTACCTCCTGGAGAGTGTTCTTGATCTGGCCAAGGGTGTTTTCTTCACCAGGCAAAGAATTCTTTGGTCATCCACCACAGTTGTTTTCCGTGGTCTTCTGGGTCTTTTGAGGTGCTGAGCTCACCGGCGTGTTCTTTCTTTTTAACCACTTCAGCCCCGGAAGGATTTACCCCCTTCCTGACCAGAGCACTTTTTACAATTTGGCACTGCGTCGCTTTAACTGCTAATTGCGCGGTCATGCAATACTGTACCCAAACAAAATTTGCATCCTTTTCTTCCCACAAATAAAGCTTTCTTTTGATGGTATTTGATCACCTCTGCCGTTTTTATTTTTTGCGCTATACACGGAAAAAGAACGAAAATTTTGAAAAAAAATGATATTTTCTACTTTTTGTTCTAAAAAAAATCCAATAAACTCAATTTTAGTCATACATTTAGGCCACATGTCTTTGGTAAAAAAAATGTCAATAAGTGTATATTTATTGGTTTGCGCAAAAGTTATAGCGCCTACAAACTAGGGTACATTTTCTGGAATTTACACAGCCTTTAATTTATGACTGCCTATGTCGTTTCTTGAGGTGCTAAAATAGCAGGGCAGTACAAAACCCCCACAAATGACCCCATTTTGGAAAGTATACACCCCAAGGAAATTGCTGAGAGGCATGTTGAGCCCATTGAATATTCATTTTTTTTGTCCCAAGTGATTGAATAATGACAAAAAAAAAAAAAAAATTACATAAAGTTGTCACTAAATGATATATTGCTCACACAGGCCATGGGCATATGTGGAATTGCACCCCAAAATACATTTAGCTGCTTCTCCTGAGTATGGGGATACCACATGTGTGGGACTTTTTGGGAGCCTAGCCGCGTACGGGGCTCCGAAAACCAATCACTGCCTTCAGGATTTCTAAGGGCGTACATTTTTGATTTTACTCCTCACTACTTATCACAGTTTTGAAGGCCATAAAATCCCCAGATGGCATAAAACCCCCCCAAATGACCCCATTTTGGAAAGTAGACACCCCAAGCTATTTGCTTTGAGGCATGTTGAGTCCATGGAATGTTTAATATTTTGACACAAGTTGCTGGAAAGTGACAAATTTTTTTTTTTTTTTTTTTGCACAAAGTTGTCACTAAATGATATATTGCTCACACAGGCCATGGGCATATGTGAAATTGCACCCCAAAATACATACTTCTCCTGAGTACGGGGATACTACATGTGTGGGACTTTTTGGGAGCCTAGCCGCGTACGGGGCCCCGAAAACCAATCACCGCCTTCAGGATTTCTAAGGGTGTAAATTTTTGATTTCAGTCTTCACTGCCTATCACAGTTTCGGAGGCCATGGAATGCCCAGGTGGCAACAAACCCTCTCATTTGTTTTTGAAAATAAAGAAACACAAGAAAAAATTTTTTTTTTTCTTTTTTCAATTTTCAAAACTTTGTGACAAAAAGTGAGATCTGCAAAATACTCACTATACCTCTCAGCAAATAGCTTGGGATGTCTACTTTCCAAAATGGGGTCATTTGGGGGGGGTTTGCCACCTGGGCATTCCATGGCCTCCGAAACTGTGATAGGCAGTGAAGAGTAAAATCAAAAATTTACGGCCTTAGAAAGCCTGAAGGCGGTGCATGGTTTTCGGGGTCCCGTACGCGGCTAGGCTCCCAAAAAGTCTCACACATGTGGTATCCCCGTACTCAGGAGAAGCAACAGAATGTATTTTGGGGTGTAATTTCACATATTCCCATGGCATGTTTGAGCAATATATCATTTAGTGAAAACTTTGTGCAAAAAACAAAAAACAAAAAAAACAAAAAAATTGTCTCTTTCCCGCAACTTGTGTCACAATATAAAATATTCCATGGACTTGACATGACTCTCAGCAAATAGCTTGGGGTATCTACTTTCCAAAATGGGATCATTTGGGGGGGTTTTGAACTGTCCTGGCATTTTATGCACAACATTTAGAAGCTTATGTCACACATCACCCACTCTTCTAACCACTTGAAGACAAAGCCCTTTCTGACACTTTTTGATTACATGAAAAAAATTTTTTTTTTTGCAAGAAAATTACTTTGAACCCCCAAACATTATATATATTTTTTAAAGCAAATGCCCTACAGATTAAAATGGTGGGTGTTTCATTTTTTTTTTTTCCACACAGTATTTGCGCAGCGATTTTTCAAACGCATTTTTTGGGGAAAAAACACACTTTTTAAAATTTTAATGCACTAAAACACACTATATTGCCCAAATGTTTGATGAAATAAAAAAGATGATCTTAGGCCGAGTACATGGATACCAAACATGACATGCTTTAAAATTGCGCACAAACGTGCAGTGGCGACAAACTAAATACATTTTTAAAAGCCTTTAAAAGCCTTTACAGGTTACCACTTTAGATTTACAGAGGAGGTCTACTGCTAAAATTACTGCCCTCGATCTGACCTTCGCGGTGATACCTCACATGCATGGTGCAATTGCTGTTTACATTTGACGCCAGATCGACGCTTGCGTTCGCCTTAGCGCGAGAGCAGGGGGGACAGGGGTGCTTTTTTTTTTTTTTTTTTTTTTTTTTTTTCTTTATTATTTTTTTGCTTTTTTATCTTATTTTTAAACTGTTCCTTTCATTTTTTTTTAAATCATTTTTATTGTTATCTCAGGGAATGTAAATATCCCCTATCATAGCAATAGGTAGTGACAGGTACTCTTTTTTGAAAAAATTGGGGTCTATTAGACCCTAGATTTCTCCTCTGCCCTCAAAGCATCTGACCACACCAAGATCGGTGTGATAAAATGCTTTCCCAATTTCCCAATGGCGCTGTTTACATCCGGCGAAATCTAAGTCATGAAATGCTCGTAGCTTCTGGTTTCTTAGGCCATAGAGATGTTTGGAGCCACTCTGGTCTCTGATCAGCTCTATGGTCAGCTGGCTGAATCACCGGCTGCATTCTCAGGTTCCCTGTTGAGACAGGAGAGCCAGAGAAAAACACGGAAGACGGTGGGGCATTCCCTCCCACTGCTTGTAAAAGCAGTCTAGAGGCTAATTAGCCGCTAGGATTGCTTTTACATGAAAGCCGACCGCTGGCTGAAAAGAATGATACCAAGATGATACCTAAACCTGCAGGCATCATTCTGGTATAACCATTCAAAGTCGTGAATTGCGTACCTGAAGGCAAAAAAATGGTTAACAATAAAGCACAGTAAACGGTAAAGTATAAAAAATTGCATGCCTGAAAAGCAAACATGATAAAACATAATAACAATAAAACATTGCAGAATAGAATACAGTAAAAAAGAGCAGAACAATAGAGAGAGAATAGAGAGAGAGAGAACAATAAAACGACAACTATTTTTTTTTTATTTTATATTTTTGTATGTGGTTTTTTTTTTTTTTTTTTTTACACTTTTTTTTGTAACTAACTTTTATAACTGTAACCGGTTCCAGGTTCGGGTCTCTCAAAATGCGATGGCATCTTGGGAGACCCTGTGAAAGTGTGTCCTAGTCTGTGCAATGTTGTACCCTACGCTAATACTCAACTAGTGAATGGTAGCGTTCAAAACATTCACCAATGCAAAGACCAGAATTGTCAGGACAGGAGGGACAATAATAGCGGGTGTCACGCCTATATCCGCGCTTGCTGCAGACACGACATCTTTTTTGGGGGGGTTCGTTGGGTAGGGGTACTCGGGAGGACATAAAGAAAATGCCTCTCATGCAGCCAACTGCATTTGGTTGGGGATGTGAATGGGGGATGTACGGGTGCTGCAGAAGTGGTGGGTTCCCAATTAGGATTGGCGAATGCAGCAGGAAGGGCATTATGGGCACGACGGGCCTGTGTTTGTCTTTTTGGTGGCAGCGGGACACTACTTGTGCTTGCCATCTCACCAGCTTGAACTGCACTTGTGGGACTCGCCATGTCACCAAGTGTTACTGCAGTGCTGGTTTGACTACGACCGGGGTGTACTAGGCCGCTGGTGCTTGCCAGTTCACCAAAACTCTACCAAAAAAACTGTTAGCGATCGCAGGGATCAGGCCTGACTCTGCGAACGCTGCAGTTATGCGTTTAGTGTTTTGTAAGTGACAGTGATCGATCGATACTGCACTTGGGTGGGCTGGGCCGGGCGGAGGGGCAAAGCGCAGGTGCTAGCAGGTATCTGGGCTGATCCCGCTAACACTGCGTTTGTGGGAACCCTAAACTGCTGGGGACTCTAGTATAGATCTGATCGGATCAGATATTGATCCGTTCAGATACTATACCACTAAGGGAGGTGTACGGTGCGTGCCTGGGTGTTAGCGATACTGGCGCTAACCTGACGCTGCCTGGGGCTGGTGCTTGCCAGTTCACCAAAACTCTACCAAGAAAACTGTTAGCGATCGCAGGGATCAGGCCTGACTCTGCGAACGCTGCAGTTATGCGTTTAGTGTTTTGTAAGTGACAGTGATCGATCGATACTGCACTTGGGTGGGCTGGGCCGGGCCGGTCGGAGGGGCAAAACGCAGGTGATAGCAGGTATCTGGGATGATCCCGCTAACACTGCGTTTTTGGGAACCCTAAACTGCTGGGGACGCTAGTATAGATCTGATCGGATCAGATATTGATCCGTTCAGATACTATACCACTAAGGGAGGCGTATGCTGCGTGCGTGGGTGTTATCGGTACTGGCACTAATCTGACGCTGCCTGGGGCGACGCATATCACCGCCGGGCGATCAGGGGGCTAAACCTTTATTCGGTAATAAACGGCGGGTGCCCTGACACTATAAAAAATAAATGAACTAACCAGCGTCAACCGTAACGGTTATACGGTGATCAGTGGTGAAAGGGTTAACTAGGGGGCAATCAAGGGGTTAAAACATTTATTAGATAGTATATGGGGGTCCCTGACGCTATAAAACGCTGACGGCAAACCTAAATATTTACGTCCCTAACTAGCGTCACCAGCTACACTAATACAGCGATCAGAAAAATGATCGCTTAGCGACACTGGGGACAGGGGGTGATCAAGGGGTTAAAACTTTATTAGGGGGGGTTAGGGGGGTACCCTAGACCTACAGGGGGCTAACACTAACTGGCCTACACCTTATAACTGTCACAAACTGACACCATGCAGTAATCAGAAAAAAAAAAAAAAATACTGCTTGGTGTCAGTGTGACAGGGAGGGGGGGAGGGGTGATTGGGGGGGATCGGGGGACGATCGGGGGGGGGAGATCAGGGGTGTAATGTATGCCTGGCATGTTCTACTGAAGGTGTATGTGTTGTGTAACTCACAGTGAAGTCTTCTCTCCTCGGCGCCGGAACGGAAACTGCCGAGCCGAGGAGAGATGACATCACATCCTCTGCCTGTGTGTACTACACACAGGCAGGGGAGGATTCCCATTGGCTGGGAGCGATCGCGAGGGGGGGGCACGATCGGATGGCCTCCCCCTCGCTTCTCAACACTCCCAGACAAATGCCGACCGCCGCTGGCACCGAGGGGGGGGGTCCGATCGGACCCCCCGCTCGCGGGAGGTAGATCACGTATGGGTACGTGATTCTGCCTGCCCGTGCCATTCTGCAGACGTATATCGTCGTTAGGAGGTCGGCAAGTGGTTAAGGATGTTCCAAACAGTTGATGTCAGAGAGCTCCCTTGGGCAGACGCGCTGTTGGTGGGCATCGCGGTGCGTTGGCGCGCGTCGGCGTGCACGCGCGTCCGGTGTTTGGCGCCAACCTGCCTATTTAGGCCGTCTGCACAGGGGGCTCGGTGCTGTCCGATCTTCAGCTCCCTGTATCCCTGCACCTGCTTCCTGTTTCCTGTTTCCTGTTGAACCTGATCTCCTGACCACCGGCCTGTTTTTGATTCCTCCTTGCTTGCTGCCTGCCACTGATCCCGGACTGTCCTGACTACGAATCTGCCTGCTCCTTTGTACTACGCTGCCTGCCTGTTGCCGACCTCTGCCTGTGACCCGACCTGCCTGCTCCACTCCTGCTCTGCATCTGCTGCCTGTGCTTCAGTTACTGGAGATCTCCATAACCACCTTTACCGGTATCCTTCTGCAGCTAACCGCCAGGCTCTCATACCATTCTGTGCTCCCGTGCCTCCTGTCCATACTACCAGGGGCCGGGAACCAGATACGTAAGGGAGGCCTTCCCCTGCTACATCGGGCTCGCCTGTCTGCTACGTGGAAGTCTGACAGTATCGGACAGCCATGTCCGAGCCCGAGCAGGGGAGCTCCCCCATGGAGGAACTGTGTAGACACCTGGCGGGTCTTACACAAGCCGTGAAGAGCCTCCAGGAAGGCTACACAAGGTTGGAAGAACAAGTCCAAGTCCTGTCGGCTCCAACCCGTCCGCAAGCCTCCTCATCGGCCGGAGCAACATCCGCACCCTCAGTAGTTATGCTACCCCCGGAGCCTAGGGTACCCATACCCGAGAGGTTTACCGGTGACCGCAGTAAATTCCGGGCCTTTCGCAATGCCTGCGAACTATACTTTGCCCTGCAACCCCGCACCTTCTCCCTGGAGGCAACCAAGGTGGGCTTCGTAATCTCCCTCTTATCAGGTGAACCACAGACCTGGGCTCATCGCCTCCTGGAGCAGAAATCTGGAGCTCTGGACAACCTTGATGCTTTCTTTACCATCATGTCCCAGTTGTATGAGGATCCCCAGGTGACAGTGACTGCTGAAGCCGCCTTGCACGCCCTTCAACAAGGGCGTAGAGCTGCAGAGGACTATGTGGTGGAATTTAGGCGGTGGAGCTCCGACACAGGTTGGAATGATGCGGCCTTACGTTACCAATTCCGCATGGGATTGTCTGATCCTCTGAAGGATGAGTTAGCACGGGTCGGTGTACCCCAAACCCTGGATGAACTCATCAACCTGTCTATCCAGATCGACCGACGCCTCAGAGAGCGTCGCTCCGAGAGGTCTTCCAGCCAATTCCGCCCTACCTGGATGTTACCCAAGGTTCCAAGCTCTCCCAGCCAGTCCTTCCCGACACCGGTCGCACCGGTTCTTGATATCTCTGAGCCAATGCAACTCAGTCTGTTCCGTCCCTCTCTCAATCCAGAAGAACGCCAACGCCGAAGAGTTAACAACCTCTGCATGTACTGCGGGGAGCCTGGACACTATGTGAGGTCTTGTCCAAACAAGACACGTAAGTCACCTAAGTCGCTGCCAATATCTTCAATTTGTGCTTCTGCTCTCTCTAAACCTGCTAATCATCTTGTTCTCTCTATCACCCTACAGCTCCCAGGAAAGACTATGCCAGCTACAGTCATAATTGATTCAGGAGCCTGCAGCTGTTTCATTGACCTAACCTTCGCTGCCAACCATCACATCCCTACCCAGTCTAAAGTTTGGGGACTTTCTGTACACCTTGCTGATGGCTCCTCTCTTCGGTCCCGTCACGCAGGAAACCATCCCTTTGTTAGCCACCATGGGCTCTAACCATCAAGAACTCCTGCGCCTGGATGCCATCTCCTCTCCTCTTTTCCCCATCATACTTGGGATGCCATGGTTACAGGCCCATAACCCCAGCATTGACTGGTCTAGTGGAGAAGTCAAGTTCCTTTCTGACTACTGCCGGCAACACTGTCTTCATACCAGTCCTGCTGAGACTACCCGACTACTCTGTTTAGACGCTGAGTCCGAGTTACAACAGTTGGTCCCTGCACCCTACTGGGACTTTCTGGACGTTTTCAGTAAGAAAGGAGCAGAGACTCTACCTCCCCACAGGCCTTACGATTGCCCAATCGAGCTATTACCTGGAGCAGAAGTTCCCTTTGGGAGGATTTTCCCACTAACAGAGCAGGAGTTGGACACCTTAAAAATATATATCGATGAGAACCTGAAGAAGGGATTTATCCGTCCATCTACCTCTCCGGCCGGGGCTGGTATATTCTTCGTGGAGAAAAAGGACCATTCCTTACGTCCTTGTATTGATTATCGGGAGCTGAACAAAGTAACAATCAAGAATCGTTACCCTTTGCCTTTAGTGCCTGAACTTTTCCAGAGACTGGGATCCGCAGTGATCTTTTCCAAGCTAGATCTCCGTGGTGCCTACAACTTGATCCGTATTCGTGAAGGAGATGAGTGGAAGACAGCTTTTCGCACCAGATTTGGGCATTAGGAATACCTTGTTATGCCCTTCGGCCTGTGCAACGCACCTGCTACGTTCCAACACTTTGTTAATGACATTTTTCGTGACTTCTTGGATCTATATGTTATTGTCTACTTAGACGATATTTTGATCTTCTCCTCCTCAGTCTCAGATCATCACAGGCACGTCAGAAATGTGTTGGCTCGTCTCAGGCAGCATGGACTTTACGCTAAACCAGAAAAATGCCAGTTTGAACTTTAAAGCATCCAGTTTTTAGGCCTAATCATTTCCGTTGAAGGTATAAAAATGGATCCGCAGAAGGTATCAGCCATTCTGGAGTGGCCCGCTCCCTCCGATAAGAAAGGGGTTCAAAGGTTCATTGGCTTCTCGAACTTTTACAGGAAGTTCATTAGGGGCTTTTCTGCAATAATTGCCCCCATCACTGAAATAACCAAACAAGGGAACCGATTCCAGTGGTCCCCCAAGGCACAATCCGCCTTTGAAAAACTCAAGGAGCTGTTCACTTCTGCTTCAATCTTGAAACACCCAGATCCTGCCCTACCATTCGTCCTGGAAGTGGACGCTTCAGAGGTTGCAGTCGGAGCTGTTCTGTCCCAACGGCAAGGTCCAAAGACCCTTTTCTACCCAGTGGCCTTTTTCTCCCGCAAGCTCTCTTCTGCGGAGAGAAATTACGATGTGGGTGATCGGGAGCTTCTGGCCATCAAATCCGCCTTGGAGGAGTGGCGTTATTTACTGGAGGGTGCAGCATATCCTATCCTGGTCTATACGGACCATAAAAATCTGGAGTATCTCCGAACAGCCAAGAGACTGAAACCTCGGCAAGCGAGGTGGGCCCTATCTTTCTCCAGATTTCAGTTCCATATAACATACAGACCTGGTTCCAAAAACACCAAGCCGGATGCTCTGTCCCGTATGTTCCCTGATTCCGGCAGACCTGTGCATCCGGACACCATCCTTCCATCCGGAAATTTTCTGTTACTCCAAGAAGATCTACTATCCCGCATAAAACAAGCCTCTGCAAATTGGACCCCAAGTTCCGGAGAGGAAGTGAGGACCCAGGATGGTCTTTTTTGGCACAAGGGTAAAATCGTGGTCCCTGAAGATTTGAGGGTGGCAGTGCTAGAGCTCTGCCATGATCACAAGATGGCTGGACATTTCGGTGTGCTAAAGACAACCGAATTAGTGCAGCGCACTTTTTGGTGGCCTCTGTTGGCAAACGATTGCAAGAACTATGTTGAATCTTGTACTACCTGTGTTCGAAGCAAAAATAGCCGAACTAGAGCCTGTTGTCTGCTAAAACCGTTACCCGTCCCGGAAAGACCGTGGAAGATGATATCAATGGATTTTATTGTAGAGCTTCCTCAGGCAGAAGGCTTCTCTACCATTTTTGTCGTTGTAGACAGGTTAACCAAGATGGCTCACTTTCTGCCTATGAAGGGCACGCCTTCGGCCATGGAGACAGCAAGGGTCTTCATTAAAGAAATCGTCAGGTTACACGGAGTCCCAGCAAATATTATATCGGATCGCGGTGTTCAGTTCACCTCTCGGTTCTGGAAGGCTCTCTGTGATTCCCTGGAAATCGAGCTGCCACTCTCCTCTGCTTACCATCCCCAGACTAATGGGCAGACGGAGAGGACTAATCAAACTCTGGAGCAATACCTCCACTGTTTTTCATCTTTCTCACAGGACGACTGGGTCTCTCTTCTGCCAATTGCGGAGTTCTCTTATAACAACTCTCTACATTCGGCCATTAAGCAAACACCCTTTTTTGCCAACTACGGCTTCCACCCGTCCTTCCTGCCCAGGTCTTTACCTGAATGTACGATCCCTGCAGTTTCTGACACTATGGACTTTTTTCTTTCTAACAACAAACTCTTGCAGGAAACCATGGCCAAGACCCAAGAGTATAATAAGAGGATGTTTGACAGAAAGAGGCGGGGAGAGCTCATCCTGGAACCTGGCAACCAGGTTTGTAAGAATGGCCTGTTCTTCAAGGAAATTGGGTCCCAAATTCATGGGCCCGTTCTCAGTCAAGAAGAGAATTAACAATGTGGCCTATGAACTCAACTTACCCAGTACTCTGAAGATTCATCCGGTCTTTCACATCTCATTGTTGAAGCCTGTTATACCCAACACCTTTGCTGGCCGAAGTACTGACCCACCGGAGCCCATAATTGTTGATAACAGAGAAGAATTTGAAGTGGAGGCTATATTGGATTGTAGGAGGAGACGCAACCAGTTGCAGTATCTGATCAAATGGAGGGGGTACGGACCGGAGGATAACTCCTGGGAGCCAGAGGGCAACTTACATGCCGAAGAGCTTCTGAGGACTTTCAGGAGTACTCATGCCGCCAGATTGGCACAGTTGGACATCCGGAGGCTGCCCTTGAGGGGGGGGGCACTGTCAGAGAGCTCCCTTGGGCAGACGCGCTGTTGGTGGGCATCGCGGTGCGTTGGCGCGCGTCGGCGTGCACGCGCGTCCGGTGTTTGGCGCCAACCTGCCTATTTAGGCCTGCACCTGCTTCCTGTTTCCTGTTTCCTGTTTCCTGTTGAACCTGATCTCCTGACCACCGGCCTGTCTTTGATTCCTCCTTGCTTGCTGCCTGCCACTGATCCCGGACTGTCCTGACTACGAATCTGCCTGCTCCTTTGTACTACGCTGCCTGCCTGTTGCCGACCTCTGCCTGTGACCCGACCTGCCTGCTCCACTCCTGCTCTGCATCTGCTGCCTGTGCTTCAGTTACTGGAGATCTCCATAACCACCTTTACCGGGATCCTTCTGCAGCTAACCGCCAGGCTCTCATACCATTCTGTGCTCCCGTGCCTCCTGTCCATACTACCAGGGGCCGGGAACCAGATACGTAAGGGAGGCCTTCCCCTGCTACATCGGGCTCGCCTGTCTGCTACGTGGAAGTCTGACAGTTGATTTGACCACACCTAATCTTTTTGCTATCTCTCTGATGGGTTTGTTTTTTCAGCCTAATGATGGCTTGCTTCACTGATAGTGACAACTCTTTGGATCTCATATTGAGAGTTGACAGCAACAGATTCCAAATGCAAATAGCACACTTGAAATGAACTCTGGACCTTTTATCTGCTCCTTGTAAATGGGATAATGAGGGAATAACACACACCTGGCCATGGAACAGCTGAGCAGCCAATTGTCCCATTACTTTTGGTCCCTTAAAAAGTGGGAGGCACATATACAAACCGTTGTAATTCCTACACCGTTCACCTGATTTGGATGTAAACACCCTCAAATTAAAGCTGAAAGTCTGCAGTTAAAGCACATCTTGTTTGTTTCATTTCAAATCCATTGTGGTGGTGTATAGATCCAAAAAGATTTGAATTGTGTCGATGTCCCAATATTTATGGACCTGACTGTATATATATGAAATTAATATCAGACTCACAGTGATGTGCATTTTGGTTTTGGTTTTTATTAATTTATACATGTAATAAACTCTTTACAGAAATGTACTCATTTGAATTGCATGCTTCATCTAAACTCCCAACCTCTAATGCCGCGTACACACGATCGGAAATGCCGCCAGCAAAACTCTGATGAGAGCTTTTTGTCGGAAAATGCGACCGTGTGTATACTCTATCGATCTTTTGCTGGTGGAATTCCAGCCAGCAAAAGATTGAGAGCATGCTCTCTATTTTTCGGTCGGAAAAAATTCCTATCCGAAAATGCGATTGTCTGTATGCAATTCGGACATGTAAAAAACCACGCATGCTCGGAAACAATTCGAAGCATGCTCGTAAGCATTGAACTTCATTTTCTCAGGTCATTGTAGTGTTGTATGTCACCGCGTTCTTGACGGTCGAAAGTTCAGAGAACTTTTGTGTGACCGTGTGTATGCAAGGCAAGCTTGAGCGGAATTCCGTCGGAAAAACATCCAAGTTTTTTCTGACGGAAATTCCGCTCGTGTGTACATGGCATTAGTTCGTTTCTTATCAGATGGAGGTCACTTTGACTTATATGTCATAGACCTCATTTAAAGTCCCACAATCCTCTCTCTTCTTTATCAAAAAAGCTTGAAAAGCACATCTTGAAACCCCAGTCTGATTTAAAATCTTTGCCTGGGAGAGACCTTGTTGATGCAGTATAACTACTTTGTGTTTTGTCACTGTGCTCAGTCTTGCCATGGTGTGTGACCTGTGACATGAAACTGTCTTCCACAACTTCACTGTAGTTGTAGAGTTTGGCTGTTCAGTTTAAAGCCTCCTACACAGCTGTTTCTGTTTCATTTAATGACTGCTTCAACCTACATATGAAATTGATAATCATAAGGACCTGCTTGGTATAATTACAATACAGAATACCTTTAGGATGGGACTCTGTATATACCCCTAAACAGTGGCGGTTGGTGCTCTATTTTTTGGTACAGCAAACAAACCACCCGACCCCCCCGTTCGGTCATTCAAACCCCCACCCCTCCCCTGGCACTTGGCCGATCACCAAACAAACCCCTCCATCGCTCGTTCGTCCGCCCACCAGCCCCACACTTACCCTTATCCAGGTCTGCGTGCAGCTTCCACAGCTTCCCCCTGTGTCTCCTCCTCGGCACCTCACCCCCTGCTTCTGCTCCTGGCCAATATGGTCACGTCCTGATTGGCCAGGAGGAGAAGCAGAAAAACAATAGCAAATATTAATTTGCTATTGTCACACAACTGGGTTGGCTCAGGGCGCAGTGCTCTATGCCCAGAGCCCACCTTTTTTGAAGGCTCTAATCACATGATTCAAAAACAAAAAAAAACCTCATTGAAATCCATGAGTCCAGCACCCTGCATGTAGATTAGCGGCCGGGCGCATGGATTAGGTGGGGGCCGTCCCTGTGCCCTTAATGGAGTGGCCACCACTGCCCCCAAAAGTAATAACACCTTATTTTTGGGGATTTGTCAGCTTAGGTTTGTTTGATTGGATTTGTGCATGGTCATCTATGGAGGGTTCCCTTCATCCCTCCCCCACGGGCTTCCCCAGACCCCACATTTGGGAAAGCAGCACTACCTCCTGGCCTCATGTGGATGCCATCTAACGTATGTATTTTCTGAGGTAATATTACTTACCCCTTATCACATAGTTGGCTTATCATTCCCATATTCCACAGAACTGTCTCTGATTATGACTGTATGAAATTATGTTTGTTTATGTTATTAATCTTAATATTTTGTTTGTTTGTCGTTTTAACGTTACATTCAGGGCCGGTGCTACCACTAGGCAAACTAGGCAGCCGCCTAGAGCACACTGCTGCCTAGGGCGCCAGGCCACTGGTGTTCCTACTTTCTTCTCTCTGCAGCAAACAACTAAGTCTCAGCATCTGCAGGCAGCTGCTGCTCCGTTCACACATAGTGTGAGAGGCGCAGCGGCGGAGGACTGTGTCTGTGTCCCGACTCCCGAATGAATGGAAGCAAGCAAACATTTATTGATAGGCACTGGTATGCTGCATTTGATAGGGGATGGTAGGCTGCATTTCATGGGTGCTTCATTAAAAAGGTGGGGTATACATGGGCAGAGCAAAGGGAATGGAGTCAGGGGTGGAGTCAAGGGGGGCAGCAAAATGAGGTTTCGCCTAGGGTGTCAAAAATCCTTGCAGCAGCCCTGGTTACATTGTGCTATATGTTAATACAGGAAAGGCCAAACAGGTACTGAGGAAGCGGAATTCCTGTGAAACATGTCGACCCCGTTTCTATACATCTGAGACACTTCTAGCAGGATGACCCAGAGATGTTTTCCAGATAGGTATGGCTGAGTATATGCACAGGATTTGTTTTTTTTATGAAATATGAAATACATTTTTATACCTTTTGATATATAAATAAAAAATTGGATTTGTTTAAAAATAAGGTGTTATTACTTTTGGGGGTATATGCAAAGTCCCATCCTATATGTATTTTGTATTGTAGTATTTAATTAGGGGCGATACCTTCTCAAGTAGTATAAAATTTTAAAGGGGTCACCACCTGGATTGTTTATATTGCTTGTTGTCATTGGTTAATCATACATCTGACTTTAATCCTACAAAATTCCTGATTGTGCATGTGTAAGAATTGATGCCGGTTTGAAGCCAAAGGGTAGTCACACCAAATATTTATTTGATTTAGATTTTTCTTCTGTTTGCTCACTTTACATTTTGTAAATTGATGACAATAAACAATAAAAATATAGATTTTTCTATAGAAATTCTGTTATTATTATTTTCCACAATCAATCTATTTATCTTAGTCTCAAAGCTTTCTCTTTTTCAGACATCATCGTATCTCAATTTTTTTGAGTTCCCAGGGAGAAAACCCTATAGAAATATATATATTTTTTATTGTTGTTATTTTTTTATAGATCGATCTATCTATCTATCTATCTATCTATCTATCTATCTATCTATCTATCTATCTATCTATCTATCTATCTATCTATCTATCTATCTATCCATCCTGGCCTTCAGAGTTTTCTGTCTTAGAGACATTACATGAAGCAGTCTAATTCAGTAGAAGTCACTGTGGGTCATCAGAGAACATTCATATTCATTGTATCACATCCTCAATGACTCCCGGATCAAAGGATGCCAATGAACAAGAAATGTATCTGTTTAGGATTCAGATCTGCCTGCATAAGTGTTTACTTTCCCTTATGTATAAGCCCTGCAGCTGTCAGGAAGTGCGCAGCTACCAGGCGATGGGGGTGAGCAGTAATGAAGGTTCTTCCTATTCCTCCCGTCTTTCATCTGCTCTCCTCTTCCCATCCCCTCCACAGCCTCTCTTTATTTACCAACCTATCTGTTCATCTCTATTCTCTCTTGTCCTACCTATTACTTTGTGTGCACATTCTGAACACAGAGATATCGCACTATGAAACCCTTTTCCACAGTTAAACACACAGCAATTATGCAGTGGCTGCAGAGCTGAATATTCTAAATCAGGAATGGAAATTGCTGAGAAGGTGGGGGAGAGTGGGCCCCGGTGATATCCCTGCCTTTCAGTGTTCCCTACTTTGGGCCTGAACCCCTTTTTCCAGCAGAAGTATCATGGCGATATATAGCTGTGTAAGCACTAGAGTTACCTAAACTCATTGGAATTATTTTAAAAATGCTGACTCCTAGAATACATTACTAGAGACACCATTTATTGCAATTTACATTATATGCAGTGGAACCCTACAGAAAGGTAAACAACAGAAATGATAGATGTATACATAATCCCTGAGCTATAAAGAGTCTTCCGACTCCTCTCATCCACCTCTTCACCCTCTTATTCTTACAGATTTCTTGATGTATTTAGCCACACATGTCTGTAGGAAATACCCTATATTACCAAAATTACAACAGGGGCATGTAATTACAATTCTTGATCTAATACTTCACAGCAGGGCCCTGTGAAGGCTTACAGTGTTGTGGCAACACCAACACCTAAGGCCACAATTTCTGCAGAGTATATAGGGCAGGCCCCTACTTTCAAACATCCAACTTACAAACGACCCCTACTTGCAAATGGAAGGAGACAACAGGAAGTGAGATGAAACCTACCCCTAGGAAGGGAAATTCTCTCCTGTAAGCGTTAATATGGGAAAAACGTTTCTCCTTTCCACTGATGCTTTATCACCAATCCTTGTTTCACTAAAAACCCCAAATTTTCAAAAAACATTTGTCATTGGGACAGAAAGTGAGGTGAAATCTTCTGAAGAGGAGCACAGACAGCAAAACAAATGTCACAGGGGTGATAACCCTTCCCTATGTTTTCCAAAAAGCTTAAAATAGATTTTTTGGCTGGAGCTAAACACGTTAAAAATGTACCAGTTCAAAATTACAAACAGATTCTACTTAACAACAAACCTACAGTCCCTGTCTTGTTTGCACTGCCTGTATACTGCTGTTCAGAGTATATAGGGCCTGGGGGCCCCACGCCTTTCCTTTTTTTAATTTGGGTGCGGGGTTCCCCTTAATATCCATACAAGACCCAAAGGGCCTGGTAATGGACTGGAGGGTACCCATGCCGTTTGTCTCACTGATTTTCATCCCTATTACTGGGACCCGACATTACATTAAAGCCGCAAGCAGTTTTAAATGACTTTTATTACTTTAAAAATGTAATTTTGTTGCAGGGACTGTTCTAAGCACGGGAAACATGCGCCACTTTAGAGGCATACTATAGACACCCCCTAGGTACAATATTTAAAGGAATATTTCACTTTTTTTTCACTTTAAGCATCATTAAAATCACTGCTCCCGAAAAAACATCCGTTTTTAAAAGTTTTTTTTGCATTGATACATGTCCCCTGGGGCAGGACCCGGGTCCCCAAACCCTTTTTAGGACAATACCATGCAAATTAGCCTTTAAAATGAGCACTTTTGATTTTGAACGTTCGAGTCCCATAGACTTCAATGGGGTTCTAACGTTCGTGCAAATTTTTGGTCCGTTCGCAGGTTCTGGTGCAAACCGAACCAGAGGGTGTTCAGCTCATCCCTAATCCTCATTAATTAGAGTCTCATCCTGGTCCTCCTCAATGTCTGAGTCCAAATTACTTTCAGTCATAAAAAAATAAAAATTAAGAACTAATTAGAAAATTCTAAATAATTACTCCTTTATCTATACTCCTTTGTCCCTAAGTGAATCTGTATGGGAGTGGTTTATAATTATCAGTCAGCTGATGCACCTACAGAGTTCTAATAAGGAAAGTGGCAGGGTCTGCATCCCTTTAGACATGATTTCCCTTTAAGAGTGTATCACCAAAAATTTAATTTAGCCACTAAAATGTCTTTGAATCTCCGCATTACTTCTGACAACCTCACTCCTGGGGAGAGGACAGCCTTGTATGATCTTATGAATGACACCACCATCATGATCCGTAAAGCTGACAAGGGTGGTATGGTGGTAGTACAAAAAATAGACACTGCCCACACCTATAACTGGTCTTCACAGCAAGGAGCTCTGGAAGGGCAAATGCATGTCAAATAAAACCAAGGCATTTCCAAGCTCAACTTACCAACCAGCCTGCGACCAACCATATTGACCTGTCTAACAGTATGCGTTAAAAACAGGGGTTTAGTTGCACACATTTGCAAATACATACGTAAGCTGCAGGCCCCCCGGCAAGGCACCCTGTATCCTGCAGACCCTACCTCTAACTTTTAAGAGTCTCCACAGTGGGAGCACATGTATTCTGATGAATAGATGAAGGGCAGATGACTGGAGGAAGCCCAACCCTCTTTAAAGGCGCAGGAACACACTGAACACCCAGCACATTACACAATGGCAGCAAAGGTGTCAGTGCGTTGCCTGACCAATATGTCAACAATACAAAAAAAGGTCATTGCCCCTACCCATAACTGGTCTTCACAGCAAGGAGCACATGGAAGGGCAAACATGTCAAAACCAAGGAATTTCTACCTACAGGGTTGAGGCTGTCAGACGGTTATCGGATAATAGAACATATAGGGTTCTAAACAGTGATCCAACTGAGTCTTACAAGATGATATTGACTATTGAAGTAGAAAAATGCCTCCAATAGTGTGATAACATTTCAATAAACCATTTATTAAAAGAATTATAACTGCTTACATCAAAGAACAGTAAAATGCGCACAAAAAGATATATATATATATATATATATATATATATATATATATATATATATATACTTACATCACTTCCGGTCCGCTATATGCTCCGGCCACACCCTACGCGCTACGTCACAGCACGTGACTTTTTCAGAACAGAACAGAGGTATTTATACTGAGATTAAATTACACACAGGTGGACTCCATTTACTAATTAGGTGACTTCTGAAGGCAATTGGTAGCACTAGATTTTAGTTAGGGGTATCAGAGTAAAGGGGGCTGAATACAAATGCACGCCACACCTTTTCAGATATTTATTTGTAAAAAAATTTGAAAACCATTTATCATTTTCCTTCCACTTCACAATTATGTGCCACTTTGTGTCGGTCTATCACATAAAATGTCAATAAAACATTTACATTTGGTTGTAACATGACAAAATGTGGAAAATTACAAGGGGTATGAATACTTTTTCAAGGCACTGTATATTTGGGAGTTTTTAGCCCTAAGGAAGCACAGACTATTATTCTGGAATACCCCACTTTACCTATGCTTTATCATCAACCCAAGCCCCAAAAGGGCATAGACCCTTTATTGGGTCACCCAATAGTCACTGGCATTGGATCTCTGAATGAGAGGATCGTTCAATGGCTAGATGGACAGCTACAACCACTAGTTAATGGTTTACTAGGCTATTTGAGAGATACCAACCATTTATTGCAGGTTATGCGTGATGTTATTTGGAAATAAGTGTTGATTTGGCTGACTTGTGATGTAGTGAGTAGGATGAGCCAAACACCCCCCCGGTTCAGTTCGCAGCAGAACATGCGAACAGGCAAACAATTTGTTCAAACACCGTTAAAGTCTATGGGACACGAACATGAACAATCAAAAATGCTAATCTTAAAGGCTTATATGTAAGTTATTGCCATAAGAAGTATTTGGGGACCTGGGTCCTGCCTCAGGGGACATGTATCAATGCAAAAAAAAGTTTTAAAAACGGACGTTTTTTTGGGAGCAGTGATTTTAATAAAGCTTAACTTGAAACAATAAAAATGAAATATTCCTTTCAATATTGTGCCTGGGGGTGTCCTTAGTATGCCTGTAAAGTAGCGCATTTTTCCCATGTTTAGAACAATACTATAGCAAAATTACATTTCTAAAGGAAAAAATGGCGTTTAAAACTACTTGCGGCTGTAATGTATTGTTGGGTCCCGGCAATATAGATGAAAATCATTGAAAAAAACTGCATGGCCCTTTGGGTCTTGTATGGATATTAAGGAGAACCCGCACCCAAATTTTAAAAAAAAATAGCGTGGGGGTCCCCCAGGCACTATGTACTGTGAAGAGCAGCATATATACTATACAGCCTACTCTATATACTCTGCAGAAAATTAGACCTTAGGTGTTGGTGGTACCAGAACACTTTAAGCCCTCACAGTTACTCTTGGTTGGAGCAGGAATGGGCCCTGCTGTGAAATATTAGATCAAAAATTGTAATTACATGCCCCTGTTAAACAGGGGCAGGAAAATTGGGCTTTTGGTGGTGGTGGTGATGCCACAATACTGTAAGCCCTCACAGTTACTCTTGTTGGGCAAAGGAATGGGCCCCGCTGTGAAATATTATATCAAGAATTGTAATTACATGCCCCTGTTAAACAGGGGCAAAAAAATTGGGCATTGAAAAATTGTGTTGAATTATTATATCAAAAATTTTAATTACATGCCCTTGTTAAACAGTGGCAGAAAAATTGGGCCTTGGGTGGTGGTGGTTTTGGTGGTGCCACAACACTGTAACCCCTCGCAGATACTCTTGTTGGGCGCAGGAACGGGCCCTGCTGTGAAATGAATGAATGAATGAATGATTTGTAAAGCGCTGCAAATGCCAACCGAATCGCCTCAAGGCGCTAGATGTATTCTCTGCAGTCAGCTTCTAGAAAAGGAAGGTCTTTAGTTTTTTCCTGAAGGCCTGGTGGTTTTCTTCCATGCCGATGTTGGTTGGGAGAGCATTCCATAGTGGAGGTCCTTGGACTGCAAATCTTCGTTCTCCCTTTGATTTGTAGTGGTATTTGGGAATGATGAGGAGGTTTTGGTTAGCTGATCGAAGACTGCGATTCGGTTTGTAATGTTTTATTTTTTCCCGGAGATATAGCGGAGCGTTTCCTTGTATGCATTTGTGGGTGAGGCAGAGGGTCTTGAATGTGATCCGATTCTTCACAGTTAGCCAATGTAGGCTTTTTAGGGATGGGGAGATGAATTCCCAGGGCTTTTTTCCTGTTAACAGTCTTGCCGCCGTGTTTTGGATGAGTTGCAAGCACGCAAGCTGATATTGGGGTAGTCCTACGTAGAGCGAATTTGCGTAGTCGAGTCGGGAATTGATTGTTCCCACAACTGCTGCTTTGTCCTCTTCTGGGATGAAGGGGATGAGTCTGCGAAGCAGGCGGAGGAGATGGTGAGATCCGCTCACCACTGATCCTATTTGTGCATCCATTGTCATTCCTGAGTCAAAGATGACTCCGAGACTCTTGGCTTTGGTGCTGGGGGAGATGGTCTGTCCGAGGATGGAGGGTGGTGTCCACGGGGTCTTAATTTTGGAATTTTTGTTGGCTTGCAGGAGAAGAAGTTCTGTTTTTGATCCGTTGAGTTTGAGGGAGCTAGTGGTCATCTATTAAAGTGAGGCATTTCTGTAATTGCTGATGATGATCTTTTTGTCCGTTGATGCGAAGGTAGAGTTGGGTGTCGTCTGCGTATGAGTGGAAGCAGAGGTCGGTTTTTCTGATGATATTGAGAAGTGGGCGGATGTAGATGTTAAATAGCACTGGTGATAGGGGTGAGCCCTGAGGGACTCCGCAGGAGACTGCCCGAGATTCCGAGGTGAATGTTCCTAGTTTCACTGTCTGAGAGCGATTCTCTAAGAAGGATGTAAACCATTTTAGGGCAGAATCTGTAGCTCCTGCAACTTCTGAGAGGCGGACAAGTAAAGTATTGTGGTCCACTGTATCGAATGCTGCCCTGAGGTCTAACAGTACCAGGAGACTCGGTTCTCCGTCATCTGCTGCTTCAAGGGCGTCGTCCCATATTTTGAGAAGTGCTGTTTCTGTGCCATGGCCTGGGCAGAAGCCTGATTACAGAGGGTCCAGGAGGTGGTGTGTCTCCAGGTGGTGTTGTAGCTGCTGTACTACTGCTTTCTCTATAATCTTGGAGATGGTGTTGAGGCTTGTTATTGGTCTGCAGCAGTTAGGGTCTTTAGGGTCGAGATTGGGTTTCTTTAGCAGTGGTTTGACGATGCCTTGCTTGAGGGAGGTTGGCACAGTCCCTTCTTTGAATGATTGATTAATGAGATGTGTTAGGGTGGGGGGCAGGATGTCGGAACATTCTTTAAGCAATTTGGTGGGGATGATGTCGTTCGGTGATGTGCTGTCGCGAAGGCTTCCGATTATGTTTTTAGTCGTGTCCGTAGTGATTGGGGACAAAAAGAAATTCGGTGGTTGAGTGATGTTCGTGTCGATATCCTCTTTTTGCATTGGTTGAGTGAGGTTGGTTGTTATTTTCTGATGAATTGCTTTCCGAATGTTGTCGATTTTGTCGATGAAGAAATCTGATAACTCATTGCAGAATTCTTGAGTATCGTTTGCAGGGGGCTCTAAGCAGGTCGGGTTCATTGACTGAGCAACTATTTTGAAAAGTTCCCGTGGGCGGTTTAAGGCGGATGAGATGGTGTCTGCAAAATGTTCTTTTTTGGCTTTGAAGATTGCCTTGTGGTATTTCACCGTGAGTGCTTTGTAGTTAGCATGGTTTTCCTTGGTGGGATTTCTTCTCCAAGCTCTCTCAGCTCTTCTGCGTTCTTGCTTGAGTAGGGTGAGAGTGCCATTAAACCAACTCGAGTTTTTTTTGCGGACGGGTGTTCTGCGTTTTGGCGCCACGGAGTCTGCTGTTTGTAGTAAAACATTGTTTAGGGAGTTGAGTGTTTGTTCCGTTGAGAGATTTGGGTTTAGCAAAAGAATTTTGCTTGACAATGTAGTTTTGAAGAGTTCAGAGTGTAGTTTCTTCTGAGATCTGTTCCAGTGTGTTGCTGTTGCCCGTTTCTGTTTTTGGAGGATGGTGTTAGTGGTGATTTTAAGTTTGATAGCATGGTGGTCCGTCCATGGTAGTGGAGTGTTGTCAAATACGTCGATGTCCATATTCTGTTTGAAGATGAGATCTAAAGTGTGTCCTGAACCGTGCGTGGGAGCATTTATCAGTTGTTGCAGGCCAAGTTCTTCCATTATATATATTAGATCAAAAATTGTAATTACATGCCCCTGTTAAACAGGGGCAGAAAAATTGGGCCTTGGGTGGTGGTGGTGGTGCCCTAAACCAAAAATATTGTTGGAAGTTAGCATCATCAAGATTGAGAAGGAACAGGATAGTCAGCATAGGCAGTCTTCAATAATCCCACATCCATAGCAAATTCAATCATTTACATCAGCATCAGGTGCTTGATAGCTGCTGACCCAAGACTGATTCATTTTTATGAATGTGAGCCTCTCAACGGAGTCTGTGGACAGGCGCACACTTTGATCCATTACAAATCCTCCAGCAGCACTGAATGTGCATTCAGAAAGCACGCTGGATGCAGGACAGGCCAGTAGCTCAATTGCATATTGAGCAAATTCTGGCTAGTGGTCCATCCTCAAGACCCAGTAACCCAGTGGATGCTCTGTTGAAAAGGTCTCCAAGTCTGCTCTTGCCCCTAGATATTCCTGCACTATGTAATGCAGACGCTGGCGATGGTTGCTTGAACTGATCAGACCTTGGCGCTGAGGACTGAAAAATTGTTTAGAGGCATCAGTCAGCCGGCCACCTTCTCCACCGCTCTTCCTCTGACTGAACGAAACCTCAGCAACATGTTGTCCAGAACCAGGAAATTGTAACCTCCCAGGGTCTGAAAATTCATTGCACAAACCTTTCTTCAAGGCCTCCTGAAGATGTTTCATCCTCTGCGAAGGCAGGATGAGTTCTGCAACCTTACCCTTGCAACATGGATCAAGAAGGGTTGCCAGCCAGTAATGATCCCTCTCCTTGATACCACAAATTATAGGGTCCTTTCGCAGGTTTTGCAGAATCAGGGAGGCCATGCAGCGTAAGTTTACAGAGGCATTTGATTCTGAGTCCTCTGGGTCACTAAGGATCACATGATCTGTAACTACCTCCTTCCAGCCACGTACAACTCCTTGGGTTTCTGGGGACTGAAAACCATCCCTTGAAGACTGCTGCTGAGTGTTATCCTCTACATCCATGCTGACACAATCCTCCTCCTCTTCTTCCTGTGTGTTTGGCGAGTCCGCAGGAATGCTATCTGGATAAAGGGGGCCTTGAGTGGTAAGGAAGTCCTCCTCTTCCTCCCGCTGTTCTGCCTCAAGTGCCCGTCAATGATTCCACGAAGCGTGTGCTCCAACAGGAAGACTAGAGGGACAGTATCACTGATGCATGCATTGTGGCTGCTCGCCATCCTTGTGGCCTCCTCAAATGGTGAAAGGACAGTGCATGCATCTTTGATCAGTAGCCACTGGTGCGGTGAAAAGAAGCCAAGCTCCCCTGACCCTGCCCTGGTGCCATACCCACACAGGTACTCATTGATGGCCCTCTGCTGTGTGTGCAGACGCTGCAGCATTGCCAACGTTGAGTTCCACCTGGTGGGCATGTCACAAATGAGGCGGTTGGTGGGCAGGTTGCATTCGATTTGAATGTCAGCCAGCCGAGCACTGGCATTGTATGACAGGCGGAAATGACCACAGACTTTTCTGGCCTGCCTCAGGAAATCCTGTAAGCCTGAGTACCTGCTCAAGAACTGCTGCACCACCAAATTTAGGAAGGGTGCTAAACATGGAACATGGGTCAAGTGTCCCTGTTGGAGGGCGGAGAGAAGGTTTGTGCCATTGTCGCATACAACCATTCCAGGCTGAAGCTGGCATGGCATCAACCACCTCTTAGCCTGCCCCTGCAGAGCTGACAGAATCTCTGCGCCAGTGCGGCTCCTGTCCCCTAAGCAGCCAAACTCACGCACTGCATGGCTTCTTTTAGCCTGACTGCTTGCATAGCCCCTTGAACGCTTACAGACCACCGCTGGTTCAGAGGACAAATCTGCAGAAGAGGCCATAGAGGAAGAAGAAGAGTAGGGGGTGGAGGAGAGAGCTGTGGCAGAATCACCACTAGCATTTTGGAGGCGTGGTGGTGAAGCAAGTTCCAACAACACTGAACCCTGTCCTGCATCCTTCCCAGCTGCCAGCAGAGTTACCCAGTGCACCGTGAAGGAAAGGTAAAGGTCCCTGCCCATGCCTGCTGGACCATGAGTCAGCGGTAATATGCACCTTACTGATGACCGCCCTGTCCAACGAGGTTAAAACATTGCCTTCCACATGCCGGTACAAAGCCAGAATGGCCTTCTGTGAAAAGAAATGGCATTTTGGAACCTGCCACTAAGGTACAGCACATTCCACAAATTCACAAAGGGGGCAGAGTCTACCAGTTGAAAAAGCAGCAGTTGCAGTGCTAGCAATTTGGCCAAGCTAGCATTTAGAAGCTGAGCATGTGTATGGCTGGGACCGAATTTCTTTTTACGGTTCAGCAACTGGGGTAGGGAAATTTGCCTGCTAAAATCAGATGGTGGTGTACTGCTAGCAGATTGGCTGCAAGTACTTGGCACACCTATTGCTATACCTTCATTCCTCTCTCTCAGTGCAGGTTTTTGAGAGGACTGGAGGTATAGTAGGGCTGGAGATCCCAGATGAGGAGCAAGGAGAAGTCCACCTTTTTCTTTGATGTGGGTCTTTCAAGTGCTGTTGCCAATGGACTGCAAGGCAGGTTGTCATATGTCTGGTCAAGCATGTGGTGCCTAAGCTGCTGCTGTTCTGGCCACGCTTGATCCGCTTCAGACACAGGTTGCAAACAGCAATGGTGCGATCTGCTGCACGTGTCGAAAAAGGAACTTTTAAAAGTTAGCGGGGAGTCAACAGTGCCCTCCACCTGCAGAGCTCTGTGGTGTGATGCAATATGGTAGCTGCCCTTAAGCTGCCCCCTATAGGACATCCTGCCTAGTTGGAGTTGTGCCTCCTCCTCTCTTCTCTCAGGCACCCAAGTACAGTCAGTGACCTCATCATCCCCTCCCTCCTCATCACTGGAGCAAACTGGTGGAACATGACTGCCAGTTTCTTGTCCTTCTTGAGCACCCCCTCTCTCTAGGCTCACATTACTCCCTTCCTCAACCTGAGAACCAATATCGGAGCCTTCAAATCGTTGCGCATCCTCCAGCAGCAATGTACCCGACACTGTGGTCGAATAATTCTGGGGACTCCTCCATGCATGATGGTGGGACTATGGAAGGAGTGGCTGTGAAGTCCCTTGGATCCAGTTTGAGCGATCCTCAGTTGGGCCTTATTACCTCCCGGGCCTCCTCTGGTTGGACAAAATTAAGCCCAAAGACCTCACACCACTTAATGGTGTGGTTGGCCAGGCAATACAACTGTGGTCACCGTATAAAAATACATATGCCCTGGTTCCACACAGTCCTTGCTTGGCCTCTTTCCTAGGAGATCCCAGATTTTCAGCAGCCTTTAAAACTCCCAATAATTTTTTCCACTGGACACAGAAGGGCTTGATCTCCCTTGAGGCTTTAACACAAGAGCCCCCCTTTAGCCCATTCACTCTCCTACAGGAGAGGCATGGGCTTCCAAGGGCGGAGTTCTATAAATATCTACAGATAAGGCACTTCTATGCCACCCACTTCCAGAGAGAAGGGTCTTTTACTACAAACACTTTTGAACACCTATGCAGTTTTTCTTCCAGGGATAAAGGCACCTGTCAGGATAGGTTCTTTCCTGTAATATCGATCATTTGGCGTGCAGTACTGAGGCCCACCAGCAGGTGTCTCCTGGCAGTTTGGAGCTGTCAGAAGAGCTTTTCCCTGCTGGTATTATGTCATCTTTTGATCGCAGTACTGGCATCCACCAGTGGAGGGATTCTGGCAGTGTGGAGCAGGTATTACCTTCTGCAATCAGGCTTCACCTAACCTCGTTAACAGCTATTGTATAAATACCCGGCAAGTGCACACACAACTTGCCCTGGTATTGTCCTTGTGCCCTGACCTGCAGCCTGTTTACATGTTATTCTGATCCTGATCCCAAACCCTGAATCCTGATTCCTGTATTCTGCATCCTGAACCTGTTATATTTGTTCCTGTATCCCTGGATCTTTGCTCTGCGGCCTGATTCCTTCCATCTTGTTCCATGTCTATTTACTCCTGGCCCTCCATCTACTGATCTCCTGTTTATGACCCTGGCCTGGCTTGACTACGATTCTGGTACTCCCTTTTGCTATATATGTTGGTTGGTTTATTATCACTGTTTGGTTATTTGGTTTGTTCACTCTGTTTGTATTGGTGGTGTGTTCACATGTATATGCATTTTCCTTAATAAACTTACTTTCACCTATTTATGTCTGGTTCACTCTATCGCAGTTACACAGTTCTGGTCACATCTGGTTTATGACAGAATACCAGGGCCATCCCTGACCGGAAGTGGCTGCACAGGGGAACCATTTTTTATTCAGTTTGGTTGCAAACATGAATGCCGATGAGGTTATTTATTTTTCTCTGTTGGCATCTGAAAGTGGTGGTTATTGCCGCCAGGCTTTGAAACGATGGTGTAGTGACCAGTTGTTTGCAACTATACGTTTGGCTTACTCACTGGTCGATCAGGGTTTTATATTATTTGGGGAGGTGCAGCCCTTGATCAAGATCTGTACTGAG
Source organism: Aquarana catesbeiana (assembly GCF_042186555.1). Taxonomy (NCBI): domain Eukaryota; kingdom Metazoa; phylum Chordata; class Amphibia; order Anura; family Ranidae; genus Aquarana; species Aquarana catesbeiana. The sequence continues at coordinate 74,248,486 of NC_133332.1, read as the reverse complement.
CTGGCCCTGCCCTGTATTCCAGAGGGCCGTGATGATTTCACTCCTCCTTTTAATATGAATAAGGTTGTATCCCTAGTTTGGCTTTTTGAAGATGATCCAGACGATTTTTGTGAGCACTACTCAGCCTGTTCCCCCGCAGGTGATTGCTGAGTGCATTGTGTCTGCTCAGTCTTTTGTTAGACAGGGAGATTTAAAACTGCAGTTTGTACAACCCATACTTTCAGCATGGTCTGACATGGTGCAATCAGCCCCAGCCAAACAAACCAGCTCTGCCATCAGACACCAGCCTACCTGAATGTATGTTTCCCCATCACCCATGCCAAACTCAGTTGCATCCCAGTATACGCTGCTCCCAACCAAATACTCATATCCGGTCTCTGCTCCCTGTACCTATCCTGCATTCAACCCACCTGCCTCTTCTCAGCTGCCTACAAATCCACAAGAACTTCCCCCAGCTACCAGTTACCTCTTCTCTGCCATATCCCAATCTGCCTTTCCAGTCTGCTGCAACCCCCAACTACAGAGCTCCAGTGGCTAAGCCAAAGAAAAAATGAAAGTTTTTCACAACCAAAACTATCCTGCCATTAACCCAACCTGCCTCCACACCCACCAATCTGTCCCAGCCTGAAGTGCTGGAGTTCCACCCTGAGGTGCCGGAGTTCCAACTTGATGTGTTCTTGTCTGCTGCCCAGCCTGATGTGTTCCTGTCTGCTGCCCAGCCTGATGTGTTCCTGTCTGCTGCCCAGCCTGATGAGCCTCTGTCTGCTGCCCAGCCTGATGTGCCACTGTCTGCTGCCCAGCCTGGCGTGTTCCTGTCTGCTGCCCAGCCTGATGAGCCTCTGTCTGCTGCCCAGCCTGATGAGCCTCTGTCTGCTGCCCAGCCTGATGTGCCACTGTCTGCTGCCCAGCCTGATGTGCCACTGTCTGCTGCCCAGCCTGGTGTGTTCCTGTCTGCTGCCCAGCCTGATGAGCCTCTGTCTGCTGCCCAGCCTGATGAGCCTCTGTCTGCTGCCCAGCCTGATGTGTTCCTGTCTGCTGCCCAGCCTGATGAGCCTCTGTCTGCTGCCCAGCCTGATGAGCCTCTGTCTGCTGTCCAGCCTGATGTGTTCCTGTCTGCTGCCCAGCCTGATGTGTTCCTGTCTGCTGCCCAGCCTGATGAGCCTCTGTCTGCTGCCCAGCCTGATGTGCCACTGTCTGCTGCCCAGCCTGATGTGCCACTGTCTGCTGCCCAGCCTGGTGTGTTCCTGTCTGCTGCCTACCTGATGAGCCTCTGTCTGCTGCCCAGCCTGATGAGCCTCTGTCTGCTGCCCAGCCTGATGAGCCTCTGTCTGCTGTCCAGCCTGATGTGTTCCTGTTTGCTGCCCAGCCTGATGTGTTCCTGTCTGCTGCCCAGCCTGATGTGTTCCTGTCTGCTGCCCAGCCTGATGTGTTCCTGTCTGCTGCCCAGCCTGATGTGCCTCTGTCTGCTGCCCAGCTTGATGTGCCTTTGCCCACTGCCCAGCTTGATGTGCCTGCTGCCCAGCTGGAAGTGCCCATGCCTGCTGCCTGGCTTGATGTGCCTGTGCCCACTGCCCAGCTTGAAGTGCCCACTGCTCAGCTTAAAGTGCCCGCTGCCCAGCTAGAAGTGCCTGTGCCCGTTGCCCAGCTTGAAGTGCCCGTGCCTTCTGCCCCACTTGATTTGCCTGATGCCCCGCTTGATGTGCCTGTGCCTGCTGCCCCGCTTGATGTGCCTGCTGCCCCGCTTGATGTGCCTGCTGCCCCACTTGATGTGCCTGTGCCTGATAACCCACTTGATGTGCCCATGCCTGTTGCCCAGCTTGATGTGCCTGCTGCCCAGCTCGATGTGCCTGCTACTCAGCTTGAGGTTCCTGTGCCTGCTATCTAGCTTGACTTACCTATTGCTCAATCTGATGTGACTTTGCCCGCTGCCCGGCTTGACACCATGGACTTTCCCCAGCAACAGCTAGTTGGAGCGTCCGGAGGTCGCTCCTTCGAGGGGGGGGGGTACTGTCAGGAAAGGTTCTCTCCGCTGGTAATATTGATCATTTGGCATGCAGTACTGAGGCCCACCAGCAGGTGTCTCCTGGCAGTTTGGAGCTGTCAGAAGAGCTTTTCCCTGCTGGTATTGTCATCTTTTGACTGCAGTACTGGCGTCCACCAGCGGAGTGATCCTGGCAGTGTGTAGCAGGAATTAGCTTCTGCAACCTGACCTCGTTAGCAGCTATTGTATAAATACTCGACAAGTGCACACACGTCTTGCCCTGGTATTGTCCTTGTGCCCTGACCTGCAGCCTGTTTACCTGTTATTCTGATCCTGATCCCAAACCCCGATTCCTGATTCCAGATTCCTGTATTCCGCATCCTGAACCTGTAATAATTGTTCCTGTATCCCTGGATCTTTGCTCTGCAGCCTGATACCTTCCATCTTGTTCCCTGTCTGTTTACTCCTGGCTCTCCATCTACTGATCTCCTGTTTATGACCCTGGCCTGGCTTGACTACAATTTTGGTACTCTCTTTTGCTATATATGCTGGTTGGTTTATTATCGTTGTTTGGTTTGTTCACTCTGTTTGTATTGGTGATATGTTCACATGTATATGCATTTTCCTTAATAAACTTACTTTCACCTATTTATGTCTGGTTCACTATATCGCAGTCACACAGTTCTGGTCACATCTGGTTTATTACAGCACCATATCGACTTTATATCAATACCTAAATGAACGGGAGCTTCCCTCCAAATCACAAGCGATGCTCAGCTGGGAAATTGAAGCTGGTATAGAAATAGCCCCAGAAAGTTGGACGGATATGGTTTTCAACATGAGAAAATGTACAAAATCAATGGCGGTTAGAGAAACAGTTTTTAAACTCCATACAAGATGGTATTATACCCCCTCCAGACTGAATAAATTTAGTCCCTTGGACCCAGGGAACTGCCATTTTCCTTCCCCGGTGTCATGTGACTTGTTAGTGTTACAATGTCTCAGGTGTGAATGGGGAGCAGGTGTGTTAAATTTGGTGTTATCGCTCTCACTTTCTCATACTGGTCACTGGAAGTTCAACATGGCACCTCCATGGCAAAGAACTCTCTGAGGATCTGAAAAAAGAATTGTTGCTCTACATAAAGATGGCCTAGGCTATAAGCAGATTGCCAAGACTCTGAAAATGAGCTGCAGCATGGTGGCCAAGACCATACAGTGGTTTAACAGGACATGTTCCACTCAGCACAGGCCTCGTCATGGTCGACCAAAGAAGTTGAGTGCACATGCTCAGCATCATATCCAGAGGTTGTCTTTGGGAAATAGACGTATGAGTACTGCCAGCATTGCTGCAGAGGTTGAAGGGGTGGGGGGTCAGCCTGTCAATGCTCAGACCATATGCCACATATTGCATGAAATTGGTCTGCATGGCTGTCATCCCAGAAGGAAACCTCTTCTAAAGATGATGCACAAGAAAGCTTGCAAACAGTTTGCTGAAGACAAGCAGACTAAGGACATGAATTACTGGAACCATGTCCTGTGATCTGATGAGACCAAGATAAACTTATTTGGTTCAGATGGTGTCAAGCATGTGTGGCAGCAACCAGGTGAGGAGTAGGGATGAGCCGAACACCCCCCTGTACGGTTCGCACCAGAACATGCGAACAGGAAAAAAGTTCGTTCGAACACGCGAACACCGTTAAAGTCTATGGGACACGAACACGAATAATCAAAAGTGCTAATTTTAAAGGCTAATATGCAAGTTATTGTCATAAAAAGTGTTTGGGGACCTGGGTCCTGCCCCAGGGGACATGGATCAATGCAAAAAAAAGTTTTAAAAACGGACGTTTTTTCAGGAGCAGTGATTTTAATAATGCTTAAAGTCAAACAATAAAAGTGTAATATCCCTTTAAATTTCGTACCTGGGGGGTGTCTATAGTATGCCTGTAAAGGGGCGCATGTTTCCTGTGTTTAGAACAGTCTGACAGCAAAATGACATTTTGAAGGAAAAAACTCATTTAAAACTACCCGCGGCTATTGCATTGCCGACAATACACATAGAAGTTCATTGATAAAAACGGCATGGGAATTCCCCAAAGGGGAACCCCCGAACCAAAATTTAAAAAAAAAATGACGTGGGAGTCCCCCTAAATTCCATACCAGGAAAAGAGGTGGGGACGAGAGTGCGGCCCCCCCCTCCTGAACCGTACCAGGCCACATGCCCTCAACATTGGGAGGGTGCTTTGGGGTAGCCCCCCAAAACACCTTGTCCCCATGTTGAGGAGGACAAGGGCCTCATCCCCACAACCCTGGCCGGTGGTTGTGGGGGTCTGCGGGCGGGGGGCTTATCGGAATCTGGAAGCCCCCTTTAATAAGGGGACCTCCAGATCCCGCCCCCCCCTGTGTGAAATGGTAAGGGGGTTCAAAAGTACCCCTACCATTTCACTAAAAAACTGTCAAAAATGTTAAATATGACAAGAGACAGTTTTTGACAATTCCTTTATTTAAATACTTCTTCTTTCTTCTATCTTCCTTCATCTTCTGGTTCTTCTGGTTCTTCTGGCTTCTTCGAATTTGCCGCGAACACCCCAAATTATTCGCTGTTCAGCGAACTTGAGAACAGCCAATGTTCGAGTCGAACATGAGTTCGACTTGAACTCGAAGCTCATCCCTAGTGAGGAGTACAAAGTTAAGTGTGTCTTGCCTACAATCAAGCATGGTGGTGGGAATGTCATGTTCTGGGGCTGCATGAGTGCTGCCTGCACTGGGGATCTACAGTTCATTGAGGGAACCATGAATGCCAACATGTACTGTGACATACTGAAGCAGAGCATGATCCCCTGCCCTCGGAGACTGGGCCGCAGGGCAGTATTCCAACATGATAACGACCCCAAACACACCTCCAAGACAACCACTGCCTTGCTTAATAAGCTGAGGGTAAAGGTGGTGGACTGGCCAAGCATGTCTACAGACCTAAAACCTATTGAGCATCTGTGGGGCATCCTCAAACGGAAGGTGGAGGAGCGCAAGGTCTCAAACATCCACCAGCTCTGTGATGTCATCATGGAGGAGTGGAAGAGGACTCCAGTGGCAACCTATGAAGCTCTGGTGAACTCCATGCCCAAGAGGGTTAAGGCAGTGCTGGAAAATAATGGTGGCGACACAAAATATTGACACTTTGGGCACAATTTGATCATTTTCTCTTAGGTATTCACTTTTGTTGCCAGTGGTTTAGACATTAATGGCTGTGTGCTGAGTTATTTTGAGGGGTCAGCAAATGTACATTGTTATACAAGCTGTACACTCACTACTTTACATTGTAGCAAAGTGTAATTTCTTCAGTGTTGTCACATGAAAAGATATAATAAAATATTTACAAAAATGTGAGGGTTGTACTTACTTTTGTGAGATACTGTATATACAGTCAGGTCCATGAATATTGGGACATCGACACAATTCTAATCTTTTTGGCTCTATACACCACCACAATGGATTTGAAATGAAACAAACAAGATGTGCTTTAACTGCAGACTTTCACCTTTAATCTGAGGGTATTTACATCCAAATCAGGTGGACGGTGTAGGAATTACAATAGTTTGCATATGTGCCTCACACTTTTTAAGGGACCAAAAGTAATGGGACAATTGTCTGCTCAGCTGTTCCATGGCCAGGTGTGTGTTATTCCCTCATTATCCCATTTACAAGGAGCAGATAAAAGGTCCAGAGTTAATTTTAAGTGTAGTATTTGCATTTGGAATCTGTTGCTGTCAACTCTCAATATGAGATCCAAAGAGTTGTCACTATCAGTGAAGCAAGCCATCATTAGGCTGAAAAAACAAAAACAAACCCATCAGAGAGATAGCAAAAACATTAGGTGTGGCCAATCAACTGTTTGGAACATCCTTAAAAAGAAAGAATGCATCGGTGAGCTCAGCAACACCAAAAGACCCTGAAGACCACGGAAAACAACTGTGGTGGATGACTGAAGAATTCTTTCCCTGGTGAAGAAAACACCCTTCACAACAGTTGGCTGGATCAAGAACACTCTCCAGGAGGTAGGTGTATGTGTGTCAAAGTCAACAATCAAGAGAAGACTTCACCAGAGTGAATACAGAGGGTTCACCACAAGATGTAAACCTTTGGTGAGCCTCAAAAACAGGAAGGCCAGATTAGAGTTTTCCAAACAACATCTAAAAAAGCCTTCACAGTTCTGGAACAACATCCTATGGACAGATGAGACCAAGATCAACTTGTACCAGAGTGATGGGAAGAGAAGAGTATGGGGAAGGAAAGGAACTGCTCATGATCCAAAGCATATTACCTCATCAGTGAAGCATGGTGGTGGTAGTGTCGTGGCGTGGGCATGTATGGCTGCCAATGGAACTGGTTCTCTTGTATTTATTGATGATGTGACTGCTGACAAAAGCAGCAGGATGAATTCTGAAGTGTTTCGGGCAATATTATCTGCTCATATTCAGGAAAATGCTTCAGAACTCATTGGACAGCACTTCACAGTGCAGATGGACAATGACCCGAAGCATACTGCGAAAGCAACCAAAGAGTGTTTTAACCGCTTGCCGACCGCCGGCCGTCAATTGACGGCCAGGCGGCGCGGCTCTCGTTGCGGGAGGGCGTTATATGATGTCCTCCCATTTAAACAGGGAATGCGCACGATCGTGCGCGTGCATCCCTGTTCCTTCGGTGGCGGCGTGTCACGGAGACACCGCTCGCCACCGAGGGGGGTGAACAGCCAAGTCACGGGTGATCACAGATAGGTCCAAACCATTGTGCACGGCGCATGCGCGCGAGCGCGCTGCGCGTGCACGTCGGTGACGGAGTGTTCCCGGGAACACTACTCGTCACCGACGCCGGTAAACAGCCATTGGCTGGCTGTTTACCACGTGATCGGCTGTGATCCATTCACAGCCGATCATAAATGTAAACACAGGGCGGTAACTAGCTGTTACCAGCTCTTCTCTCCTCACACACCGTTTCCAGTGTGAGGAGAGAAGAGCCAGAAGCAGTGAGTTACCGATCTGTGTTCTGTAGTGTCTGCACCAACACCACACCTGTCCCATCGCCCCCCCCAATTGTCATCTGTCACCCAACAGTCACCAGTGTCACCCAATAAAGTGCACCTGTCACATAAGGGACTGCCATCAGTGACCGTCAGCGGTGCACCTGTCACCCGTCACAAATCAGTGACCATCAGCGGTGCACCTGTCACCCGTCAGCCATCACCCGTCACCTATCAGTACCGCCAGCCATCACCCGTCACCCATCAGTGACCGCCAGCCGTCACCCATCAGTGACCGCCAGCCGTCACCCATCAGTGACCACCAGCCATCACCCGTCACCCATCAGTGACCGACAGCCGTCACCCATCAGTGACCGCCAGCCATCACCCGTCACCCATCAGTGACCGCCAGCGGTGCACCTGTCACCCGTCACAAATCAGTGACCATCAGCGGTGCACCTGTCACCCGTCACAAATCAGTGACCATCAGCGGTGCACCTGTCACCCATCAGCCATCACCCGTCACCCATCAGTGACCGCCAGCCATCACCCGTCACCCATCAGTGACCACCCGTCACCCATTAGTGACCGCCAGCCATCACCCATCAGTGACCCCCAGCCATCACCCCTCACCCATCAGTGACCGCCAGCCGTCACCCATCAGTGACCGCCAGCCGTCACCCATCAGTGACCACCAGCCGTCACCCGTCACCCATCAGTGACCGCCTGCCGTCACCCATCAGTGACCGCCAGCCATCACCCGTCACCCATCAGTGACCGCCAGCGGTGCACCTGTCACCCGTCACAAATCAGTGACCATCAGCGGTGCACCTGTCACCCGTCACAAATCAGTGACCATCAGCGGTGCACCTGTCACCCGTCAGCCATCACCCGTCACCCATCAGTGACCGCCAGCCATCACCCGTCACCCATCAGTGACCGCCAGCCGTCACCCCTCACCCATCAGTGACCGCCAGCCGTCACCCGTCACCCATCAGTGACCGCCAGCCGTCACCCATCAGTGACCACCAGTCATCACCCGTCAGTGACCAGCAGCGGTGCACCTGTCACCCGTCACAAATCAGTGACCATCAGCGGTGCACCTGTCACCCGTCACAAATCAGTGACCATCAGCGGTGCACCTGTCACCCATCAGCCATCACCCGTCACCCATCAGTGACCGCCAGCCATCACCCGTCACCCATCAGTGACCACCACCCATCACCCATTAGTGACCGCCAGCCATCACCCATCAGTGACCCCCAGCCATCACCCCTCACCCATCAGTGACCGCCAGCCATCACCCGTTACCCATCACCTGTCACCCATCAGTGGCCGTCAGCCATCACCGATCACCTGTCACCTTTTAGTGACCGTCACCCATCACCAGTAACTGTCCGTGGCCTGTCACCCATCAGTGACCATCGCCTGTCACACCATCATCACCGATCAGTAAACGTCAGCTGCCACCCATCGCACAGCCCATCAGTGACCGTCACCTGCCACCTGTCACACCGCGTCATGTCCAAAAGAGTATACAGCAGTGAGGAGGCGTTCCAGATCCTCTCCATGACTGATGAGAGCAACGGTTCTCATCAGATTCCAATTTGGATTCTGATTCAAGTTCGGCATTTGAACCAAATAGTGAATCGACAAATGATTCGGAGGAAGAATGGGTCCCTCCCAAAAGGGCACGGCACTCTGGAAACCAGGATTATATTCCCAGGCCCAGTGCCAGCGCTGCCACCACCAATAGGCCCCAGGAACAAATTCCCAGGCCCAGTACCAGCGCTGCCGCCAGCGTTAGGCCCCGGGAACAAATGCCCAGACCCAGTACCAGTCCTGCCACATCACGCCTGAGTACCAGCACAGAAAATTCCAATCCAACTACTGGAGTGTCACACCCCCAAAGAGCCAGGGCCTCTACATACATGCCAGATGGTCTTGCCAACCCAATATGGCTGCCATCCAACTCGGCATCGCCAATTATTCCCCCGTTCACAGCACTGCCATGTGTGCAGACCAACACCCAAAATTTCTCAGAGATTGATTTCTTTCATATGTTTTTGCCCGACACTATGCTGCAATTTATTGTGGACCAGACAAATTTGTATGCCCAGCAATATATTGCCAACAACCCCCAATCATCCTATGCCCGTCCTTTTGAGTGGAGAGATCTGAATTTGGAGGAGTTCAAAAAGTTTATGGGCCTCACCCTAAACATGGGGATTACAAAAATGAAGGACATGCCTATTGGTCCACCAACCCTATCCACAATATGCCCATTTATTCTGCCCTAGATCCAGGTCCCGATACAAGATGATAATGCGCTTTCTTCACTTTAGCGACAACACCCAGTGCCCTCCCCACAATCATCCAAATTACGACAAGTTATACAAGATTCGCCCACTGATAAATTTCTTTTCTCTACAATTTGCAGAACTCTATGTCCCCGATCAGAAAATTTGCGTTGATGAGTCCCTGGTACCCTTTTCAGGCCGGCTAGGAATAAAGCAGTATATTCCTAGCAAAAGGGCCAGATACGGTGTAAAGTTATACAATCTATGTGAGAGAGCCACGGGATATTTGTATGCATTCCGCATATATGAAGGAAAAGATTCCCAGCTCCAGCCCCCTGAGTGCCCGGCCTACATGGGCACAACTGGAAAGATTGTATGGGACCTGGCATACCCACTTCTAAACAAAGGATATCACATTTACGTTGACAACTTTTACACCAGCCTGCCCCTTTTCAAACACTTATACACTGCAAAAACCCTGGCCTGTGGAACCTCCAGAAAAAATAGAAAGGGCTTCCCACAATCTTTAGTGAACAAAAAGCTGCGAAGGGGGGAAAGAGCATCATTGAGATGCAACGAAGTGCTGGCCTTGAGGTGGAAGGATAAGAGGGACGTGCACATGATGTCCACCATCCATGAAGACATTGCAATTCTGGTACAAAAAAGACAAGGTCCCATTGAAAAGCCAACATGTGTCCAAGATTATAATCTCTACATGGGGGGGGGGGGTAGATTTTAAAGATCAAATCATTCAGCCCTATTTGTCAATAAGGAGGTCCCGATTCTGGTATAAGAAGGTAGCAATTTATCTCATTCATTTGGCCCTTTACAATTCCTACGTAGTCTAAACCAAATCCATTGAAAGCCCCGCCCCCTTCCTAAAATTCATAGAAGAAGTTGTCACGTCCCTCATCTATCACCAAAGACCCCCCCCAGAAGACCTTCGCTCTGAGGCTGTTTGCCGACTCCATGAGCGCCACTTCCTCTTCAGCATTCCACCATCTGAAGCAGGCCGAAGACGGCAAAAAAAATGTTGCGTGTGCACCAAAAGAGGATTTAGAAAAGATACCAGCTACCATTGTCCCCAGTGTCCCTCCCAACCTGGCCCTTGCATTGGTGAATGCTTCCAACTTTATCATACATCCATAAAATATTAGCCCATATTTTTAACCATTTCCCCATTTTCATCATCTGTTATTTTCCATTCTTTCCCAAATAACCATGCCACTGCCTTCCATGTGAACTGACCCTGGCCTGTTTTTGACTATGCCTCTGCCTACCGTTTGGACTGCTTTCATGTGAACTGACCTTGGCCTGTTTTGTGACTATGCCTCTGCCTACCGTTTGGACTGCCTCCACGTGAACTGACCCTGGCCTGTTTTATCAACTACTCTACTGCCTACCGCTTGGACTGCTTACATGTGAACCGACCCTGGCCTGTTTTATGGACTATGCTTTTGCCTACCGCTTGGACTGATCTGTTGCCCTACTACTGTAGTACACAGGGGTCTCACATATGTGAGGGGCTCCAGAATTGTTTTTCCGGTTGGAGAAAACAATTATTTTTGTTTTCTCCGGGTTTCGGAATTAGGGTCTGGAGTCCGGAGGCTTCATAGAGATTTGGGTGGGTCGAAGCCTCTACCCCTGTGCCCCTGTGCACAGGTCTTACCTGATTGTGGCCCTCAGCCTGCTGCTGACTTACTGCCACCATGCCCATGCCTGTCGCATGAATGGCCCACACCGCTACCTGGACTATGCAAATAATTAGCTGTAGCAGGAGGCAGTATGTTTATGAAGGGCTGGAGAGCGGTACAATAATGAGTGTCTGCAGTTAACAGGGTACCAGGACCAATATTATGGCTGTGCTGGCTGTCTCTGCCTGGACAATTTCTATGGACTGTGCTGTGCTGACTATAGACAATATTCCTGCCTGCTGCCTGGATAGTTAATATTGCTGTCGCTAAGCACCTCCCTGCCTGCTGCCTGGACCAGTGCTCTCCTCTGTGGATACTACTAAAAGCACAGGTAATGCTTTTTTTTTACCCTTTCTGCAATAGAATTTATTTTGGATTGTAATTCTTGGTATGTGCTTGCTATGTGTTAGAAATATGAAGGGTTTTCAAAAATGATAGGTTGCCAGGAAATTATATATGTCATTTATGCTCCTAGAACGCCTGATGGTGCTACTTTGATGTTGGGCCTCTGTATGTGGCCAGGCTGTGTAAAAGTCTCACACATGTGGTATCGCCATACTCAGGAGGAGTAGCAGAATGTATTTTGGGGTGTCATCTTTGCTACGTACATGCTATGTGTTGGAAATATCTGATAAATGGACAACTTTGTGTAAAAAAAAAAATGCGTTTTCATTTTTTTCCACATTTTCCAAAAACTTTTGGAAAAAAATGAACCGTTCAAAAGACTCATTATGCCTCATAGATTATACATTGGGGTGTTTTCTTTCCAAAATGGGGTCATTTGGGGGGCAATTTCATTGTCCTGGTGCTCCAGGGCCTTCAAAAGTGTAATAGGTGGTTGAGAACTGAGATGTGTCATTTATGCTCGTAGAACGCATGGAGATGCTACTTCAATGTTGGGCCTTTGTATGTGGCCAGGCTGTGTAAAAGTCTCACACATGTGGTATCGCCATACTCAGGAGGAGTAGCAGAATGTATTTTGGGGTGTCATCTTTGCTACGTACATGCTATGTGTTGGAAATATCTGATAAATGGACAACTTTGTGTAAAAAAAAAAAAATGCGTTTTCATTTTTTTCCACATTTTCCAAAAACTTTTGGAAAAAAATGAACCGTTCAAAAGACTCATTATGCCTCATAGATTATACATTGGGGTGTTTTCTTTCCAAAATGGGGTCATTTGGGGGGCAATTTCATTGTCCTGGTGCTCCAGGGCCTTCAAAAGTGTAATAGGTGGTTGAGAACTGAGATGTGTCATTTATGCTCGTAGAACGCATGGAGATGCTACTTCAATGTTGGGCCTTTGTATGTGGCCAGGCTGTGTAAAAGTCTCACACATGTGGTATCGCCATACTCAGGAGGAGTAGCAGAATGTATTTTGGGGTGTCATCTTTGCTACGTACATGCTATGTGTTGGAAATATCTGATAAATGGACAACTTTGTGTAAAAAAAAATGCGTTTTCATTTTTTTCCACATTTTCCAAAAACTTCTGGAAAAAAATGAACCGTTCAAAAGACTCATTATGCCTCATAGATTATACGTTGGGGTGTTAGCTTTCCAAAATGGGGTCAATTTGGGGGCAATTCCATTGTCCTGGTGCTCCAGGGCCTTCAAAAATGCAATAGGTGGTTGAGCAATGAGATGTGTCATTTATGCTCGTAGATCGCCTGATGGTGCTACTTCAATGTTGGGCCTTTGTATGTGGCCAGGCTGTGTAAAAGTCTCACACATGTGGTATCGCCATACTCAGGAGGAGTTGCAGAATGTATTTTGGGGTGTCATCTTTGCTACGTACATGCTATGTGTTGGAAATATCTGATAAATTGACAACTTTGTGTAAAAAAAAATGCGTTTTCATTTTTTTCCACATTTTCCAAAAACTTCTGGAAAAAAATGAACCGTTCAAAAGACTCATTATGCCTCATAGATTATACGTTGGGGCGTTAGCTTTCCAAAATGGGGTCAGTTTGGGGGCAATTCTATTGTCCTGGTGCTCCAGGGCCTTCAAAAGTGTAAATGGTGGTTGAGAAATGAGATGTGTCATTTAGGCTCGTAGAACGCATGTAGATGCTACTTCAATGTTCGGCCTTTGTATGTGGCCAGGCTGTGTAAAAGTCTCACACATGTGGTATCGCCATACTCAAGAAGAGTAGTAGAATGTATTTTGGGGTGTAATTTGTTGTATGCATATGCTCTGAGAGAGAAATAACCTGTTAATATGACAATTTTGTAAAAAAATTTTAAAAAAATCTTCATTTTGCAAAGAATTGTGGGAAAAAATTACAACTTAAAAAAATTCACCATGCTACTTACTTAATACCTTGGAATGTCTACTTTCTAAAAAGCGGTCATTTAGGGGGTATTTGTACTTTTCTGAATTGTTAGTGTACCAAGAAATGAGATAGACCATCAGTACATCTGTGTGATCAGATGTGATCAATTTTCAGTGATTGGCACCATAGTTTGTAGACTCTATAACTTTCACAAAGATCAAATAATTTACACTAATTTGGGTTATTTTTACCAAAGATATGTAGCAGTATAAATTTTGGCCAAAATTTATGAAGAAAAATTACTAATTTGCAAAATTTTATGACAGAAACAAAGAAAAAGGCATTTTTTTCACAAAATTTACGGTCTTTTTTATTTATAGCACAAAAAATAAAAAACCCACTAGTGATTAAATACCACCAAAAGAAAGCTCTATTTGTGTGAAAAAAAGGACGCAAATTTCATATGGGTACAGTGTTGCACGACTGAGTAATTGTCATTCAAAATGTGAGAGTGCTGAAAGCTGAAAATTGGTCTGGGCAGGAAGGGGGTGTAAGTGCACTGTATTGAGGTGGTTAAGGGAAAGAAGTGGAATGTTATGCAATGGCCAAGTCAATCACCTGACCTGAATCCGATTGAGCATGCATTTCACTTGCTGAAGACAAAACTGAAGGGAAAACTGCCCCAAGAACAAGCAGGAACTGAAGACAGTTGCAGTAGAGGCCTGGCAGAGAATCACCAGGGATGAAACTCAGCGTCTGGTGATGTCTATGTGTTCCAGACTTCAGGCTGTAATTGACTGCAAAGGATTTGCAACCAAGTATTAAAAAGTGAAAGTTTGATGGATGATTGTTAATCTGTCCCATTACTTTTGGTCCCTTAAAAAGTGGGAGGCACATATACAAACTGTTGTAATTCCTACACCATTCACCTGATTTGGATGTAAATACCCTCAAATTAAAGCTGAAAGTCTGTAGTTAAAGCACATCTTGTTCGTTTCATTTCAAATCCATTGTGGTGGTGTATAGAGCCAAAAAGATTAGAATTGTGTTGATGTCCCAATATTTATGGACCTGACTGTAGTATCTCCCAAAGTGAGTACACCCCTTACATTTTGTAAATATTTTATTATATCTTTTCTTTTTTTTGTGACAACACTGAAGAAATTACCCTTTGCTACAATGTAAAGAAGTGAGTGTATAGCTTGTATAACAGTGTAACTTTGCTGTCCCCTCAAAATAACTCAACACACAGCCATTAATGTCTAAACCGCTGGCAACAAACGTGAGTACACCCCTAAGTGAAAATGTCCAAATTGGACATAAAGTGTCAATATTTTGTGTGGCCACCATTATTTTCCAGCACTGCCTTAACCCTCTTGGGCATGGAGTTCACTATAGCTTCAGAGGTTGCCACTGGAGTCCTCCTCCACTCCTCCATGACGACATCACAGAGATGGTGAATGTTAGAGACCTTGCGCTCCTCCGCCTTACCTATGAGGATGCCCCACAGGTGCTCCATAGTGTTTAGGTCTGGAGACATGCTTTGCTAGTCCATCACTTTTACCCTCAGCTTCTTTAGCAAGGCAGTGGTCGTCTTGGAGGTGTGCTTGGGGTTGTTATCATGCGGCCCAGTCTCTGAAAGAAGGGGATCATGCCCTGCGTCAGTATGTCACAGTACATGTTGGCATTCATGGTTCCCTCAATGAACTGTAGCTCCCCAGTAGCCGCAGCACTCATGCAGCCCCAGACCATGACACTCCCACCACCACGCTTGACTGTAGGCAAGACACACTTGTCCTAGTACTCCTCACCTGGTTTCCGCCACACACGCTTGACACCATCTGAACCAAATACATTTATCTTGTTCTCATCAGACCATAGGACATGGATCCAGTAATCCATGTCCTTAGTCTGCTTGTCTTCAGCAAACTGTTTGCGGGCTTTCTTGTGCATCATCTTTGATGCAGTGGGCGGTGTATGGTCTAAGCACTGACAGGCTGACCCCCCACCCCTTCAACCTCTGCAGCAATGCTGGCAGCACTCATACGTCTATTTCCCAAAGACGACCTCTGGATATGACGCTGAGCACATGCACTCAATTTCTTTGGTCGACCATGGCAAGGCCTGTTCTGAGTGGAACCTGTCCTGTTAAACCACTGTATGGTCTTGGCCACCGTGCTGCAGCTCAGTTTCAGTGTCCTGGCAAACTTCTTATAGCCTAGGCCATCTTTATGTAGAGCAACAATTCTTTTTTTCAGATCCTCAGAGAGTTATTTGCCATAAGGTGCCATGTTGAACTTCCAGTGACCAGTATGAGAGAGCGAGAGTGATAACACCACATTTAACACACCTGCTCCCCATTCACTACTTTACATTGTAGTGTCATTTCTTCAGCGTTGTCACATGAAAAAGGTATAATAAAATATTTACAAAAATGTGAAGGGTGTACTCACTTTTGTAAGATACTGTACATACAGTATCTCACAAAAGTGAGTACACCCCTCACATTTGTAAATGTTTTATTATATCTTTTCATGTGACAACACTGAAGAAATGACACTTTGCTACAGAGTAAAGTAGTAAGTGTATAGCTTGTATTTATGGACCTGACTGTAGTATCTCCCAAAGTGAGTACACCCCTTACATTTTGTAAATATTTTATTATATCTTTTCTTTTTTTTTGTGACAACACTGAAGAAATTACCCTTTGCTACAATGTAAAGAAGTGAGTGTATAGCTTGTATAACAGTGTACATTTGCTGCCCCCTCAAAATAACTCAACACACAGCCATTAATGTCTAAACCGCTGGCAACAAAAGTGAGTACACCCGAGTGAAAATGTCCAAATTGGGCACAAAGTGTCAATATTTTGCGTGGCTACCATTATTTTCTAGCACTACCTTAACCCTCTTTGGCATGGAGTTTACAAAGCTTCACAGGTTGCCACTGGAGTACTCTTCCACTCCTCCATGATGACATCATGGAGCTGGTGGGTGATAGAGATCTTGCGCTCCTCCACCTTCCGTTTGAGGATGCCCCACAGATGCTCAATAAGTTTTAGGTCTGTAGACATGCTTGGCCAGTCCATCACCTTTACCCTCAGCTTCTATAGAAAGGCAGTGGTCGTCTTGGAGGTGTGTTTGGGGTCGTTATCATGTTGGAATACTGCCCTGCGGTTCAGTCTCCGAAGGGAGGGGATCATGCTCTGCTTTAGTATGTCACAGTACATGTTGGCATTCATGGTTCCCTCAATGAACTGTAGCTCTCCAATGACGGCAGCACTCATGTAGCCCCAGACCATGACACTCACACCACCATGCTTGACTGTAGGCAAGACACACTTGTCTTTGTACTCCTCACCTGGTTGCCGCCACACACGCTTGACACCTGAACCAAATGAGTTTATCTTGGTCTCATCAGACCACAGGACATGGTTCCACTAATCCATGTCCTTAGTCTGCTTGTTTTCAGCAAACTGTTTGTGGGCTTTCTTGTGCATCATCTTTAGAAGAGGCTTCCTTCTGGGACGACAGCCATGCAGACCAATTTGATGCAGTGGGTGGCGTATGGTTTAACCACTTGAGCCCCGGACCATTATGCTGCCTAAGGACCAGAGGTCTTTTTCCAATTTGGCACTGCGTCGCTTTAACTGCTAATTGCGCGGTCATGCAATGCTGTACCCAAACGAAATTTGCGTCCTTTTCTTCCCACAAATAGAGCTTTCTTTTGATGGTATTTGATCACCTCTGCGGTTTTTATTTTTTGCGCTATAAACGGAAAAAGACCGAAAATTTTGGAAAAAAAAGATATTTTCTACTTTTTGTTATAAAAAAAATCCAATAAACTAAATTTTAGTCATACATTTAGGCCAAAATGTATTCGGCCACATGTCTTTGGTAAAAAAAATGTCAATAAGCGTATATTTATTGGTTTGCGCAAAAGTTATAGCGTCTACAAACTAGGGTACATTTTCTGTAATTTACACAGCTTTTAGTTTATGACTGCCTATGTCATTTCTTGAGGTGCTAAAATGGCAGGGCAGTACAAAACCCCCCCAAATGACCCCATTTTGGAAAGTAGACACCCCAAGGAAATTGCTGAGAGGCATGTTGAACCCATTGAATATTTTTTTTTTTTGTCCCAAGTGATTGAATAATGACAAAAAAAAAAACAATTTACAAAAAGTTGTCACTAAATGATATATTGCTCACACAGGCCATGGGCCTATGTGGAATTGCACCCCAAAATACATTCAGCTGCTTCTCCTGAGTATGGGGATACCACATGTGTGGGACTTTTTGGGAGCCTAGCCGCGTACGGGGCCCCGAAAACCAATCACCGCCTTCAGGATTTCTAAGGGTGTAAATTTTTGATTTCACTCTTCACAGCCTATCACAGTTTCGGAGGCCATGGAATGCCCAGGTGGCACAAAACCCCCCAAAATGACCCCATTTTGGAAAGTAGACACCCCAAGCTATTTGCTGAGAGGCATATTGAGTCCATGGAATATTTTATATTTTGACACAAGTTGCGGGAAAGTGACACTTTTTTTTTTTTTTTTTTTGCATAAAGTTGTCACTAAATGATATATTGCTCACACAGGCCATGGGCATATGTGGAATTGCACCCCAAAATACATTTAGCTGCTTCTCCTGAGTATGGGGATACCACATGTGTGGGACTTTTTGGGAGCCTAGCCGCGTATGGGGCCCCGAAATCCAATCACCGCCTTCAGGATTTCTAAGGGTGAAAATTTTTGATTTCACTCTTCACTGCCTATCACAGTTTCGGAGGCCATGGAATGCCCAGGTGGCACAAAACCCCCCCAAATGACCCCATTTTGGAAAGTAGACACCCCAAGCTATTTGCTGAGAGGCATGGTGAGTATTTTGCAGCTCTCATTTGTTTTTGAAAATGAAGAAAGACAAGAAAAAACATTTTTTTTTTTCTTTTTTCAATTTTCAAAACTTTGTGACAAAAAGTGAGGTCTGCAAAATACTCACTATACCTCTCAGCAAATAGCTTTGGGTGTCTACTTTCCAAAATGGGGTCATTTGGGGGGGTTTTGTGCCACCTGGGCATTCCATGGCCTCCGAAACTGTGATAGGCAGTGAAGAGTGAAATCAAAAATTCACGCCCTTAGAAAGCCTGAAGGCGGTGCTTGGTTTTCGGGGTCCCGTACGCGGCTAGGCTCCCAAAAAGTCTCACACATGTGGTATCCCCATACTCAGAAGAAGCAGCAGAATGTATTTTGGGGTGTAATTTCACATATTTCCATGGCATGTTTGAGCAATATATCATTTAGTGACAACTTTGTGCAAAAAAAAAATTTGTCTCTTTCCCGCAACTTGTGTCGCAATATAAAATATTCCATGGACTCGACATGCCTCTCAGCAAATAGCTTGGGGTGTCTACTTTCCAAAATGGGGTCATTTGGGGGGGTTTTGAACTGTCCTGGTATTTTATGCACAACATTTAGAAGCTTATGTCACACATCACCCACCCTTTCTGACACTCATTGTTTACATGAAAAAGTTATTTTTTTTTGCAAAAAAAAATGACTTTGAACCCCCAAACATTATATATTTTTTTAAAGCAAATGCCCTACAGATTAAAATGGTGGGTGTTTAATTTTTTTTTTCACACAGTATTTGCGCAGCGATTTTTCAAACGCATTTTTTGGGGAAAAAACACACTTTTTTAAATTTTAATGCACTAAAACACACTATATTGCCCAAATGTTTGATGAAATAAAAAAGATGATCTTAGACCGAGTACATGGATACCAAACATGACATGCTTTAAAATTGCGCACAAACGTGCAGTGGCAACAAAATAAATACATTTTTAAAAGCCTTTAAAAGCCTTTACAGGTTACCACTTTAGATTTACAGAGGAGGTCTACTGCAAAAATTACTGCCCTCGATCTGACCTTCGCGGTGATACCTCATATGCATGGTGCAATTGCTGTTTACGTTTGACGACAGACCGCCGCTTGCGTTCGCCTTAGCGCGAGAGCAGGGGGCGACAGGGGTGCTTTTTTTTTTTTTTTTTTTTTTCTTTATTATTTTTTTGCTTTTTTTATCTTATTTTTAAACTGTTCCTTTCATATTTTTTTTTTTAAATCATTTTTATTGTTATCTCGGGGAATGTAAATATCCCCTATGATAGCAATAGGTAGTGACAGGTACTCTTTTTTGAAAAAATTGGGGTCTATTAGACCCTAGATCTCTCCTCTGCCCTCAAAGCATCTGACCACACCAAGATCGGTGTGATAAAATGCTTCCCCAATTTCCCAATGGCGCTATTTACATTTGGCGAAATCTAAGTCATAAAATGCTCGTAGCTTCCAGTTTCTTAGGCCATAGAGATGTTTGGAGCCACTCTGGTCTCTGATCAGCTCTATGGTCAGCTGGCTGAATCACCGGCTGCATTCTCAGGTTCCCTGTTGAGACAGGAGAGCCAGAGAAAAACACGGAAGACGGTGGGGGGTCATTCCCTCCCACGGCTTGTAAAAGCAGTCTAGAGGCTAATTAGCCGCTAGGATTGCTTTTACATGAAAGCCGACCGCTGGCTGAAAAGAATGATACCAAGATGATACCTAAACCTGCAGGCATCATTCTGGTATAACCACTCAAAGTCGTGAATGGCGTACCTGAAGACAAAAAAATGGTTAACAATAAAGCACAGTAAACGGTAAAGTATAAAAAATTGCATACCTGAAAAGCAAACATGATAAAACATAACAACAATAAAACATTGCAGAATAGAATACAGTAAAAAAGAGCAGAACAATAGAGAGAGAGAATAGAGAGAGAGAACAATAAAACGACAACTATTTTTTTTTATTTTATATATTTTTTTTTTTTTGACACTTTTTTTGTAACTAACTTTTGTAACTGTAACCAGTTCCAGGTTCGGGTCTCTCAAAATGCGATGGCATCTTGGGAGACCCTGTGAAAGTGTGCCTAGTCTGTGGAATGCTGTACCCTACGCTAATACTCAACTAGTGAATGGTAGCGTTCAAAACATTCACCAATGCAAAGACCAGGATTGTCAGGACAGGAGGGACAATAATAGCGGGTGTCACACCTATATACGCGATTGCTGCAGACACAACATCTTTCTTGGGGGGGTTCGTTGGGTAGGGGTACTCGGGAGGACATAAAAATGCCTCTCATGCAGCCGACTGCATTTGGTTGGGGATGTGAATGGGGGAAGTACAGGCGCTGCAGAAGCGGTGGGTTCCCAATTAGAATTGGCGAATGCAGCAGGAAGGGCATTATGGGCACGACGGGCCTGTGTTTGTCTTTTTGGTGGCAGCGGGACACTACTTGTGCTTGCCACCTCACCAGCTTGAACTGCACTTATGGGACTCGCCACGTCACCAAGTGTTACTGCAGTGCTGGTTTGACTACGACCGGGGTGTACTAGGCCGCTGGTGCTTGCCAGTTCAATAAAAAGCTACCAAAAAAACTGTTAGCGATCGCAGGGATCAGGCCTGACTCTGCGAACGCTGCAGTTATTTGTTTAGTGTTTTGTAAGTGACAGTGATCGATCGATACTGCACTTGGGTGGGCTGGGCTGGGCCGGGCGGAGGGGCAAAATGCAGGTGCTAGCAGGTATCTGGGCTGATCCCGCTAACACTGCGTTTTTGGGAACCCTAAACTGCTGGGGACGCTAGAATAGATCTGATCGGATCAGATATTGATCCGTTCAGATACTGTACCACTAAGGGAGGTGTACGGTGCGTGCGTGGGTGTTAGCGCTACTGGCGCTAACCTGACGCTGCCTGGGGCTGGTGCTTGCCAGTTCACCAAAATGCTACCAAAAAAACTGTTAGCGATCGCAGGGATCAGGCCTGACTCTGCGAACGCTGCAGTTATGCGTTTAGTGTTTTGTAAGTGACAGTGTTCGATCGATACTGCACTTGGGTGGGCTGGGCGGAGGGGCAAAACGCAGGTGCTAGCAGGTATCTGGGCTGATCCCACTAACACTGCGTTTTTGGGAACCCTAAACTGCTGGGGACGCTAGTATAGATCTGATCGGATCAGATATTGATCCGTTCAGATACTGTACCACTAAGGGAGGTGTATGCTGCGTGCGTGGGTGTTAGCGGTACTGGCGCTAACCTGACGCTGCCTGGGGCCGGTGCTTGCCAGTTCACCAAAATGCTACCAAAAAAACTGTTAGCGATCGCAGGGATCAGGCCTGACTCTGCGAACGCTGCAGTTATGTGTTTAGTGTTTTGTAAGTGACAGTGATCGATCGATACTGCACTTGGGTGGGCTGGGCGGAGGGGCAAAACGCAGGTGCTAGCAGGTATCTGGGCTGATCCCGCTAACACTGCATTTTTGGGAACCCTAAACTGCTGGGGACGCTAGTATAGATCTGATCGGATCAGATATTGATTCGATCAGATACTATACCACTAAGGGAGGCGCATGCTGCGTGCGTGGGTGTTAGCGGTACTGGCGCTAATCTGACGCTGCCTGGGGCGACGCATATCACCGCCGATTAGGGGGCTAAACCTTTATTCGGTAATAAACGGCGGGTGCCCTGACACTATAAAAAATAAACGAATAACCAGCGTCACCCGTAACGGTTATACGGTGATCAGTGGTGAAAGGGTTAACTAGGGGGCAATCAAGGGGTTAAAACATTTATTAGATAGTATATGGGGGTCCCTGACGCTATAAAACGCTGACGGCAAACCTAAATATTTACCTCACTAACTAGCGTCACCAGCGACACTAATACAGCGATCAGAAAAATGATCGCTTAGCGACACTGGTGACAGGGGGTGATCAAGGGGTTAAAACTTTATTAGGGGGGGTTATGGGGGTACCCTAGACCTACAGGGGGGTAAGAGTAACTGTGCTAACACTGTAACTGTCACAAACTGACACCATGCAGTAATCAGAAAAAAAAAAAAAAAAAAAACCTGCTTGGTGTCAGTTTGTGACAGGGGGGGGGGTGATTGGGGGGGATCGGGGGGCGATCGGGGGGGGGGATCGGGGTGTTTTTTATGCCTGGCATGTTCTACTGTGTGTGTGTGTGTTGTGCACTCACATTGATGTCTTCTCCCCTCGGCGCTGGAACAGAAACTACCGAGCCGAGGGGAGATGACATCATTTCCTTTGCTGCTGTTTAGCATACAGCAGCAAAGGAATGTTCTCATTGGCCGGCGGCGATCGCGAGGGGGGGGGCCACGAACGGATGGCCTCCCCCTCCACTCCGATCGCCGGGGAACAAAACGGGACCGCCTCGGGCACCGGGGGGGAGGTCCGATTGGACCCCCCACCCGCGGGAGGCAAATCACGTACATGTACGTGATTTTGCCTGCCCGTGCCGCCTTGCCGACGTACATCGGCGTGAGGCGGTCCTTAAGTGGTTAAGCACTGACAGACTGACCTCCCACCCCTTCAACCTCTGCAGCAATGCTGGCAGCACTCATACGTCTATTTCCCAAAGACAACCTCTGGATATGACGCTGAGCACGTGCCCTCAACTTATTATTATTAAAGGTACTTATAGAGCGCTGTCAATTTATGCAGCGCTTTACATATACATTGTACATTCACATCGGTCCCTGCCCTCAAGGAGCTTACGATCTAAGGTCCCTAACTCATGTTCATATATTAGGGCCAATTTTTACTGCTAGGCGAGAGTGCTACCCACTACACCACTGTGCCTTCTTTGGTTGACCATGGTATGGCCTGTTCTGAGTGGAACCTGTCCTGTTAAACCACTGTATGGTCTTGGCCACTGTGCTGAAGCTCAGTTTCAGTGTCTGGGCAATCTTCTTATAGCCTAGGCCAGTGATGGCGAACCTTGGCACCCCAGATGGTTTGGAACTACATTTCCCATGATGCTCAACTACACTGCTAAGTGCATGAGTATCATGGGAAATGTAGTTCCAAAACATCTGGGGTGCCAAGGTTCGCCATCACCGGCCTAGGCCATCTTTATGTGGAGCAACAATTATTATTTTCAGATCCTCAGAGAGTTCTTTGCCATGAGGTGCCATGCTGAACTTCCAGTGACCAGTATGAGAGAGTGAGAGTGATAACTCAAATTTAACACACCTGCTCCTCAATCACACCTGAGACCTTTTAACAAACGAGTCACATGACACCGGGGAGGGAAAATGGCTAATTGGGCCCAATTTGCACATTTTCATTTAGGATGTACTCATTTTTGTTACCAGCGGTTTAGACATTAATGGCTGTGTGTTGAGTTATTCTGAAGGAACAGCAAATTTGCAGTCTTATACAAGCTGTACACTCACTACTTTACATTGTAGCAAAGTGTAATTCCTTCAGTGTTGTCACATGAAACGATATAATAAAAGATTTACAAAAATGTGAGGGGTGTGCTCACTTTTGTGAGATACTGTACATACACAGTATATATTTTTATAGATTTAATTTTCATGTTTTGATTTTGTATAAATTATTGACAGTTGATGTTTTCATATTTTCTTTGGTGCAGTCATGATTTCTTTCTTTGTGTATAGACATGCACATTTAGATTTAATTTTGCTTGTATAATTTTTCATGTAGATGTTTTTACTACTGATTTGAGTCTAGCTGTCATGCATGTGAAATCACCAATTGGAATCAGCTGGTTATCAACCATTTAAGCTGGTTTCCGACCAGTGGCGTCACTAGGGTTGGTGTTACCTGGTACAGTAAAATACGGTGTCACCCCCCCATTCCTGTCTAGGCTACCCTGCAGGCAGCACACGGTCGCTTGGCGCACCCCAAACCAACCCCTGGTAAATTATAGTATAGGGTGGTATAGTGGCAGGTTAGGGTAGTATAGGGTGGTATAGTGGTAGGTTGGGGTGGTACAGGGCAAGTTAGGGTGACACAGGGCAGGTTGGGGTGGTATAGGGCAAGTTAGGACTCTATGTAGTGACACTGCACTGCATTTACTTACAGCACGCTTCATGCCTGCAGATGGGCGGCTCTGCTGTGTCCTCGGCTCTCATCTCCTTCAGCTGCGGGATCAGCAATAGTGAAGGAGTCTGTGGAAGGAGTGGAGGAGGCAGCCACACCCCCAGCTCTGTCCATCATCTCTGGATAACTCGGGGATATTAGCCTGACTGAGGAGTGTTACAGGCAGCCTCCCCCGCACCGATGAGTGCCGTGCTCGCACCGCCCCACTACAAGCAATACAGTACAGTGTTTAGCAGCGGCCCTGGTATCACCCCTCCGGTGGGTGTCACCAGGTGCGGTCCGCCCCCCCTGGCATCCCCATAGCAAGGCCACTGTTTCCAACAGGTGAAAAATCTCCCACAAAGTGTGGCCAGCCTTCTTTTCCTGTTTCTACCAGAGCATATTGCATTGCATTTTACAGAAAATTACAGCTCTGCAGATTAAAAAGGAATGGTAATTTTTAATAAGATTCAAGTACAATATGACTTGTGTTGCAATTGTGTATGCTATATTATTTTTCTTTTAGTTGTTAATTTTGTTACCCCTAAAGTGGAGTCACCCTTTAAGTGCAGGTGCAAGGTTCAAACCCCATTAAAGTTGCCTGTATACCCTAGGAAACATGTACCAAAGCAAAAAAAAAAAAAAGAATAAGAAAATTACATTTGGCAGAGAGCAGTGATTTAGTAATGCTTAAAGCCCAAGAAAAAAATATAATATATTGCTGCTTACCAACCATTCGATGTGGCCTGATGACAGCCTCAGTCCTGTTCCTGTGTTCTGTGTAAAGGGGATGCATCTCTTCTCTTCAATCAGCTTTCAGAACTCTCCTCACTGAGCTCTGCAGAGTGTAATTTTGGCTCTCTGTCCACTTTTTTTCTGACCGCTCAGACAAGCTTTATAAATGATGGGCCTTTGATTGGATGTAGAGAAGATAAGATTGCAGGTACAACTTATGTAGGAGGATTTGTTTCATCTCTGTGTATCACTTGAGGCCAGTCATTTCACTGGGTATATGTAAGGCCCCTTTCACACATGCTGTCCAATCAGGTCCACCTGTCAGTTTTTCAGGCGAACCTGTTCGGACGTTGAACTCTCCCCTATGGAGCTATCCGATCCTGTCCGCCAAATCCAGAGGGATGGCGGATCGTCTGGTGGATGGGATCGAATGAAAATGGACAGGCGGTCCATTTTCATGCAATTTCCTCATAGAGGAGAGCGGGACTGGGTCTGTCTCCGCTCTGCTCAGTGAGTGGAGACCTACCTATCATCCGCCTGCTCAGTGGGGATCAGTGAAGCGATCCCCCACTGAGTAAGCGGAGTCCACCAAACATCCGGTCCATTTTTGCAGGATGTAAAAAACTAATGCAAAAATGGAAGAAAAACTGATGTAAATTTCATCTGCTTTTTCTTTGAAAAAAAGTGACTGAACTGATGAAACGAATGGTCCGCATGTGTGAAAGGTACCCTAGGCCTGATTCACACCTATGCATTTGTAGTGCTTTTTGCAGATTTGCACTACAGAAGGTGTTCCATAGGAAACCATGTTAAATGTAGTCCAAATCTGCAAAATGCAAAAAGCACTAAAAATGCATAGGGTGTGAATCAGACCTAAGTGTTTATATAGCATGTAAGGGTTTAAGTTTTTAACAATTTGCTGTCGCCTGACACCAAGAAAAAAAAAAGGGGGGGGGCGGGGAGGGAGCTATAGCTGATTGACAGCCTCAGCTCCTCTCCCCCTATATAAGGGTTTACAATCACTTTAATGTAGGATAAACCAAGGTGTTAGCTCTCTGTATATTTTCTAATTTTTTTATTCTTTAGATTTATATGTGTCTCTTACCTATGGCGCAGTAATTATAGAGGATTTTTTTTTTTTGCACAATGACTTCAGACTGTGTAGAACAGGCATCTCCAAAGTCCGGCCAGCGGGCCAATTGTGGCCCGTGTTCCAGTTTAATGTGGGTCCCCTGGTAATTTGTATATATAAATATATATATATCTTTTGTGGCCCCCCCCAGGGCCACAAAACATATATTCTGTATTTATCGGTGCTGCCTCAGAGGGGACAGGGAGAGGGTGGAATGAGCGCCATCAGTTTACATACAGGAGAATCTCCTGTTTACTCAGCATCTGTAATAGGAAGTCCCGTCACCTGGGCTGCCATTGGAGGTCTGTTCTGTCTATCATAGGAGGCGGGACTTTGTAATAAAGAGGCCGCCGTGTAAACAGGAAATTCTCCTGTATGTAATCTGTTGGCGCTCATTTCGCCCCCACCCTGTCCCCTCTGAGGCTGCATATATGGCACATGTGGGGCTGAAATGATGGCAATGGTAAGGCTGGATTCATGGCACATGTGGGGCTGCATTCATGGCAATGGTGTGGCTGCATTCATGGCAATGGTGAGGCTGCATTAATGGTAATGGTGAGGCTGCAGATGGGCACTGATTAGGCTGCATCGATGGGCACTGACCCCTATTTTGCTTCACAGTTATTTAAAATGTACGTTTTTTCCTGAAACAAGGCAGGTGTTATACACCTGTGCGTGTTATACTCCGATAAATACGGTATATCCAAATAACACGACCAAGCTCATCCTTAGTCCTGAGTGGCGCTCGGAGATTCGTTGGGGCCACAAAAGATATATATATATATATATATATATATATATATATATATATATATATATATATATATCCAAATACCACGCGCAAGCTCATCTTTTCACCACACACAGCCACAAAGGCAAGAAAATTCTTGTTGTGTATTGTATTAGTGCTTGGACGATCACACTTAGACCGAATTTTAATGGTTCAAAGAATGTCGGGCAAAATGGTTGGCCCTCGGGCATGTTCACTTCATCAAATCTGGCCCTCTTTGAAAAAAGTGTGGACACTCCTGGTGTAGAGTGTATACGATACAGTATGTAGTCTTCTTTAAGCCACACTCAATATTTAGCACAATTTAATTATGCCCATTTTCAGCTAAGGTGCTATGCTTGTCTTCTCCATCCCAAAGCCTCCCTCTTTCTCTAGTTATACATTTGGGAGGCATGTACAAGAGACATTGCTCATAGCAATCAGTGAAATAAATGAAAGAAGTAAAGCTTATTTTAGAAATTTTATAGAATTTTGCTGATAGAGGTGCCTGGAAAGGTATTGCTGGGTAGTGCTGGGAAACACACAGTATGGATCCCCCTTTGAATGCCAGGCAGAATATTCAACTAGGCTAAAGCACAGAAATATAATTGCTGATTCAACAGTGTACAAGGACAGAAGCAAAAACTACAGTCGATACAAGGCCTTCACTGCAGAAGTTCACATAGATAACAAAAAAATGAGCAGTTCATATAAATGAATAATGTAAGTTTACTGTTTTGTTCAGTCTAGAGTCCTTTAACTGTGGCTACAGATCTTACTACTGCTATGACATTCTTGAAGCCAGTAACCTCAAAGAAAAATGCAAAGTGACAGCTTCCATATAAGGCAAACAAAGGGGTGGAAGTAATAAGGGTCCCAGTTTGAGGCCAGGAACTCTCCAGTCCTTGGTGTCAGTTTTGCTGGAACTGGAAAGTGGTCAAAGATTTTTGAGTTGGTATAAACATCAGTTTTGATTGTTGGGATTATTTTGATGTGCTAGAGGGTGATAACCAACACTCTAGACAGTAAATATGAAAATAGTGTGAGTTACTTATGCGCTACTATATGTAAGAGTACGTGAATGTGCTATAAAACAAAAAGGAAACTGAACTGCTGCACCATTAAAAAGTGAATCTCCTATCACTCAAAAATGCATATAAACGCAAAAAACAATATTGCGCTGTTCATCATATATAGTTACATAATAGGTGAGGTTGAAATCAAGTCCAACCTGTGTGTGTGCTATTATGTCAGTTTTACATTGTATATCTCTGTATGTTGTGGTCATTCAGGTCCCTATCTTATAGTTTTTTTTAAATTATCGATGATCCCTGCTGAAACCACTGCCTGTGTCATTATAAATCCCCTTTCGCTGAAAAGTTTTATCCCTAATGTGGGGTCACCAGTACGGTATTTATACATTGAAATCATATCCCCTCTCAAGCGTCTCTTCTCCTGGGAGAATAAGTTAAGTGCTCGTAACCTATCCTCATAACTAAGATCCTCCAGTCCCTTCATTAGCTTTTTTGCCCTTCTCTGGACTCTCTCCAATTCCAGCACATCTTTCCTAAGGACTGGTGCCCAGAACTGGACAGCATATTCCAGGTGAGGCCAGACCAGAGTCTTGTAGAGTGAGAGAATTATCGCTTTATCCCTGGAGTTAATCCCCTTTTGAATGCATGCCAATATTCTGTTTTCTTTGCTTGCAGCAGCTTGGAATTGCATGCCACCGCTGAGCCTATCATCTACTAGGACCTTCAGGTCCTTCACCCTAGATTCCCCCAGAGGTTCTCCCCCTAGTGAGTAGATTTCATTCATATTTTTGCCACCCAAATGCATTATTTTACATTTTTCTACGTTAAACCTTATTTGCCATGTAGTTGCCCACCACATTAATTTGTTCAGATCTTCTTGTAAGGTTTCCACATTCTGCAGAGAAATTATTGCCCTGCTTAGCTTAGTATCATCCGCAAATACTCAGATTGAGCTGTTTATCCCATCCTCCAGATCGTTTATGAAAAAATTCAAAAGGATTGGTCCCAGGACAGAACCCTGGGGGACCCTGCTTTTCACACCGGACCATTCGGAGTACTCCCCATTTATCACTACCCTATGAACTCGCCCCTGTAGCCAGTTTTCAATCCATGTACTTACCCTATGGTCCATGCCGACAGACCTTAGTTTGTACAGTAAGCATTTATGGGGAACTGTATCAAATGCCTTTGCAAAATCCAGATACACCACGTCTAGGGGCCTTCCTTTATCTAAATGGCAACTTACCTCCTCATAGAAGGTTAATAGATTGGTTTGGCAAGAACGATTCTTCATGAATGCTGATTACTGCTAATGATACCGTTTTCACTACTAAAATCTTGTACAGTATATAGTCCCTCATCATCGCCTCCAAGAGCTTGCATACTATTGATGTTATGTCACGTACACATGATCAGAATTTTCGTCAGAAAAACTTTGGATGGTTTTTCCGACGGAATTCCACTCAAGCTTGGCTCGCATACACACGTTCACAAGAAAGTTCTCTGAACTTTTGACGGTCAAGAACGCGGTGACGTACAACACGTACGATGGTGCTAGAAAAGGGAAGTTCCATACGAAGAGCGCCACCCTTTGGGCTCCTTCTGCTAATCTCGTGCTTATCTTGTGTTAGTAGAAGTTTGGTGAGAGACAATTTGCGCTTTTCAGCCTCGTGCTTTTCAGATCATTACTGCTCTTTAGTTTGTGCTTGTGGGTTCGTATCTGTTCTTCAGTGCATGTAGTCAGTTCGCATCTGGGTTTCAGTGCGTATTATTATAGTACTGTAGTATTAAGGAGATCACAAGAAATAATAACAAAATAAGTTTGTCAGAACTCTGTGTGAATATCAGCAGCAAAACAACTTCATTCTTCTAGCATTATAAAGAACAAAAGAATGCGCTGCATTAAAAGATCCAAAAATTTACAGCGTGACGAATGTGCTATCTCCATTACGAACGCTAGTTTTACCAGACCAAGCGCTTCCGTCTCGTACTTGATTCTGAGCATGCATGGTTTGTTGCGCGACGGAATTGCATGCAGACGAACGTAATTTCCAATAGGAACTTTTTCCGATGGAAAAATAGCCACTTCAATACCGGGCCAATTCTGACACTTTGCTCCTACATGTAAAAATCATAATTTTTTTGCTAGAAAATTACATAGAACCCCCAAACATTATATATGTTTTTTTAGCAAAGACCCTAGAGAATACAATGGCGGTTGTTGCAACTTTTTATCTCACACAGTATTTGCGCAGGAATTTTTCGAACGCGCTTTTTTGGGGAAAAAAACAGTTTTGTGTTTAAAAAAAAAAACAAAACAGTAAAGTTAGCCCAATGTTTTTGCATTTTGTGAAAGATGAAGTTACGCCGAGTAAATAGATACCTAACATGTCACGCTTCAAAATTGCACACACTCGTGGAATGGCGCCAATGTTCGGTACTTAAAAATCCCCATAGGCGACGCTTGAAATTTTTTTACTGGTTACATGTTTTGAGTTACAGAGGAGGTCTAGGGCCAAAATTATTGCTCTCGCTCCAACGTTCGCGGCGATACCTCACATGTATGGTTTGAACACCGTTTTCATATGTGGGCGGGACTTACGTATGCGTTCGCTTCTGCGTGCGAGCACACGGGGACAGCGGCGCTTTAAAATTTTTTTTTTTTTTTTATTGTTAATTATATTTTATTTTTTTTTATTTTGACACTTTTTGAAAAAAAAAAAAATGATCACTTTTATTCCTATTACAAGGAATGTAAACATCCCTTGTAATAGCAATATGACATGTCAGGTGCTCTTAATAGTGAGATATGGGGTCAATAAGACCCCATATCTCACCACTAGGCTGGGAAGCCTGAAATAAAAAAAATAAATAAAACGATCGCCGCTTCCCAGCCGAAGCGGCGACGTTTTTTTGAATGGAGAGGCCGGGCGTGACGTCATAACATCGCGCCCGGCCTCCTACGATCATAGAGACTCCGGGGACCATCTGGTCCGCCGGAAATCTCTATGATCTACATCCGGCGCCGGCGGATCCACTCTCCGCCTCACCGATCGTAACGGTGAGTCGGAGCAAGCACCCTCTCGCCTCCCATAGGAACGATCAAGCGGCGGAATGGCCGCTATGATCATTCCTATGGTGTAGAGATTCGCCGGCTGAAACCGGCAATATCTGAATGATGTCTGTGACTATAGGCATCATTCAGATATACCCGCTTAAAGCCCAGGACGTCGTATGACGTCCGTGGGCTGGAAGTGGATAGAGAACCTGCTCTCAATCTTTTGCTGGCGGAAATTCCGCCAGCAAAAGTCCAATGGAGCATACACACGTTCGGAATTTCCAACCAAAAGCTCACATCGGACTTTTGCTGGCGGAATTTCTGATCATGTGCACGCGGCATTGGGCTAACAGGTCTGTATTTCCCAGGGATGTATCTTGGCCCTTTTTTAAAAATTGGTGCTACATTGGCTTTTCTTCAATCAGCTGGTATCATTCCAGTCAGTAGACTGCTCGTAAACATTAGGAACAATGGTCTGGAAATTACTTGACTGAGCTCCTTAAGGAGTAGGACCCTCGAGTGCAAGCCATCTGGTCCTGGTGACTTATTAATATTAAGTTTTTCCAGTCTATTTCCAATTCTATCCTCTGTTAGCCATGAGGGTGCTTCCTGAGA
This sequence comes from Aquarana catesbeiana, assembly GCF_042186555.1. NCBI lineage: Eukaryota > Metazoa > Chordata > Amphibia > Anura > Ranidae > Aquarana > Aquarana catesbeiana. The sequence continues at coordinate 74,216,937 of NC_133332.1, read as the reverse complement.
CGTGTCATGAGGATAAACATTGCAGTTTTGGTTATTGAAGCCCCCTTCCTCCATGAAAACTGAGGAGAAGAATAAATTCAATACCTTTGCCATCTCTCCATCCTTAGTAGGGATGAGCCGAACACCCCCCGGTTCGGTTCGCACCAGAACCTGCGAACGGACCGAAAGTTCGCACGAACGTTAGAACCCCATTGACGTCTATGGGACTCGAACGTTCGAAATCAAAAGTGCTCATTTTAAAAACTAATTTGCATGGTATTGTCCTAAAAAGGGTTTGGGGACCCGGGTCCTACCCCAGGGGACATGTATCAATGCAAAAAAAACTTTTAAAAACGGCCGTTTTTTCGGGAGCAGTGATTTTAATGATGCTTAAAGTAAAAAAAAAAAAAGTGAAATATTCCTTTAAATATCGTACCTGAGGGGTGTCTATAGTATGCCTGTAAAGTGACACGTGTTTCCCGTGTTTAGAACAGTCCCTGCACCAAATGTCATTTTTAAAGGAAAAAATCTCATTTAAAACTGCTTGCGGGTTTAATGTAATGTCGGGTCCTGGCAATATGGATGAAAATCAGTGAGACAAACGGCATGGGTACCCCCCAGTCCATTACCAGGCCCTTTGGGTCTTGTATGGATATTAAGGGGAACCCCACACCCAAATTAAAATAAGGAAAGGTGTGGGGCCACCAGGCCCTATATACTCTGAACAGCAGTATACAGGCGGTGCAAACAAGACAGGGACTGTAGGTTTGTTGTTAAGTAGAATCTCTGTAATTTTGAACGGGTACATTTTTAACGTGTTTAGCTCCAACCAAAAAATCTTTTTTAAGCTTTTTGGAAAACATAGGGAAGGGTTATCACCCCTGTGACATTTGTTTTGCTGTCTTTCCTCCTCTTCAGAAGATTTCACCTCACTTTTTGTCCCAATGGATTGGAAAGCATCAGTGGAAAGGAGAAATGTTTTTCCCATATTAACTCTTACAGGAGAGAATTTCCCTTCCTAGGGGTAGATTTCATCTCACTTCCTGTTGTCTCCTTCCGTTTGCAAGTAGGAGTCGTTTGTAAGTTAGTTGTTTGAAAGTAGGGTCCTGCCCTATATACTCAGCAGAAATTTGGGCCTTAGGTGTTGCTGTGGCCACAACACTGTAAGCCCTCACAGGGCCCTGCTGTGAAATATTAGATCAAGAATTGTAATTACATGCCCCTGTTGAACAGGAGCTGAAAAATTAGGCCTTAGGCACTGGTGCTGGTGCCACAACACTGCAACCCCTCACAGACACTCTAGTTGGAACGCAGAAACGAGCCCTGCTGCAAAGTATTGCATCAAAAATTGTAATTACACGCCCCTGTTAAACAAGGGCTGAAAAATTGGGCCTTAGGCACTGGTGCTGGTGCCACAACACTGCAACCCCTCACAGACACTCTAGTTGGAACGCAGGAACGAGCCCTGCTGCAAAGTATTGCATCAAAAATTGTAATTACACGCCCCTGTTAGACAGGGGCAGAAAAAATGGGCCTTAGGCACTGGTGCTGGTGCCACAACACTGCAACCCCTCACAGACACTCTAGTTGGAACGCAGGAACGAGCCCTGCTGCAAAGTATTGCATCAAAAATTGTAATTTCACACCCCTGTTAAACAAGGGCTGAAAAATTGGGCCTTAGGCACTGGTGCTGGTGCCACAACACTGCAACCCCTCACAGACACTCTAGTTGGAACGCAGGAACGAGCCCTGCTGCAAAGTATTGCATCAAAAATTGTAATTACACGCCCCTGTTAAACAGGGGCAGAAAAAATGGGCCTTAGGCACTGGTGCTGGTGCCACAACACTGCAACCCCTCACAGACACTCTAGTTGGAACGCAGGAACGAGCCCTGCTGCAAAGTATTGCATCAAAAATTGTAATTACACGCCCCTGTTAAACAGGGGCAGAAAAAATGGGCCTTAGGCACTGGTGCTGGTGCCACAACACTGCAACCCCTCACAGACACTCTAGTTGGAACGCAGGAACGAGCCCTGCTGCAAAGTATTGCATCAAAAATTGTAATTACACGCCCCTGTTAAACAAGGGCTGAAAAATTGGGCCTTAGGCACTGGTGCTGGTGCCACAACACTGCAACCCCTCACAGACACTCTAGTTGGAACGCAGGAACGAGCCCTGCTGCAAAGTATTGCATCAAAAATTGTAATTACACGCCCCTGTTAAACAGGGGCAGAAAAAATGGGCCTTAGGCACTGGTGCTGGTGCCACAACACTGCAACCCCTCACAGACACTCTAGTTGGAACGCAGGAACGAGCCCTGCTGCAAAGTATTGCATCAAAAATTGTAATTACACGCCCCTGTTAAACAGGGGCAGAAAAAATGGGCCTTAGGCACTGGTGCTGGTGCCACAACACTGCAACCCCTCACAGACACTCTAGTTGGAACGCAGGAACGAGCCCTGCTGCAAAGTATTGCATCAAAAATTGTAATTACACACCCCTGTTAAACAGGGGCAGAAAAAATGGGCCTTAGGCACTGGTGCTGGTGCCACAACACTGCAACCCCTCATAGACACTCTAGTTGGAACGCAGGAACGAGCCCTGCTGCAAAGTATTGCATCAAAAATTGTAATTACACACCCCTGTTAAACAAGGGCTGAAAAATTGGGCCTTAGGCACTGGTGCTGGTGCCACAACACTGCAACCCCTCACAGACACTCTAGTTGGAACGCAGGAACGAGCCCTGCTGCAAAGTATTGCATCAAAAATTGTAATTACACGCCCCTGTTAAACAGGGGCAGAAAAAATGGGCCTTAGGCACTGGTGCTGGTGCCACAACACTGCAACCCCTCACAGACACTCTAGTTGGAACGCAGGAACGAGCCCTGCTGCAAAGTATTGCATCAAAAATTGTAATTACACGCCCCTGTTAAACAGGGGCAGAAAAAATGGGCCTTAGGCACTGGTGCTGGTGCCACAACACTGCAACCCCTCACAGACACTCTAGTTGGAACGCAGGAACGAGCCCTGCTGCAAAGTATTGCATCAAAAATTGTAATTACACGCCCCTGTTAAACAAGGGCTGAAAAATTGGGCCTTAGGCACTGGTGCTGGTGCCACAACACTGCAACCCCTCACAGACACTCTAGTTGGAACGCAGGAACGAGCCCTGCTGCAAAGTATTGCATCAAAAATTGTAATTACACGCCCCTGTTAAACAGGGGCAGAAAAAATGGGCCTTAGGCACTGGTGCTGGTGCCACAACACTGCAACCCCTCACAGACACTCTAGTTGGAACGCAGGAACGAGCCCTGCTGCAAAGTATTGCATCAAAAATTGTAATTACACGCCCCTGTTAAACAGGGGCAGAAAAAATGGGCCTTAGGCACTGGTGCTGGTGCCACAACACTGCAACCCCTCACAGACACTCTAGTTGGAATGCAGGAACGAGCCCTGCTGCAAAGTATTACATCAAAAATTGTAATTACACGCCCCTGTTAAACAGGGGCTGAAAAATTGTGCCTTAGGCACTGGTGGTGGCGCCCAGAACCAAAAATGTTCTTACAAGCTATCAGCGTGATGATTGAGGAGGAAGAGGATAATTACTCAGGGATAGTCACTCAGCATCAGCATAGGCAGTCTTTGAAGGGATCTGAGATTTCAAAAAAAATTATTCGGTTACATCAGCATCAGGTGCTTGGTAGCTGGTGGTGATCCAAGACTGATTCATTTTTATGAAGGTCAGTCGATCGACCGAGTCAGTGGACAGACGCACCCTGTGATCGGTTACCACGCCTCCAGCAGCACTGAATGTGCGTTCCGAAAGAACGCTGGATGCAGGACAGGCCAGTAGCTCAATTGCATACTGTGCAAGCTCTGGCCAGTGATCCATCCTCAAGACCCAGTAACCCAGAGGATTTTCGGTGGGAAAGGTGTCCAAGTCTGATCTTGCCCCTAGGTATTCCTGCACCATATAAAACAGACGCTGGTGATGGTTGCTGGAACCGATCATATCTTGGGGCTGCGGACCAAAAAATTGTCTGAACGCATCGGTCAGACGGCCACCTTCTCCACCGCTCCTTCTTTGGCTGACCGAAGCCTCAGCAACACGTTGTCCAGAAACAGGAGTTTGTAACCTCCCAGTCTCTGGGAACGCGTTGCACAGACCTTTCTGCAAGGCCTCCCGAAGATGTTTCATCCTCTGCTCCCTCTGCGATGGCAAGATAAGGTCCGCAACCTTACCCTTGTAACGTGGATCAAGGAGGGTTGCCAGCCAGTATTGGTCCTTCTCCTTGATACCACGAATACGAGGATCCTTACGCAGGCTTTGCAGGATCAGGGAGGCCATGCAGCGTAGGTTTGCTGAGGCATTCGGTCCGGAGTCCTCTGGGTCACTAAGGACGACATGGTCCGCAGCCACCTCCTCCCAGCCACGTACAAGTCCATGTGTTTCTTGGGACTGATCCCTTAAAGACTGCTGCTGATGCTGAGTGCCAGGCTCCACCTCCATACTGACACAATCTTCCTCCTCCTCCTCCTCGTCCTCTTCCTGTGTGATCGGCGGGCACACAGGAACACTGTCTGGATAAAGGGGGCCTTGAGAGCTAAGGAAGTCCTCCTCTTCCTGCCTCTGTTCTGCCTCAAGTGCCCTGTCCATTATTCCACGCAGCGTGTGCTCCAACAGGTGGACAAGGGGGACAGTGTCACTGATGCATGCACTGTCACTGCTCACCATCCTCGTGGCCTCCTCAAATGGTGACAGGACAGTGCATACATCCCTGATCATGGCCCACTGGCGTGGGGAAAAAAAAACAAGCTCCCCTGACCCTGTCCTGGTGCCATAGTCGCACAGGTACTCATTGATGGCCCTCTGCTGCGTGTGCAGCCGCTGCAGCATGGCCAACGTTGAGTTCCACCTGGTGGGCATGTCACAGATTAGGCGGTTCTTGGGCAGGTTAAACTCCTTTTGGAGGTCCGTCAGCCGAGCACTGGCATTATATGACCGGCGGAAATGCACACAGACTTTCCTGGCCTGCCTCAGGACATCCTGTAAGCCCGGGTACCTGCCCAAGAACCGCTGCACCACCAAGTTAAGGACGTGAGCCAAACAGGGCACATGGGTCATTTGTCCCTGTCGGAGGGCAGAGAGGAGGTTGGTGCCATTGTCGCAAACCACCATTCCTGCCTTAAGTTGGCGTGGCGTCAACCACCTCTGAACCTGCCCCTGCAGAGCTGACAGAACCTCTGCCCCAGTGTGGCTCCTGTCCCCCAAGCACACCAGCTCAAGCACCGCATGGCATCTTTTGGCCTGCGTACTTGCGTAGCCCCTTGAACGACTACGGAGCACCGCTGGTTCCGAGGAAGAGGCCATGGAGGAAGAAGAAGAGGAGGGGGTGGAGGAGAGAGGTGTGTCACAATCATTAGCATTTTGGAGGCGTGGTGACGGAACAACCTCCAACACTACTGCACCTTGTCCTGTATCCTTCCCAGCTGCCAGCAGAGTCACCCAATGCGCCGTGAAACTTAGGTAACGTCCCTGTCCATGCCTGCTGGACCATGAGTCAGCAGTAATATGCACCTTACCGCTGACGGCCCTGTCCAGCGAGGCATGGACATTGCCTTCCACATGCTGGTAGAGAGCCGGAATCGCCTTCCGTGAGAAAAAGTGGCGTTTGGGTACCTGCCACTGAGGAACCGCACATTCCACAAACTCACGGAAGGGGGCAGAGTCTACCAACTGAAAAGGCAGCAGTTGAAGTGCTAGCAATTTTGCCAAGCTAGCATTCAACCGCTGGGCTTGTGGATGGCTGGGAGCAAACTTCTTTCGGCGGTGCAGCAGCTGGGGCAGGGAAATTTGCCTGGTACAATCTGACGTCGGTGTACCAAAATCAGATTGCCCACAAGTACTTGGCTGTGACACACCTAATTCTACACCTTCATTCCTCTCAGTGCAGGTCTCAGAGAGGACTGAAGGTCTAGTGGGGTTGGAAATCTCAGCTGATGAGGAGCAAGGAGAGGTCCTCTTTGTTCTTTGGTGTGGGTCTTTTAGATACGCTTGCCAACGAACTGCATGGCAGGTCAACATATGTCTGGTCAAGCATGTGGTACCCAAGCGGGAGATGTTTTGGCCACGCGAGATACGCTTGAGACATATGTTGCAAATAGCAGCGGTGCGATCTGATGCACTCGTCTCAAAAAAGGCCCACACCAAAGAACTTTTTGAATAACGAGCAGAGACTGCAGCGCCCTGCACATGTGGAGCTTTGGGGTGTGATGCAGTCAATGTGCTGCCCTTAGGCTGGCCCCTGGAGGGCATCCTGCCTCGTTGGTGATGTGCCGCCTCCTCCTCCTCCTCCTCTCTCCTATCAGGCACCCACGTTGAGTCAGTGACCTCATCATCCCCTCCCTCCTCATCACTGGAGCAAACCTGGCAGTATGCTGCAGCAGGGGGAGCATGACTGCCAGATTGCTGTCCTTCTTGGGCACCCCCTCTGTCCGTGCTCATGTTACTGCCTTCATCGAGCTCAGTATCATCATCAGAGCCTTCCAAACGCTGGGCATCCTCCTGGAGCATGTACCCAACACTGTGGTCAAACAGTTCGAGGGACTCCTCAGGAGGACATGGTGGGGCTAGGGAAGGAGTCACTGATGACATTGAGCCAAGGGAAGAGGCCGCTGCTTTGCCAGACAAAGTACCCTGGGCATGGGTGAGAGAGGATGAGGAGGATGAGGACGGCTTGGTCATCCACATGTTGCGGCTCAACATGGCCAGCTGCCGAAAAAAAGGCCAAGCGTGTCCCATGGCCACGTGCTGATGAGGATGCACCGTCTCCACGACCAGCACTAGACACAGAGCCTGCTTGCCCTCTCTTATTGGCTTGTGACTGTCTGCCTCTCCTTCTTGGCCTTCCAGACATACTAATGGCCTGTAGCTGCACTAAGCTGGGATATATATATATATGTACTGATACTGCAGCTAGCAAAATCAACTGCCTGCCTGTAGTATGAGAACACCACCAACCTTCTACAGGTAGCTTTAGCTGAACACTGTGAGTTGGACGCACCCCACTAACTTGTAGGTTTAGCTGAACACTGTGAGCAGGACGCACTGCACTAACTGTAAATAGTCTAGCTGCCTGACTGTGGTACTAATAGGATCAAAAGAACACCAGCAATTTTCTTCAGGTAGCTGTATTTACTGTAACAAGACAAGCCTGCCTGTCAGTAAGAAGATAACAGAAACGGATCTAGCTGAACACTGTGAGCAGGACGCACCCCACTAGCTTGTAGGTTTAGCTGAACACTGTGAGGTGGACGCACCCCACTAACTTGTAGGTTTAGCTGAACACTGTGAGCAGGACGCACCCCACTAACTTGTAGATTTAGCAGAACACTGTGAGCAGGACGCACTACACTAACTGTAAATAGTCTAGCTGCCTGACTGTGGTACTAATAGGATCAAAAGAACACCAGCAATTTTCTTCAGGTAGCTGTATTTACTGTAACAAGACAAGCCTGCCTGTCAGTAAGAAGATAACAGAAACGGATCTAGCTGAACACTGTGAGCAGGACGCACCCCACTAGCTTGTAGGTTTAGCTGAACACTGTGAGGTGGACGCACCCCACTAACTTGTAGGTTTAGCTGAACACTGTGAGCAGGACGCACCCCACTAACTTGTAGGTTTAGCAGAACACTGTGAGCAGGATGCACTGCACTAACTGTAAATAGTCTAGCTGCCTGACTGTGGTACTAATAGGATCAAAAGAACACCAGCAATTTTCTTCAGGTAGCTGTATTTACTGTAACAAGACAAGCCTGCCTGTCAGTAAGAAGATAACAGAAACGGATCTAGCTGAACACTGTGAGCAGGACGCACCCCACTAGCTTGTAGGTTTAGCTGAACACTGTGAGGTGGACGCACCCCACTAACTTGTAGGTTTAGCTGAACACTGTGAGCAGGACGCACCCCACTAACTTGTAGGTTTAGCAGAACACTGTGAGCAGGACGCACTGCACTAACTGTAAATAGTCTAGCTGCCTGACTGTGGTACTAATAGGATCAAAAGAACACCAGCAATTTTCTTCAGGTAGCTGTATTTACTGTAACAAGACAAGCCTGCCTGTCAGTAAGAAGATAACAGAAACGGATCTAGCTGAACACTGTGAGCAGGACGCACCCCACTAGCTTGTAGGTTTAGCTGAACACTGTGAGGTGGACGCACCCCACTAACTTGTAGGTTTAGCTGAACACTGTGAGCAGGACGCACCCCACTAACTTGTAGGTTTAGCAGAACACTGTGAGCAGGATGCACTGCACTAACTGTAAATAGTCTAGCTGCCTGACTGTGGTACTAATAGGATCAAAAGAACACCAGCAATTTTCTTCAGGTAGCTGTATTTACTGTAACAAGACAAGCCTGCCTGTCAGTAAGAAGATAACAGAAACGGATCTAGCTGAACACTGTGAGCAGGACGCACCCCACTAGCTTGTAGGTTTAGCTGAACACTGTGAGGTGGACGCACTCACTAACTTGTAGGTTTAGCTGAACACTGTGAGCAGGACGCACCCCACTAACTTGTAGGTTTAGCAGAACACTGTGAGCAGGACGCTCTGCACTAAATGAAATAGTCTAGCTGCCTGACTGTGGTACTAATAGGATCAAAAGAACACCAGTAATTTTCTTCAGGTAGCTTTATATACTGTAACAAGACAAGCCTGCCTGTCAGTAAGAAGAGAACAGGAACGGATCTAGCTGAACACTGTGAGCAGGACGCACTGCACTAAATGTAAATAGTCTAGCTGCCTGACTGTGGTACTAATAGGATCAAAAGAACACCAGTAATTTTCTTCAAAATACTGTAACAAGACAAGCCTGCCTGTCAGTAAGAAGATAACAGGAACGGATCTAGCTGAACACTGTGAGCAGGACGCACTGCACTAAATGTAAATAGTCTAGCTGCCTGACTGTGGTACTAATAGGATCAAAAGAACACCAGTAATTTTCTTCAAAATACTGTAACAAGACAAGCCTGCCTGTCAGTAAGAAGATAACAGAAACGGATCTAGCTGAACACTGTGAGCAGGACGCACCCCACTAACTTGTAGGTTTAGCAGAACACTGTGAGCAGGACGCTCTGCACTAAATGTAAATAGTCTAGCTGCCTGACTGTGGTACTAATAGGATCAAAAGAACACCAGTAATTTTCTTCAGGTAGCTTTATATACTGTAACAAGACAAGCCTGCCTGTCAGTAAGAAGAGAACAGGAACGGATCTAGCTGAACACTGTGAGCAGGACGCACTGCACTAAATGTAAATAGTCTAGCTGCCTGACTGTGGTACTAATAGGATCAAAAGAACACCAGTAATTTTCTTCAAAATACTGTAACAAGACAAGCCTGCCTGTCAGTAAGAAGATAACAGGAACGGATCTAGCTGAACACTGTGAGCAGGACGCACTGCACTAAATGTAAATAGTCTAGCTGCCTGACTGTGGTACTAATAGGATCAAAAGAACACCAGTAATTTTCTTCAAAATACTGTAACAAGACAAGCCTGCCTGTCAGTAAGAAGATAACAGGAACGGATCTAGCTGAACACTGTGAGCAGGACGCACTGCACTAAATGTAAATAGTCTAGAAGATAACAGGAACGGATCTAGCTAAACTGAATACAGTGTATATATATATATATATGCAACACCTGGGATGCATAGATATAGACAATACACTTTAAGTGCAGCTAACTGACTGACTGTCCTGCCTAATCTAGCTAACTCAAATGAAATGACACTGTCTCTCTCTCTCTCTATTTCTCAGCACACCGGAACACACTGCACAGGGCCGCCGTGTAGGCGGCCTTATATAGTGTGGGGCGTGTACTAAATCCCCTGAGCCATAATTGGCCAAAGCCTCCTTGGCTTTGGCCAATTACGGCTCTCTGTTAAGGCGGCGCTGTGATTGGCCAAGCATGCGGGTCATAGTGCATGCTTGGCCAATCATCAGCAAGCAATGCACTGCGAGGCTGCAGTGAATTATGGGCCGTGACGCGCCACACGAATTTGGCGCGAACGGCCCATATCGTTCGCAATTCGACGAACGATCGAACAGCCGATGTTCGAGTCGAACATGGGTTCGACTCGAACACGAAGCTCATCCCTAATCCTTAGTAACCAGATTCCCTTCATCATTCTTTATGGGGCCAATATGGTCTGACCTCCCTTTCTTACTATTTATATACTTAAAGAATTTCTTGGGATTTTCTTTACTCTCCTCCACTATCTGCCTTTTGTGTTCTATCTTAGCCGCCCTGATTGCACCCTTACATTTCTTGTTACATTCTTTGAAAAGTTGGAAAGCTTCTCCTTTGCTTTTTATGCATTTTTACATTGGAGTTAAGCCACCCAGGACCTTTATTAGCTCTTTTAAATGTATTTCCCATTGGGATGCACTGGCTAATACTCTTATTTAACATGCTCTTAAAGCATACCCATTTTTCCTCTGTGTTCTTTGTTCCTAAGATTTTATCCCATTTAGTACCTTCTAGCAAGAATCGGAGTTTAGGGAAGTTAGCTCTTTTGAAATTCAGTGTCTTTGTATTCCCCTTATGTTTCCTATTTGTGTGATTTATACTGAAACTAATTGACCTGTGATCACCGTTTCCTAAATTGCCCCGTATTGCCACGTCCGTGATCAGGTCTGTATTGTTGGTAATCTGTAGTTCAAGGTCCTTGAGGAAGTCACGTGACAGGTGGCGCAACGTCAGCTCCAGTAAGACCTAGGGTTGCCACCTCATCCCTTCAAACCTGAACACATATTAATTACACAGGTTATGTGGCTGATTAGGGTGGTAATTTAATGCAGTGCTTTATCTGCAATAAATTAACCTCAGAGCCCATGTAATTAATATGTGTTTGGGTTTAAAGGAATGGGGTGGCAACCCTAAAAGGCCATACATCTGCTCAATAAATTGGCCCCTAAATATTGTTAATTGTCCATAGCTAGGGTTGCCACCTCATCCCTTTAAACCTGAACACATATTAATTACACAGGTTCTGTGGCTGATTACGGTGGTAATTAAACTCACTTAGTGCTTTATCTTGCATTAAATTAGCCTCAGAACCTGTGTAATTTAAATGTATTTGGTTTTAAAGGGATGAGGTGGCAACCCTATCCTCAGCAGTGATCCCTTGTACAGTACTGGCAATTCTGGCAGCTCTCCTCCTACCTGTCTTTGACTTTGACATAATTTAATGTTAAAATCAATTAAAATATGGAGGTTACTGGGGGAGAAAGGGAAGGTTGGCCATAAACATTTTGCTACGGGGCCCAATGATCTGTAGTTACACCTATGCTTATTATTATATTACCTTGCTTCTACTCCTTGTAATATAGTCTGTTGATCTGGACTAGAGCTTGATGGGTAATTACCAGAAGCTGAGTTGCACTACTAAAAGCATTGGCACATGGTGCATAATTACACAATACTTCAGTTGTGTGAATGATGGTTACTACAATCTTCAAAGGCCCCTTTCATAGGGGTGCCTCCATGCAATGGATTCCGCTTGCTCAGCGGGAGATCTCTCCGCTGGTCCCTGCTGAGCAGGCGGATGACAGGTCTGTGTCCACTTACTGTGCAGAGCGGACTTGGACACAGTCCCACTCTCCTCTATGGGGAAATCGGGTGGAAACGGACCGCCTGTCCATTTTTATCCGATCCTGTCCAATCCGTTTCGTCAGACAGACAGACAGATAATTACCAGAAGCTGAGTTGCACTACTAAAAGCATTGGCACATGGTGCATAATTACACAATACTTCAGTTGTGTGAATGATGGTTACTACAATCTTCAAAGGCCCCTTTCATAGGGGTGCCTCCATGCAATGGATTCCGCTTGCTCAGCGGGAGATCTCTCCGCTGGTCCCTGCTGAGCAGGCGGATGACAGGTCTGTGTCCACTTACTGTGCAGAGCGGACTTGGACACAGTCCCACTCTCCTCTATGGGGAAATCGGGTGGAAACGGACCGCCTGTCCGTTTTTATCCGATCCTGTCCAATCCGTTTCGTCAGACAGACAGACAGATGGAAAGTAGTACCACCATTCTGATCAGATGGAGGTGGGTGTCAGGGGACATGTGTCTGCTGACATCTGTGGCTCCATAGAGGAGCCTAGGGTTGCCATCTCATCCCTTTAAACCTGGATACATATTAATTACACAGGTTCTGAGGCTAATTTAATGCAGGTAAGGCATCAAGTGGGTTTAATCACCACCTTAATCAGCCACAGAACCTGTGTAATTAATATTTAAAGGGATGAGGTGGCAACTCTAGAGGAGTCTGCAAGGTCCAATCAGGTCCACCTAAAAAACTGACAGGTGGACCTGATTGGAAAGCTCATGTGAAAAGACCCTTAGGCTCTGTTTCCACTAGTGCGACTTTTCATGCGACTTGGGACTGAAAAGTCGCATGACAAATTGTTTCCCATGATTTCCAATGAGTACCGTTCATATCTGTGCGACTTCAAGTCGCAGCGACTTCAAAGTAGTCCCTGCACTACTTTGGTCCCACTTTGATGCGACTTGAGGTCCATAGATACAGGCATTGCTTCAAATCGCGGTAAAAAGTCGCGGTAAAATCGCGGTAAAAAATCGCGGCAAAATCGCGCGACTTTGGGGACGCACTAGTGGAAACATAGCCTAATACAGCAAACTGCTCTTTGCATCTAACTAAGCTTCTTTAATACGGAAATGCAAAGAGAAGCATTACTGTGTGCTGGTGTTAGAGAAACCAACCAATCCTGTGTGTCAACAGTAATTGAAAACAACATCCATACAGCCCCAGGGAAGATGCAGGCAATGCTGGGAGTCAAAGTTGAACTCCAGGCATAAAATATAAAACGATTTAATGCATTTATGTAAAAATATAATTAGATGTATTTTTTTTACATACCGCTAGCAAAAATACCTGAATCTGTGCTGATATCAGTCATCTCTAAAGCCTCATACACATGATCGGATTTTCCGCAGACAAAACCTCGGACTTTTGTCCGAAGGCGTGTGCCTGGATTTTGTCTTGCATACAAACGGCAAGAAATTGTCGGCCAACAAACACGAACGTAGTGACGTACTATGTGGTTTTTCAGCTCTTTAGCGCCACCCTTTGGGCTCCTTCTGCTAATTTTGTGTTAGTAGAAGTTTGGTGAGTGTTGATTCGCACTTTTCATTTCATGCTTTTCATTTAGCGCTTTTCAGTTCATTTCTGATAGGCCATTCGTCAACCAGACATGTTGCGGAATCGGAGGAGATAACGTGTTATTTATTATTGGCCTTGGAGTTATTGCTTTGACCCAAGGCTAGTCCAGGAACAGGAGGAGGAGGATTTCTTGGACCAAAAATTGGTTGCTTTATTAATCGTGACCAAATATGTCATATGCCTTTGCTGTGGGAGCTCCAGGAGAATAATCCAGATGATTTTCGGAATTAACTCTGGATGACGGACCCCTGCTTTCACCAACTCTTGCCAATGTTGGCCCCCTATATTAAGAAGCAGGACACATGCATGAGACTTTTATTTTATTTTTTGGTTGAATAATGATTTGATTTGGTATATTTTACATATTTTTGGATGCATAGAATGCACTTTTTGGTTAATTTCTATTGGCAGATAGCGTGTCTAATTTTATTTGTTTTCTTTTTTAATGCACATTAATGCGCAAAAAAATTGTGTAGAATAATACTTGGCTATGTGTTTTACTTCAAATGATAGTTTGGGAGTAGGCAGTTACATTTAAAAAAATACAATGTAAAATTGATAAGGAACACCAACATAGTTGTATCTTTGACCTTAAAAACTACGGGATGATGGTGTTGTGGTAACTTGCCCAAAAAAAAAAGAAAAAAAAAAGCATAATAATATTATTCTTGATATCACTAGAAAATAAAAGCCTTTCCAAATACATTCGCCATAACTCTATCAGTATCACCAGCAAAGCAGCTTCATTATTATCCCATTAAATAAGGAATAAGAGAATTGTGCGCTGCATTTCGAGATTTCATAATTTGTCACGTCACGAATGTTAATTCTCTATTACGAACGCAAGTTTACAAGACCGACCGCTTCATGCTTGTCTTTGCTTTCAAGCATGCGTGTTTGGACTTTGGACTTTTGTCCGGCGGACTTGTGTACACACGCTCGGAAAATTCAACAACAGACATTTGTCCGCGTAAAATTTTAATGCCTGCCATCTAACATTTGTCTGCGGAAAAACAACCTGTCATCACACAATCCCCATCGGAAAATCCGATCGTGTGTACGAGGCTTTATCCTTTATAAAGTACTGCACACAGACTGCTCAAGAGAGAGGCAATACTTTGAGCCAATCAGGCTCTGCTGCATCCATATGGCTGGCAGTGACTAAGCTGATAGGAGAGAGCCAAAAAGACTGTGGGTAGTAAAGTGACACCAATGTTTTTCTACTTCTTTAGAGAGAAAATGATGGGAGAGGCAGGACATAGGGACAATCGGGTGTGCTGGAGTCCCAGCCCAGTTCAGGTATTTCTTTGAACTACAGAACATCTCCCCTTTATGCAGTGGCAAAAAAAAGGGGGGTGGTCTGTAGTTCTAACACTCTTGCTTTCCCAGGGTGACAATGCGGCTTCTCCATATATACAGTACAGTGAGTGTTGTCACCTAAGGACTAGGAATAGGGTTTTGGCCATGGTCCCTCTTGTTGGTTTGAAATTTGCAATCCTATTTTTTTTCCACCAGAATGCACTGTATGACCTTTAATGGGGTTAGTATGACCAATATTGGAGCTTTTGGCCAACACACTCACTATAAAATCTGTGAAGGGGCTCAGAGCATCCATCTCTCTGTGTATTATAAATAATGACAGGCGAATCCATCTGGGTTTGATTTACCAACAATTTGGCAAATCCTATTCAAAATGTGGCAAACCCTAAGGCCCAGTGTACACAGGATGTTTTTTTTTTTTCCTCCCCTGGTTGCCTATGCTCCAGGGGAGGAAATATCAGCATTAAAAACACACTTAACACTAAGTTTTTAGGTGCTTAGGTGCGTCAAGTGCTTGGGCTTTCATTCATTCCACTGGCCAGAATATTAAATTATTCTGGCCATTGGAATGAAGTAATGCCCAATCGCTAAACGTGCCTAGTGCTAAAGCACATGTAAATGCATTTAGGCACGTCAGCTTTTTTTGCAGCAAAACGCTTCCCTGAACACACTGGCCCTGAGGGTTTTTTCTACCTTTAAACAATTGTGAACACATATGTGTGCATGGACACATAGGATAAAGGCTGGTACAACCTATAGGAAAATCGGGCAAGAATCTTCTTCCAAAGAACTTTCATATGATTTTCGCATAGTGTGTGCACAACTTTCTACATTCCGACCTTCTGAACAAAAATTTCAGAAGGGAGAAGCATTAAGGGCGCATGCGCGCCGCCCCCTCTCTCCTACCACCCCTCTATCACCAATAGATAGATTCATGCATTGCATGAATCTATCTATGGCCGCCGCTGCCACCCCCTATTCATGCACCAAGCCCCTTTTCAGGTGCAGGGCGTCTGAATTAAAGGGGAGGGGGGTGGTTTTGAAGCACCTGATTAGAGCCATAGGCTCTAATAGGCATCAAAAAGGTGACCCGCGAGTGCCATGCTGTGTGTTAGAAAAGCGAATGAATCTTTGCTTTCCTAACACTAAACTCTCCTCTCCGCCAATCAGGTGCTTGGGTCTGCTACCTATCACCTGATTGGCTGAAACGACAGGTGCCGCTATTGGACGCCTATCAGTAGGAGAGGATGGGAGATGAGGACAGCAGGAGACGCATGGAAAACCCCACTCGTCGCTGTCACCCACTGCCCCAC
Organism: Aquarana catesbeiana; assembly: GCF_042186555.1. Lineage (NCBI taxonomy): Eukaryota > Metazoa > Chordata > Amphibia > Anura > Ranidae > Aquarana > Aquarana catesbeiana. The sequence continues at coordinate 74,201,075 of NC_133332.1, read as the reverse complement.
CAAGACAGGGTAAGTGCCGGGCAGACGGCGAGAGGGTGGGGGTCACACTGGGGGCAATCAAGGGCACACTGGCAGCATTTAATGGGCACAGTGGCAGCATTTGATGGGCACAGTGGAAGCATTTGATGGCACAGTGGCAGCATTTGATGGACACAGTGGCAGCGTTTGATGGGCACAGTGGCAGCATTTGATGCGCACAATGGCAGCGTTTGGCACAGTGGCTGCGTATGATGGGCACAGTGGCAACATTTGATGGCGCAGTGGCAGCGTTTAATGGGCACAGTGGCAGCGTTTAATGGGCACAGTGGCTGCAATTGAGGGCACAGTGGCTGCAATTGAGGGCACAGTGGCAGTGTTTGATGGCACAGTGGCTGCAATTGATGGCACAGTGTCAGCATTTGATGGCACAGTGGCAGCGTTTGATGGGCACAGTGGCAGCGTTTGATGGGCACAGTGGCTGCAATTGAGGGCACAGTGGCAGCATTTAATGGGCACAGTGGCAGCGTTTGATGGGCACAGTGGCAGCATTTAATGGGCACAGTGGCAGCGTTTAATGGGCACAGTGGCAGCGTTTGATGGCACACTGGCAGCATATGAGGGCACAGTGGCAGCGTTTGATGGGCACAGTGGCAGCGTTTGATGGCACAGTGGCTGCAACTGATGGCACAGTGGCAGCATTTAATGGGCACAGTGACTGTATTTATTTGCACAGTGGCAGCATTTGGTACAGTGGCAGCGTTTGATGGCACAGTGGCTGCAATTGATGGGCACAGTGGCAGCGTTTGGCACATTGGCTGCAATTGATAATTTTTTTCCAATTTTTTTGCACCCCTCCCAAAAAAAATTTGGCGCACCAGCCGCCACTGCACCATGGTAGTGAATACAAACCTCATCTCTAATTTATAAAGTGAATATAGGGAGAGGATAAGAAAAGCTTACAAATTGTATATGGAGAAATTAGGGTTAAGCCCCATACACACTATTATACTTTCTGCAGATTTTTGTCTCCAGATTTACCGAAAACCATGTAGTGCAAGGGCCTGCCTGATTGCATACAAATTGAAACTCTTAAGGTTTGACCTCATATTAAATGGTTTTGGTAAATCAAAAATCTGCAGAAAATCTAATTGTGTGTATGGGGCTTTAGTTAGGAAAGTGTACTTTTTCTGAATGCTATTAAGGATGAGTATTCGGTCTGGACATAATGCATTGCCAAAGCCATCAATGGCCAAAGTCTTGCACCTGAGCCTATTTTTTTGACCTGAGTAGCAGCCCACACACTATAAAAGTTTGCTTAATTCCGAGCAGCCCATCAGTGTGTTGGGAGTTTAATGAGGGACAGCTGATGGTATTCGGGGGGGAGAGCTGGTTAGTGTAGTGTACTACTATTGCTTTGTACGTTATATAGTACGCAGTGCTATCTAGCCTACGATATTCAGTGCTGTATATTTTCAACTGATACTTTGCATTGAATTGCAGTTTGTGTGGCTAGTGAGAGTGGAGTAAATGCAGGCCTCTTGAACCCCTTGGAAAAGAGAGCCCTGACTGATGGGGGCATAACCAGGGCGCAGTAGGTGACTATGGGGTCACTGCAGATTAGTGGTGGGACGGGACGGGGTTGGGCCTGAGCTCACTAGTGTGGTGCCCCAGGGGATTCTGGGTCTTTTCGGAAGAAGATTGGTAAGAGCTGGACCTGACCCTGTCCCTCCAACCAACCATGGATACCGAGCTCCTCCTGGCCAGGGTCCGTGAGCTGGCTCTCCAGGGTCAGGCTGAATAGCTTTTTGCCCTCCTGTCCCCTGAGGCGCCTTCTCCTGCCCATCCTTCTGATCCCCCTCAAGATACCCCTCATAGGGCCAGAAGACGGGCTCGCCCGCCTTCCCGCCTGAGCCCTAGTCCCTCTAGGGCCTCGTATGCTGCCCCCGCTCGCGTAGTCCCCGTGCTGGTACCCGCCCCCCCTCCCCTGCCTGCATTGCAGAGCAGGGCCGGGCTGGAGCCGTAGCACTCCCCGGCTGCTTCCCGCCCGACATGCCGGCGACTGTACCTGTGCCCACCCCCGCGGATGGCAGGGGGTTCCGGTCGGTCGGTCCCTGCGTTCCTCCGCCCTGAGATCTTCCGGGAGGTCGGGGCTTAGGGGACGGCTCCGTTCGCCTGGCCCCTCAGCTTCCTCCACCGCCGTCAGTCCTGGCCCCCTGATGGGGGTTACGCCAGGGACTCGGAGCCGGATCGGCTCCCTCTAGTGGACAAGACGCTCCCTGCGCCAGGCTGGGCGGGAGTTTTAAATTCAACAGCACATCTGGTTGATACTAGTGATGTTATGCAGCATCTTACAGCCCCCTGCAGGGCGGGGGGTCGCAGTGCGTCCGGTAGAGTTGCCACTGACTACAGCACAGTGCAAAATCCCCCTGTGCCCTCCTGGGCGGGAGCACCGTTGGATACCAGGCCGTCCCGTGCGCAAGGTCTATCGTTAGGGACTCCCCCTGCGCCTGCATGGGTGGTCGACCGGTTCCCCCCTCAGCTTTTCATGTTGCTGGGTCCAGGATAGGATATGGCACCTCTGCGCCCGGCAGGGAGAGCGATGCGCTCTTAACCCCTCCTCCTCCAACACTCCGTGCCCACCGGCATCCTCCCGCACCCTGCAGGGCGGAGGACAGTCGTGCACCTTTGACCTCCATCCCGTCGCTGGGGCAGATGCTCCCCTGCATGCCCAACCAGGCCGGAGGTCCAGATGGGATGCCTGCCGCAGTTACCCGGCCTCGTCTCCCCGCGCCCGACAGGGCGGGAGATCTCGGCTCCAGACCCGGGCTGGCGGCAGGTGTTCCTGCCGTTGCTCAGCCGCCGTCCTTGGCCAGTTGGACTCTTCCGGGTCTTTGGTTGGACCCCCGCCCCTGGACCTTTCCTTGGGTCGTGACAGCCCTGCAGAACACGGCCTCGCGGGTCTTCAGAGTGCTGGCCGCCTCCGTCTCCAGCCTTCCAGAGTCGTTCCGGAATTGGATTCGCCGCCGGGCCCGGCGGCTGGTCGTCCATCATCGGTGATGCCTCCGCAAATAAGTGAGTATGACTGCGAGTTAATTTGGGGTAGGTCAGCTGACGCTTCCGTATCGGGCCCGGAGGATCGCATAGCGTCGGTCGTCAAATCGGTTCTTTCTAGTATGGGAGTTTCGGGCTCGTCGCCCAGCCCCACCTCCACTTACGGGGATGCTTTGTGGGCGGTGGCGCCTACTGGCACCCATCTGACGGAAGAGATGAAAGAAAAGATATGGCGACGCAAATTCATCGATTTTCTCGCCCTCTTCCCGCCGGATAGGGAGACTATCGACCAATCTCGACGGGTTGACGTATCGGCTCAGGGTGACAAACCAAAACAGCTTCCTAGGACTTTTGGGAACTGGCTGCAAGGGTTCTGCGCCTACGCGGGAGTGCTCAGTGAGCGGTTCCCGGAGTTAGCAACTTCGTTGTTTTGCCATTTAGATCTTATTTGGGGTGCATACAAGGTTTATAGGGGCCAGTGTTGGTTCCATTATGACACCCAATTTTGCCAAAAAATGGCGGCATGACGGGAGTTTCATTTTGATTGTCAGGACGGTAGCCTGTGGTTTCTGCTTATGTGCCCCCACAGGCCTTCGTCCTTGCAGTCCGCAGTCGACGCTCCTCAATCTGGAGCGTCGGCCACTCTGAAAAAGGGTATCTGCTGGCTTTTCAACGAAAGCCACTGTAAGTGGTACTCCGCCTGTCGTTTCAGGCATGAGTGCTCCAGTTGTGGGGGGGCGCACCCCGCCAGCCGGTGTTTTCGGAAAGGCAAGCAACCGCTTCCCAGAACGGGAGCCAAGTCTGACTTTCCTAAACCGGAGGATGCCGGTAAACGTCTTAGAGATGCTTCCCTGGCTCGACCGGTACCCCCTTCATAGGGAGGCCCTGATTCTGCGGGACGGCTTGGACCGTGGTTTCTGGATCCCCTTTTCCCCATCAGACGCCCTGACCATGTCTCCAAATTTAAAATCAGCGGTGGAATTCGAGTCCGTCGTTGCCGAGAAGCTTCAGAAGGAATTGGACCTGGGCATGGCAGGCCCCTTTGACCTTCCCCCTTTCCACAACCTGAGGGTATCTCCCTCGGTGTGGTTCCCAAAAAGGCGGAGGGAAAAATTCCGTCTTATTCATCATTTATCCTACCCTTCTGGCTCCTTGGTGAACGACGGCATCGACAGGGAGGAATCCAGGGTACATTATGTGTCCTTTGACAGGGCGCTCCAGCTGGTTAGGACAGCGGGGCAGTCCGCCCTTCTGGCAAAGGCAGACATCGAGTCCGCTTTCCGCCTCCTCCCGGTCCACCCGGACTGTTTCCATCTCCTGGGTTGCTATTTTCAAGGAAGCTATTTTTTCGACATGTGCCTTCCTATGGGTTGTGCCATCTCGTGTTATTTCTTTGAACTATTTAGCAGCTTCCTTGAATGGGTAGTAGCCCAGGAGGCTGGTTTTCAGTCCCTGTTGCATTATCTCGATGATTTCCTCTTCCTGGGTCCAGCGGGCAGTGGGCAGTGTAAACGCCTACTCTCTGTTTTTCATGATACGTGCCGGCTTTTCGCCCTTCCACTGTCCGCTGACAAGACTGAGGGCCCCGTCACGGTCTTGTCGTTTCTAGGAATAGAGATAGACACAGTGGCGATGGTTTTTCGGCTGCCTAGTGACAAGCTGACCAGGCTGCTTTCATTGGTTCGCTTGGCAAAAGGGGCGAAAAAATTACAGTTGAAACAGCTACAATCGTTGCTGGGTCACCTGGTTTTCGCCTGTAGGGTCATATGGATGGGGAGAGCCTTCTGTATGCCTGTCGTGGGCCACGAAAGGCGTGATGGCCCCTCACCATTATGTCAGGATCACCAAGCCCATGCGTGACGACTTGGGGATTTGGTATCCTTCTTGTAGACAGCTGGAGTTATATACCGATGCAGCAGGCTCCTGTGGGTGTGGCGCTTTCTTTCAAGGGGAATGGGCTGCTGAATGCTGGCCGGCCTCATGGGCCCAAATGGATTTGTTGCGCAACCTCACCCTACTGGAGCTGTTTCCGATTATTGTTGCCGTTGAGCTTTGGGGTGAACGGTTGCGCAATCACCAGGTTGTCTTCTGGTTGGATAATATGAGTGTGGTGCAGGTAGTGAACAAGCAGTCAGCCAGTTCTCCTCCAGTCGTTTCGCTGCTACGGTTTTTAGCTTTAAAATGTTTACATTTCAACATTTGTGTTAGGGCCAGGCATGTTCCGGGTGCCTCAAATGATATTGCCGATGCTCTTTCTCGCCAACAGTTCAGCCGTTTTCGAACCCTGGCTCCGTCAGCTTCTTTGGAGGGCCTCCCCTGTCCGGCCCACTTATGGAACCTCATTTCCAGTGCTTTCTCCGCGGACGTGGGCGTCGTACTGCCGGGTCTGGCATGTGTGGGCTCAAGCGTCGGGCGGTGAGTTTAACATTTCTTCTCCGGATGACAGACGTTTGACTTTATTTGCCTATCTAGTTTATTTGTTGGAGAAAGGTGTCTCGGGCTCTACGGTTTCATCTACTTTGTCGGCATTGTCATTCTGGTTTCAGCTCCTGGGGTGGGAGGAGGTCACTAAAGCTTTTCCGGTCCGCTGGGTGCTGCGGGGTTGGAAGCGGGTTACTCATTCACCTGACACTAGGCGTCCTATTTCTATCCAGATCCTTTCTGGCATTCTGTCCCTGTTGCCGGACGTGTGCTCATCGGGGTTTGAGACCCTTCTTTTCTGGGTTGCTTTTTCGTGGGCTTTCTTTGGTGCCTTTCGCATTGGCGAACTGGTTTCCAAATTTAAGTCGTCCCCGGGGGGCATCCGGTGGGAGGATGTGTCGTTATCGGAACGCAGCGTGACTGTTTTGTTGCGTACATCCAAGACCGATTGTTTCGGCAGGGGCCGCCAAGTAGTCCTGCATAATTGCGGTGGCCCATTTTGCCCGGTGACCCTGGCCCTTCCATTTGTGTCTGCGCGCCCTCCGTCTCCCATGTTTTTCGTGCATGCCGATTCATCCTCCCTGAGTCGTTTTCAATTTTTACGAGTTTTCCGTCGTTGCCTGGAGGCTTTAGGCCTTCCTGCACGTGATTTTTCAACCCATTCATTTTGCATTGGTGCTGCGACAGCCACTTCTGGTTTGGGGTTCTCCGATACGGAACTTCAGCGTCTAGGTAGATGGGAATCATCTTGTTTTTCTTTGTATGTCTGTCCACATCTGCTGTGTTAATTTACAGGTTCCTTCCTGGCTCAGATTTGGATACTGGATGATTCTTTCATATACTGGGCCGCTCACCGTGCAGAGATCCGCACCTATGGCAGAAATTTGGGCTTCTCATACAATTTGGCAAGAGTCCGCTGGATCGGGTTACGTGGGTTGCGTTGGCCTCAGATCCTTCCGGAATGTCAGCGACTTCGCGCCCACGTTTCTGGTCCCATCATCCTGGTTATACACGCTGGTGGGAATGATGTTGGTTACGCGCGATCTGTGGACATCATCTCAGCTATTAAAAGTGACATTGCCCAATGTTATGCTTCATTTACCAACTTGACCTTTGTTTGGTCAGAAATTGTGCCTCGCTCTGTATGGGCGCGAGATGTCCCTGGCCCCCGTCTGGAACACTTTCGTCGGAAAGTCAATGCTCAAGTGGCTAAGTTCGTTCCTCAGATCGGGGGTATTGTGGTCCGCCACAAAGACCTAGAAGGTGACAATACCGATTTGCTGAGAAGGGATGGAGTTCATCTCAATGATATCGGGTTGGACATCTTTAACCTGGGTCTTCAGAGGGGTGTGGAACAAGTGCTGGCTGCGGTGGGGCGCCCGTCAGTAGCTTACTGACAGGCGGTGGCGGTTTTTGGTGACCTTGCCAGCAAACATGGCTGTAATAGGTACGCCCTTCATGTTAATTGGGGGATAGACAGCCGGACCGGCACTTATGGTAAGGACAGGCCCCTCAGTTATCTCCCTTTTACCATTTGGAATTGGGTGCTCACAGTGCAACTGTGACTGGCACTGTTGGAATGTTTAATATTATATGTTCAAGTTAATAAAAGCTGTGGCCTTGCCCTTTCCAACATTAATGGTTGTAAGCGTTTTTTATTGGATGGGACGAAGGGGTAAGGTTAAAAGTTGGCTGTAAAATGGTATGGTATGGGACCTGGGCTTATTGCACCTTAGCAGTCAAGCCCACCTGCATTTTTGAATAGTGGTTAGTATTATTTATTTTCCTTAACCAAAAACATGCAAGTTAAAAAAGGCTTTTATTTTGTTGCAGTGTGTTTGGGTTTATGGGGTTAACATTTTTTTAAACATTCTTCTGTATTTGAGCTTTATTTTGTTGATGTTCTCATTTTGTTGGAGTCTTATAGTTCTTTTTTTTAATATTAATATTATATATATATATATATATATATATATATATATATATATATATATTATTTTTAATGGGGTTGACAAAGGCAAGAGCAGTGTGAATTTGTTCCTGCGTTTACACATAAGTTTACATTTTTTTGCACGTTGTTACAGCGTTTGAACTTCAAACATTTCGTATTAGATAGCCTATAGAGAACAGTATTACCCGTGTGGCTTAAAAACGTGCATATTGCACCAATGCAATTCTATGGGACTCAAAACACCCCAATCTACCCAAATCAAGCTACCAGTAGCTTCAAAACTTTTGAGCTTCAGGCATTTTAGAATGGAGATATGAACCATCACTATGGTGACGCACTGATTTGTTTTTTTTTGTTTTTTTCCTCCCATGAGCTTTTTGGCGCTTCATGCTACATGCTATAAAAACGCTCAGGCGTGAATTGGATCTTAGTGTTACTGTAACAGCTGCTCTTGCTTTGCAGCAGAGCAAATCATTGCGTCACACCCCCCCATACTACTCTTCCTATAGCTGAATATACCTAAAGGGACTTGGCATTTTTGTGTTATTATTGCACCTTATGTTTCTTAATATAAAGTAGTGGTTATAATATTCTCCTTCAATAGTTGCAAATAAAAGTGGAGAACAAGCATCATGTGCAGTGGGTATAGAAAATAACCACCCCCTTTAAAATAATCATATTTTGTTGTTTTGCAGCTTGAAATTAAGACATACTGTTTTTGTTTTAGCCAGCTGTATTTACTCCAATGCAACTTTATAACGTCCAATTGAAAGCTCTAACACCAACAGGTCAGAAAAAATAAAAAAATCACCCACTCTATGGTAGGCCTACAGAGAGAGGAGAATAGCTTCACACCACAGGGCAAAGCTGTGAATTTGCATGTGGTGCATCATCTGCAGACAGGGCATGTTTGCTGTTATTTTTGGATGCTTGGGATGCTATACATCCAGAGTATGCGTGGTGGATTGGCTTACCAAGACTTCATCATCATCTTCCTCTGTCACTAGTAGACTAGCTTGCAGTCCACTACAGCTGACATACAGTAGCAGCCTAGTCTGCCTTCACCTCCATAGCTACTCCTGCTGTTGCCCTGCCGGCTATCATGGAAGACCCTGCTGAATTATTTGAGCACAGCATGAGACAATGACTGCAAGAGAATTTGCTGCAAGGAATAGGCCGTGAGGTTGAGGAGGAAAGTAATGGGAGCCTAGAGGGAGGGCATACCAGGCAGGGAAAAAACAATTGGCAGTGATGTTCCTGTAACCGCAGCATATTGCCAAATTGGCTCCAGCAATGAGGAAGGGGTGTTGATGATAGGGTCTCTGACCATGCCTGGGTGTCCAATAGAGCAGAGGGGAGAGGCAAAACCCAGGGGAGGCAGGATGTCATTAAGGGGCAGCTCTTAGAGAAGCTAAGGAAGAATACACCCTGTTCCACCAGATGGCAGAGCTCCACGGGTGCAGGGCACTGTTGTTTTTGGTCCACTCCCTAGAACCCCACGTGTGTGACTTACAACACTTGATCAACAGACTGTACCATTCTTTGCAGTCTCTGTTTCCAGTGTATCAGTTGTGGCAATATCATCAGCCATTTGGGTACAAATGTATGAAGAGGCATCTGACCTCTCACCCTGCAGCTGAATTGGAACAGCACCAGAATGCTAATCATCAGGAAAAGAGGCACACTCCTCCTCCTTCCACCTCCCCCCTTTCCACCTCTACCCCCACTATACTTTATTCCCTCTCAGCAGTCTCCAGCGATAGGGATGTCAGTATACCAAGGGGTGTCAGAGGTCTACTCTTTGTCTCCTTCAGCAGGGAAGAGGGTCTGCATGGGGCCACAAATAGTAGGGGAAAGCTGCAAACTTGCTCTGGTTCTGCCAACTCTACTCCCCTAGCTGTAGAATTGAACAGTCCTTTTGTGCTGCCCTAGCTGCTAGGGAAAAAAAAACACCATCCTTGTCCAGTGTCTAAACACAAACTTGGATCTTAGCTGTACCACAGTTGCAGGTTCCCAGCCACCATTTATTTGCCCATAAGACCATCCATGCCCTTCACCATCACATAGAAGGCAAGGTTCCCATGTCACTGGACTACTTGGCCAGCAGCAAGGTCCACGTGTACACAGGAACTCCTGCCTTTTCAGCTGGTAGATTCTGCGCCCTTTTGGGAATTTGCAGCCTAGGCTGTACTGCAGCTACAGGTTCACAGTCATTATTTCTTTGAAGGTTCACCTCCCCCCCCCCTCCTAAATTCCAGCTCCCCTATGTACCAATATATCAATAATGTACCTCTGTTGCAGAAAAATAAAAACTTTTTTATTCCTAGAACAAGTCCTTACCTTAGCCCCTGCTGTGAAAACTTCATGACTTCCTGGTACAACAGAGGGGGGAATGTATATCTCCATATACTGGGACTTTAAATGAAGCGCACAAGGAAAGGGGGGTAGTGCGCCTCCATCCCTAATTATAAATTCAAAAAATAATAAAAGAGTATGGGACTTTAAATGAGGCAGGTTCAAACACAAATTTGAGAGTAAAAATAAATACTTTTAATGTACATGAGTATCAAGTTGCGTAACGTTATATATAACAAAAAATTGCTCAGTGCATATGCAGACATCTTGGGAAGTAAATTGCATACATATAAACAGAGTGTAAAACATAATTGCCATAACAAGGGGACAATAATACATATTTCATGAGTATAACTTGTAATATACAGTAAAATTCATAAAAATCTTGGTGGAAATGTGAGGGGTTACATCCTCAACAGCTCGACGCGTTTCGTCGGTTAGCCGACTCATCAGGAGCGGATATTGAATATCTGTAAATAATGGAGATGTTCTAAATCAAAAAATGGGGCCCATGATATGGAAAGTATTATATGTAAAAAGATATATATAGAGCATAGAGATGGTCAAATCCACAAACTTACATCCCATTGGAACACTGAACTCCGAATAATCCCGGTGTGCAGGGGTCACCATATCAAGCCTCCCCGGGAGCTGAGGTATAAAAGTCCGCCCATAAGTAACAGGCCCACACTGAAAACGTCCCCAACCAGGAAACAAATGTAGTATATTGGGTATTGTGCCAATAGTGGCCAGTAAATCTGTAAGATAATTAAAAATATTGTATATGATACACCCGGCAGCACTGTCAAGCATAGAGAAAATAGGGATACATGGAGGAAAAAAGGTAAAAATAGGGTGACAAAAGTGCAGGATGGGGTGTAGGTAGTGATATACCTGCTGGATAGTGTGCAAAGCAGAGATAAAGGTGGGATGTAAAAGGGACCAGTGAGAATTCTGAAAGAATAAGTAAGCAAACACTGGGAGCGTGCTTACAGAGAAGAAACCTATTAGGTGATGTTCATGAGACAACGATACAAGTGTAGAGTGAAAAAAAGGTGAAAAAGTAGAATATAAACAAGCCGTGACATATAGAATTACCCTGTAGTACCAGGTATAGGTTGTACGTGTGCAGTAAATCAAGCAGTGCAAGCCGGTCATCTGGTCAGTTGTAAATGGGGACTCCCAGGTGAGCCGGTCAAATAGGGCAGACAATACCAACGTCACGCAAGCGTGGTGACGGCGGGAAGCGTCTGCCCGCCAATGGCGCCAGACCTAATCCCGCCAATGTATCAGCCAGATGGAGAAACCGCAAAACCAGACGGCGCCAACTAAGGACGTCACTGGTGCGGAATGCGTGGCGTCGATACGCACGAGGCTAGCCGTCCCCATGACACCCGTGAATAGCAAGGGCGGCAAGGGGCGGCGCCTGATGCGAATCGCAGCTCCCGGGAAATGGAAGACAAAGGCAACCAAAGCAAAGCAGGCACGATGAACAATATCCACTAGGGATGAAAAAACTGTGGAGCATAAGTCGGTACAAAAAAGGGGGGAAATATCTAAAACCCCACGTATCGCAAGTGCATAAAAAATAGTACATAACATCCAGAGGTTGGGGATTATAAGGTCCCATCAAACCTTCGGGTAGATATATGAGTATAAAAGGGGTAGCTACATGCTACCCATTGTGTAGGAACTCTGCCTCCATCCCGGTTTCAACATACAACAGAGGGGGGAATGTATATCTCCATATACTGGGACTTTAAATGAAGCGCACAAGGAAAGGGGGGTAGTGCGCCTCCATCCCTAATTATAAATTCAAAAAATAATAAAAGAGTATGGGACTTTAAATGAGGCAGGTTCAAACACAAATTTGAGAGTAAAAATAAATACTTTTAATGTACATGAGTATCAAGTTGCGTAACGTTATATATAACAAAAAATTGCTCAGTGCATATGCAGACATCTTGGGAAGTAAATTGCATACATATAAACAGAGTGTAAAACATAATTGCCATAACAAGGGGACAATAATACATATTTCATGAGTATAACTTGTAATATACAGTAAAATTCATAAAAATCTTGGTGGAAATGTGAGGGGTTACATCCTCAACAGCTCGACGCGTTTCGTCGGTTAGCCGACTCATCAGGAGCGGATATTGAATATCTGTAAATAATGGAGATGTTCTAAATCAAAAAATGGGGCCCATGATATGGAAAGTATTATATGTAAAAAGATATATATAGAGCATAGAGATGGTCAAATCCACAAACTTACATCCCATTGGAACACTGAACTCCGAATAATCCCGGTGTGCAGGGGTCACCATATCAAGCCTCCCCGGGAGCTGAGGTATAAAAGTCCGCCCATAAGTAACAGGCCCACACTGAAAACGTCCCCAACCAGGAAACAAATGTAGTATATTGGGTATTGTGCCAATAGTGGCCAGTAAATCTGTAAGATAATTAAAAATATTGTATATGATACACCCGGCAGCACTGTCAAGCATAGAGAAAATAGGGATACATGGAGGAAAAAAGGTAAAAATAGGGTGACAAAAGTGCAGGAAGGGGTGTAGGTAGTGATATACCTGCTGGATAGTGTGCAAAGCAGAGATAAAGGTGGGATGTAAAAGGGACCAGTGAGAATTCTGAAAGAATAAGTAAGCAAACACTGGGAGCGTGCTTACAGAGAAGAAACCTATTAGGTGATGTTTTTGTTATATATAACGTTACGCAACTTGATACTCATGTACATTAAAAGTATTTATTTTTACTCTCAAATTTGTGTTTGAACCTGCCTCATTTAAAGTCCCATACTCTTTTATTATTTTTTGAATTTATAATTAGGGATGGAGGCGCACTACCCCCCTTTCCTTGTGCGCTTCATTTAAAGTCCCAGTATATGGAGATATACATTCCCCCCTCTGTTGTATGTTGAAACCGGGATGGAGGCAGAGTTCCTACACAATGGGTAGCATGTAGCTACCCCTTTTATACTCATATATCTACCCGAAGGTTTGATGGGACCTTATAATCCCCAACCTCTGGATGTTATGTACTATTTTTTATGCACTTGCGATACGTGGGGTTTTAGATATTTCCCCCCTTTTTTGTACCGACTTATGCTCCACAGTTTTTTCATCCCTAGTGGATATTGTTCATCGTGCCTGCTTTGCTTTGGTTGCCTTTGTCTTCCATTTGCCGGGAGCTGCGATTCGCATCAGGCGCCGCCCCTTGCCGCCCTTGCTATTCACGGGTGTCATGGGGACGGCTAGCCTCGTGCGTATCGACGCCACGCATTCCGCACCAGTGACGTCCTTAGTTGGCGCCGTCTGGTTTTGCGGTTTCTCCATCTGGCTGATACATTGGCGGGATTAGGTCTGGCGCCATTGGCGGGCAGACGCTTCCCGCCCGTCATCACGCTTGCGTGACGTTGGTATTGTCTGCCCTATTTGACCGGCTCACCTGGGAGTCCCCATTTACAACTGACCAGATGACCGGCTTGCACTGCTTGATTTACTGCACACGTACAACCTATACCTGGTACTACAGGGTAATTCTATATGTCACGGCTTGTTTATATTCTACTTTTTCACCTTTTTTTCACTCTACACTTGTATCGTTGTCTCATGAACATCACCTAATAGGTTTCTTCTCTGTAAGCACGCTCCCAGTGTTTGCTTACTTATTCTTTCAGAATTCTCACTGGTCCCTTTTACATCCCACCTTTATCTCTGCTTTGCACACTATCCAGCAGGTATATCACTACCTACACCCCTTCCTGCACTTTTGTCACCCTATTTTTACCTTTTTTCCTCCATGTATCCCTATTTTCTCTATGCTTGACAGTGCTGCCGGGTGTATCATATACAATATTTTTAATTATCTTACAGATTTACTGGCCACTATTGGCACAATACCCAATATACTACATTTGTTTCCTGGTTGGGGACGTTTTCAGTGTGGGCCTGTTACTTATGGGCGGACTTTTATACCTCAGCTCCCGGGGAGGCTTGATATGGTGACCCCTGCACACCGGGATTATTCGGAGTTCAGTGTTCCAATGGGATGTAAGTTTGTGGATTTGACCATCTCTATGCTCTATATATATCTTTTTACATATAATACTTTCCATATCATGGGCCCCATTTTTTGATTTAGAACATCTCCATTATTTACAGATATTCAATATCCGCTCCTGATGAGTCGGCTAACCGACGAAACGCGTCGAGCTGTTGAGGATGTAACCCCTCACATTTCCACCAAGATTTTTATGAATTTTACTGTATATTACAAGTTATACTCATGAAATATGTATTATTGTCCCCTTGTTATGGCAATTATGTTTTACACTCTGTTTATATGTATGCAATTTACTTCCCAAGATGTCTGCATATGCACTGAGCAATTTTTTGTTATATATAACGTTACGCAACTTGATACTCATGTACATTAAAAGTATTTATTTTTACTCTCAAATTTGTGTTTGAACCTGCCTCATTTAAAGTCCCATACTCTTTTATTATTTTTTGAATTTATAATTAGGGATGGAGGCGCACTACCCCCCTTTCCTTGTGCGCTTCATTTAAAGTCCCAGTATATGGAGATATACATTCCCCCCTCTGTTGTATGTTGAAACCGGGATGGAGGCAGAGTTCCTACACAATGGGTAGCATGTAGCTACCCCTTTTATACTCATATATCTACCCGAAGGTTTGATGGGACCTTATAATCCCCAACCTCTGGATGTTATGTACTATTTTTTATGCACTTGCGATACGTGGGGTTTTAGATATTTCCCCCCTTTTTTGTACCGACTTATGCTCCACAGTTTTTTCATCCCTAGTGGATATTGTTCATCGTGCCTGCTTTGCTTTGGTTGCCTTTGTCTTCCATTTGCCGGGAGCTGCGATTCGCATCAGGCGCCGCCCCTTGCCGCCCTTGCTATTCACGGGTGTCATGGGGACGGCTAGCCTCGTGCGTATCGACGCCACGCATTCCGCACCAGTGACGTCCTTAGTTGACGCCATCTGGTTTTGCGGTTTCTCCATCTGGCTGATACATTGGCGGGATTAGGTCTGGCGCCATTGGCGGGCAGACGCTTCCCGCCCGTCATCACGCTTGCGTGACGTTGGTATTGTCTGCCCTATTTGACCGGCTCACCTGGGAGTCCCCATTTACAACTGACCAGATGACCGGCTTGCACTGCTTGATTTACTGCACACGTACAACCTATACCTGGTACTACAGGGTAATTCTATATGTCACGGCTTGTTTATATTCTACTTTTTCACCTTTTTTTCACTCTACACTTGTATCGTTGTCTCATGAACATCACCTAATAGGTTTCTTCTCTGTAAGCACGCTCCCAGTGTTTGCTTACTTATTCTTTCAGAATTCTCACTGGTCCCTTTTACATCCCACCTTTATCTCTGCTTTGCACACTATCCAGCAGGTATATCACTACCTACACCCCTTCCTGCACTTTTGTCACCCTATTTTTACCTTTTTTCCTCCATGTATCCCTATTTTCTCTATGCTTGACAGTGCTGCCGGGTGTATCATATACAATATTTTTAATTATCTTACAGATTTACTGGCCACTATTGGCACAATACCCAATATACTACATTTGTTTCCTGGTTGGGGACGTTTTCAGTGTGGGCCTGTTACTTATGGGCGGACTTTTATACCTCAGCTCCCGGGGAGGCTTGATATGGTGACCCCTGCACACCGGGATTATTCGGAGTTCAGTGTTCCAATGGGATGTAAGTTTGTGGATTTGACCATCTCTATGCTCTATATATATCTTTTTACATATAATACTTTCCATATCATGGGCCCCATTTTTTGATTTAGAACATCTCCATTATTTACAGATATTCAATATCCGCTCCTGATGAGTCGGCTAACCGACGAAACGCGTCGAGCTGTTGAGGATGTAACCCCTCACATTTCCACCAAGATTTTTATGAATTTTACTGTATATTACAAGTTATACTCATGAAATATGTATTATTGTCCCCTTGTTATGGCAATTATGTTTTACACTCTGTTTATATGTATGCAATTTACTTCCCAAGATGTCTGCATATGCACTGAGCAATTTTTTGTTATATATAACGTTACGCAACTTGATACTCATGTACATTAAAAGTATTTATTTTTACTCTCAAATTTGTGTTTGAACCTGCCTCATTTAAAGTCCCATACTCTTTTATTATTTTTTGAATTTATAATTAGGGATGGAGGCGCACTACCCCCCTTTCCTTGTGCGCTTCATTTAAAGTCCCAGTATATGGAGATATACATTCCCCCCTCTGTTGTATGTTGAAACCGGGATGGAGGCAGAGTTCCTACACAATGGGTAGCATGTAGCTACCCCTTTTATACTCATATATCTACCCGAAGGTTTGATGGGACCTTATAATCCCCAACCTCTGGATGTTATGTACTATTTTTTATGCACTTGCGATACGTGGGGTTTTAGATATTTCCCCCCTTTTTTGTACCGACTTATGCTCCACAGTTTTTTCATCCCTAGTGGATATTGTTCATCGTGCCTGCTTTGCTTTATTTGCCTTTGTCTTCCATTTGCCGGGAGCTGCGATTCGCATCAGGCGCCGCCCCTTGCCGCCCTTGCTATTCACGGGTGTCATGGGGACGGCTAGCCTCGTGCGTATCGACGCCACGCATTCCGCACCAGTGACGTCCTTAGTTGGCGCCGTCTGGTTTTGCGGTTTCTCCATCTGGCTGATACATTGGCGGGATTAGGTCTGGCGCCATTGGCGGGCAGACGCTTCCCGCCCGTCATCACGCTTGCGTGACGTTGGTATTGTCTGCCCTATTTGACCGGCTCACCTGGGAGTCCCCATTTACAACTGACCAGATGACCGGCTTGCACTGCTTGATTTACTGCACACGTACAACCTATACCTGGTACTACAGGGTAATTCTATATGTCACGGCTTGTTTATATTCTACTTTTTCACCTTTTTTTCACTCTACACTTGTATCGTTGTCTCATGAACATCACCTAATAGGTTTCTTCTCTGTAAGCACGCTCCCAGTGTTTGCTTACTTATTCTTTCAGAATTCTCACTGGTCCCTTTTACATCCCACCTTTATCTCTGCTTTGCACACTATCCAGCAGGTATATCACTACCTACACCCCATCCTGCACTTTTGTCACCCTATTTTTACCTTTTTTCCTCCATGTATCCCTATTTTCTCTATGCTTGACAGTGCTGCCGGGTGTATCATATACAATATTTTTAATTATCTTACAGATTTACTGGCCACTATTGGCACAATACCCAATATACTACATTTGTTTCCTGGTTGGGGACGTTTTCAGTGTGGGCCTGTTACTTATGGGCGGACTTTTATACCTCAGCTCCCGGGGAGGCTTGATATGGTGACCCCTGCACACCGGGATTATTCGGAGTTCAGTGTTCCAATGGGATGTAAGTTTGTGGATTTGACCATCTCTATGCTCTATATATATCTTTTTACATATAATACTTTCCATATCATGGGCCCCATTTTTTGATTTAGAACATCTCCATTATTTACAGATATTCAATATCCGCTCCTGATGAGTCGGCTAACCGACGAAACGCGTCGAGCTGTTGAGGATGTAACCCCTCACATTTCCACCAAGATTTCTGTCCAGAGACAGTGATAGCCAGCGCGGAAGATATTCCAGAGGGTAGTATTGGGGGCATTAGTGGTAGGTTAACCAAAGCACAAAAACACAAGGTGAGTATAGTAGCAAGTCCAAGTTGCAATCTTGAAACACCCAATACGAGGACAATATGCGACCGGTCTAAACTATGTGGCATGTTCACCAATGCCAGGAGCCTGGCGGACAAGATGGGTGAACTAGAGATACTGTTGTACAAGGAGGATTTGGATTTTGTGGGAATTTCAGAGACCTGGTTCAACAGCTCTCATGATTGGCTGGCAAACATTCAAGGGTATACCCTATACCGCAAGGATAGAGAGGGTAAAAAAGGGGGAGGGGTATGCCTATATATCAAGAATAATGTACAAGTGAATGTGAGAGATGACATCACTGAGGGGGCTAGGGAGGAGGTGGAATCTTTATGGGTAGAGCTCCAAAGGGATGAAGCTAAGGGGAAAATAATACTGGGAGTATGCTATAGGCCCCCTAACCTGAGGGAGGAAGTGGAGACGGATCTCCTATCACAAATTGGATTAGCAGCAAGGATGGGAAGTGTTATCATAATGGGGGATTTTAATTATCCAGACATAGACTGGGCGGAGGGAACCGCGCATTCATTTAAGGCTCGCCAGTTCCTTAATGTCTTGCAGGACAATTTTATGGGTCAGATGGTAGACGCACCAACTAGAAATAAAACATTACTAGATCTACTGATTACCAACAATACAGACCTGATAACAGATGTGGAAATACGGGGCAATTTAGGTAACAGCGATCACAGGTCAATTAGTTTCAGTATAAATCACACAAATAGGAGACATGAAGGGAACACAAAGACACTGAATTTCAAAAGAGCCAACTTCCCTAAACTACAAACCTTGCTAAAAGGCATAAATTGGGATAAAATATTAGGAACAAAGAATACAGAGGAGAGATGGGTTTGCTTTAAGAGCATATTAAACAAGGGCATTAGCCAATGTATCCCATTGGGTAATAAATTTAAAAGAGCGAACAAACATCCTGGATGGTTTAACTCAAATGTAAAAATGCATATAAAAGCAAAGGAGAAGGCCTTCAAAAAATACAAGGTTGAGGGATCATCCACAGCATTCAGAATTTATAAAGAATGCAATAAGAAATGTAAGGGTGCAATTAGGATGGCTAAGATAGAACATGAAAGACACATAGCGGAGGAGAGCAAAAAAAATCCCAAGAAATTCTTTAAGTATGTAAACAGTAAAAAAGGGAGGACAGACCATATTGGCCCCATAAAGAATGAGGAAGGACATCTGGTTACAAAGGATGGGGAGATGGCAGAGGTATTGAATTTATTCTTCTCCTCAGTATTCACGAGTGAATCGGGGGGCTTCAGTAACCAAAACTGCAGTGTTTATCCTCATGACACAACACAGGAAGCACCTCCATGGTTAACAGAGGACGGAATTAAAATTAGACTTGAGAAACTTAACATTAATAAATCACCGGGACCAGATGGCTTGCATCCGAGGGTACTTAGGGAACTCAGTCAGGTGATTGCCAGACCGTTGTTCCTAATTTTTACAGACAGTCTATTGACTGGAATGGTGCCAGCTGATTGGAGAAAAGCCAATGTAGCACCAATATTTAAAAAGGGCCCAAAAAACATCCCTGGGAATTACAGACCAGTTAGCCTAACATCAATAGTATGTAAACTCTTGGAGGGGATGATAAGGGACTATATACAAGATTTTAGTAATAAGAATGATATCATTAGCAGTAATCAGCATGGATTCATGAAGAATCGTTCTTGCCAAACCAATCTATTAACCTTCTATGAGGAGGTGAGTTGCCATCTAGATAAAGGAAGGCCCGTAGACGTGGTGTATCTGGATTTTGCAAAAGCATTTGACACAGTTCCCCATAAACGTTTACTGTACAAAATAAGGTGCGTTGGCATGGACCATAGGGTGAGTACATGGATTGAAAACTGGCTACAAGGGCGTGTTCAGAGGGTGGTGATAAATGGGGAGTACTCAGAATGGTCAGGGGTGGGTAGTGGGGTCCCCCAGGGTTCTGTGCTGGGACCAATCCTATTTAATTTGTTCATAAATGACCTGGAGGATGGGATAAACAGTTCCATCTCTGTATTTGCAGATGATACTAAGCTAAGCAGGGCAATAACTTCTCAGCAGGATGTGGAAATCTTGCAAAAAGACCTGAACAAATTAATGGGGTGGGCGACTACATGGCAAATGAGGTTCAATGTAGAAAAATGTAAAATAATGCATTTGGGTGTCAAAAATATGAATGCAATCTATACACTGGGGGGAGAACCTCTGGGGGAATCTAGGATGGAAAAGGACTTGGGGGTCCTAGTGGATGATAGGCTCAGCAACGGCATGCAATGCCAAGCTGCTGCTAATAAAGCAAACAGAATATTGGCATGCATTAAAAGGGGGATCAACTGCAGAGATAAAACAATAATTCTCCCGCTCTACAAGACTCTGGTCCGCCCGCACCTGGAGTATGCTGTCCAGTTCTGGGCACCAGTCCTCAGGAGGGACGTACTGGAAATGGAGCGAGTACAAAGAAGGGCAACAAAGCTAATAAAGGGTCTGGAGGATCTTAGTTATGAGGAAAGGTTGCGAGCACTGAACTTATTCTCTCTGGAGAGGAGACGCTTGAGAGGGGATATGATTTCAATTTACAAATACTGTACTGGTGACCCCACAATAGGGATAAAACTTTTTCGCAGAAGAGAGTTTAATAAGACTCGTGGCCACTCATTGCAATTAGAGGAAAAGAGGTTTAACCTTAAACTACGTAGAGGGTTCTTTACTGTAAGAGCGGCAAGGATGTGGAATTCCCTTCCACAGGCGGTGGTCTCAGCGGGGAGCATTGATAGCTTCAAGAAACTATTAGATAATCACCTGAATGACCGCAATATACAGGGATATGTAATGTAATACTGACACATAATCACACACATAGGTTGGACTTGATGGACTTGTGTCTTTTTTCAACCTCACCTACTATGTAACTATGTAACTATGTAACTATTTTTATGAATTTTACTGTATATTACAAGTTATACTCATGAAATATGTATTATTGTCCCCTTGTTATGGCAATTATGTTTTACACTCTGTTTATATGTATGCAATTTACTTCCCAAGATGTCTGCATATGCACTGAGCAATTTTTTGTTATATATAACGTTACGCAACTTGATACTCATGTACATTAAAAGTATTTATTTTTACTCTCAAATTTGTGTTTGAACCTGCCTCATTTAAAGTCCCATACTCTTTTATTATTTTTTGAATTTATAATTAGGGATGGAGGCGCACTACCCCCCTTTCCTTGTGCGCTTCATTTAAAGTCCCAGTATATGGAGATATACATTCCCCCCTCTGTTGTATGTTGAAACCGGGATGGAGGCAGAGTTCCTACACAATGGGTAGCATGTAGCTACCCCTTTTATACTCATATATCTACCCGAAGGTTTGATGGGACCTTATAATCCCCAACCTCTGGATGTTATGTACTATTTTTTTATGCACTTGCGATACGTGGGGTTTTAGATATTTCCCCCCTTTTTTGTACCGACTTATGCTCCACAGTTTTTTCATCCCTAGTGGATATTGTTCATCGTGCCTGCTTTGCTTTGGTTGCCTTTGTCTTCCATTTGCCGGGAGCTGCGATTCGCATCAGGCG
Organism: Aquarana catesbeiana; assembly: GCF_042186555.1. NCBI lineage: Eukaryota > Metazoa > Chordata > Amphibia > Anura > Ranidae > Aquarana > Aquarana catesbeiana. The sequence goes on along the minus strand of NC_133332.1, from coordinate 74,179,932 downwards.
CCGCCCCTTGCCGCCCTTGCTATTCACGGGTGTCATGGGGACGGCTAGCCTCGTGCGTATAGACGCCACGCATTCCGCACCAGTGACGTCCTTAGTTGGCGCCGTCTGGTTTTGCGGTTTCTCCATCTGGCTGATACATTGGCGGGATTAGGTCTGGCGCCATTGGCGGGCAGACGCTTCCCGCCCGTCATCACGCTTGCGTGACGTTGGTATTGTCTGCCCTATTTGACCGGCTCACCTGGGAGTCCCCATTTACAACTGACCAGATGACCGGCTTGCACTGCTTGATTTACTGCACACGTACAACCTATACCTGGTACTACAGGGTAATTCTATATGTCACGGCTTGTTTATATTCTACTTTTTCACCTTTTTTTCACTCTACACTTGTATCGTTGTCTCATGAACATCACCTAATAGGTTTCTTCTCTGTAAGCACGCTCCCAGTGTTTGCTTACTTATTCTTTCAGAATTCTCACTGGTCCCTTTTACATCCCACCTTTATCTCTGCTTTGCACACTATCCAGCAGGTATATCACTACCTACACCCCATCCTGCACTTTTGTCACCCTATTTTTACCTTTTTTCCTCCATGTATCCCTATTTTCTCTATGCTTGACAGTGCTGCCGGGTGTATCATATACAATATTTTTAATTATCTTACAGATTTACTGGCCACTATTGGCACAATACCCAATATACTACATTTGTTTCCTGGTTGGGGACGTTTTCAGTGTGGGCCTGTTACTTATGGGCGGACTTTTATACCTCAGCTCCCGGGGAGGCTTGATATGGTGACCCCTGCACACCGGGATTATTCGGAGTTCAGTGTTCCAATGGGATGTAAGTTTGTGGATTTGACCATCTCTATGCTCTATATATATCTTTTTACATATAATACTTTCCATATCATGGGCCCCATTTTTTGATTTAGAACATCTCCATTATTTACAGATATTCAATATCCGCTCCTGATGAGTCGGCTAACCGACGAAACGCGTCGAGCTGTTGAGGATGTAACCCCTCACATTTCCACCAAGATTTTTATGAATTTTACTGTATATTACAAGTTATACTCATGAAATATGTATTATTGTCCCCTTGTTATGGCAATTATGTTTTACACTCTGTTTATATGTATGCAATTTACTTCCCAAGATGTCTGCATATGCACTGAGCAATTTTTTGTTATATATAACGTTACGCAACTTGATACTCATGTACATTAAAAGTATTTATTTTTACTCTCAAATTTGTGTTTGAACCTGCCTCATTTAAAGTCCCATACTCTTTTATTATTTTTTGAATTTATAATTAGGGATGGAGGCGCACTACCCCCCTTTCCTTGTGCGCTTCATTTAAAGTCCCAGTATATGGAGATATACATTCCCCCCTCTGTTGTATGTTGAAACCAGGATGGAGGCAGCGTTCCTACAGAATGGGTAGCATGTAGCTACCCCTTTTATACTCATATATCTACCCGAAGGTTTGATGGGACCTTATAATCCCCAACCTCTGGATGTTATGTACTATTTTTTATGCACTTGCGATACGTGGGGTTTTAGATATTTCCCCCCTTTTTTGTACCGACTTATGCTCCACAGTTTTTTCATCCCTAGTGGATATTGTTCATCGTGCCTGCTTTGCTTTGGTTGCCTTTGTCTTCCATTTCCCGGGAGCTGCGATTCGCATCAGGCGCCGCCCCTTGCCGCCCTTGCTATTCACGGGTGTCATGGGGACGGCTAGCCTCGTGCGTATCGACGCCACGCATTCCGCACCAGTGACGTCCTTAGTTGGCGCCGTCTGGTTTTGCGGTTTTTCCATCTGGCTGATACATTGGCGGGATTAGGTCTGGCGCCATTGGCGGGCAGACGCTTCCCGCCCGTCATCACGCTTGCGTGACGTTGGTATTGTCTGCCCTATTTGACCGGCTCACCTGGGAGTCCCCATTTACAACTGACCAGATGACCGGCTTGCACTGCTTGATTTACTGCACACGTACAACCTATACCTGGTACTACAGGGTAATTCTATATGTCACGGCTTGTTTATATTCTACTTTTTCACCTTTTTTTCACTCTACACTTGTATCGTTGTCTCATGAACATCACCTAATAGGTTTCTTCTCTGTAAGCACGCTCCCAGTGTTTGCTTACTTATTCTTTCAGAATTCTCACTGGTCCCTTTTACATCCCACCTTTATCTCTGCTTTGCACACTATCCAGCAGGTATATCACTACCTACACCCCATCCTGCACTTTTGTCACCCTATTTTTACCTTTTTTCCTCCATGTATCCCTATTTTCTCTATGCTTGACAGTGCTGCCGGGTGTATCATATACAATATTTTTAATTATCTTACAGATTTACTGGCCACTATTGGCACAATACCCAATATACTACATTTGTTTCCTGGTTGGGGACGTTTTCAGTGTGGGCCTGTTACTTATGGGCGGACTTTTATACCTCAGCTCCCGGGGAGGCTTGATATGGTGACCCCTGCACACCGGGATTATTCGGAGTTCAGTGTTCCAATGGGATGTAAGTTTGTGGATTTGACCATCTCTATGCTCTATATATATCTTTTTACATATAATACTTTCCATATCATGGGCCCCATTTTTTGATTTAGAACATCTCCATTATTTACAGATATTCAATATCCGCTCCTGATGAGTCGGCTAACCGACGAAACGCGTCGAGCTGTTGAGGATGTAACCCCTCACATTTCCACCAAGATTTTTATGAATTTTACTGTATATTACAAGTTATACTCATGAAATATGTATTATTGTCCCCTTGTTATGGCAATTATGTTTTACACTCTGTTTATATGTATGCAATTTACTTCCCAAGATGTCTGCATATGCACTGAGCAAATTTTTTGTTATATATAACGTTACGCAACTTGATACTCATGTACATTAAAAGTATTTATTTTTACTCTCAAATTTGTGTTTGAACCTGCCTCATTTAAAGTCCCATACTCTTTTATTATTTCATAACTTCCTGGTATGTAGATTTGGGACATGAGAGCCAGTAAAACACAGGAAGCAGTTTACTTCATTAGCACACACCCTACATCCATCAAATAGGTTTGCATGGCATCCCCTGCATCCTCCAAGTATGCATTTGCCTAACTTCTCAATGTAAGCTAGCTGCTATGTTTGCACGACATACAGGGTGTCCCTCCAAATGGGCTGGGGCCTCATGTGGCCCATGGGCTGGACACCCCTGATGTAGTGGAAGGGCCTGCCTGATTGTATACAGAGTGAATGGATAGATAGGTGGGTTCTCCTATTCCATAGTTTTGCTAAATCTAAGGGAAATGCACAGATATTGTACAATCATATTGTATAGTGTATGGCCACCTTTATATGTGTAGATAGGAGGGAATGGACGGAGACCGTCAACTGTGAGGTCCCATTCACATCTCTGTATGTGAGAGAGCTTATATTTTTTTTGCAACAAAGGTACATTAATGGTTTATTGGTACATAGGGGAGCTGTTTTGTTTTGTTTTTGTTTTTTTTTTTAAATAAGGTGAACTTAACCTTTAAGGACATCCCTGCTGTTCATCATCACAGGGAAGGCAATGTTTCCAAGTCGCTGGACTACATTGCCAGCAGCAAGGTCCACAGGACCACAGACGTGGTCCATCAAGTATGGGCAGGGATGCTAAACTGCCTGATCTGTGACGTGTCCACCAGGTAGAACTTTGGTCGGGCTGCAGGGGCTTCACATACAGTAGAGGGCCATCAGCAAGTACCTGTGTAAGTATGGCATGAGAGAAGGCTTGGAGGAGCCTGGCTCCTTTCTCCATGCCAGTTGCTGCTGATACAGGATGCACGCAAAGTATTGTCACCATTCGAGAAGGCAACAAGAAAGGTGAGCCATTTTATATCAGTTGTGTTCCTACTGGAGCACACACTGAGTGGCGTCAATGACAAGTAGGGATGAGCCGAACACCCCCCGGTTCGGTTCGCACCAGAACCCGCGAACGGACCGAAAGTTCGCACGAACGTTAGAACCCCATTGACGTCTATGGGACTCGAACGTTCGAAATCAAAAGTGCTCATTTTAAAGGCTAATTTGCATGGTATTGTCCTAAAAAGGGTTTGGGGACCCGGGTCCTACCCCAGGGAACATGTATCAATGCAAAAAAAACTTTTAAAAACGGCCGTTTTTTCGGGAGCAGTGATTTTAATGATGCTTAAAGTAAAAAAAAAAAAGTGAAATATTCCTTTAAATATCGTACCTGGGGGGTGTCTATAGTATGCCTGTAAAGTGACGCGTGTTTCCCATGTTTAGAACAGTCCCTGCACCAAATGTCATTTTTAAAGGAAAAAATCTCATTTAAAACTGCTTGCGGGTTTAATGTCATGTCGGGTCATGGCAATATGGATGAAAATCAGTGAGACAAACGGCATGGGTACCCCCCAGTCCATTACCAGGCCCTTTGGGTCTTGTATGGATATTAAGGGGAACCCCGCACCCAAATTAAAATAAGGAAAGGTGTGGGGCCACCAGGCCCTATATACTCTGAACAGCAGTATACAGGCGGTGCAAACAAGACAGGGACTGTAGGTTTGTTGTTAAGTAGAATCTGTTTGTAATTTTGAACATTTTTAACGTGTTTAGCTCCAGCCAAAAAATCTTTTCTAAGCTTTTTGGAAAACAGGGAAGGGTTATCACCCCTGTGACATTTGTTTTGCTGTCTTTCCTCCTCTTCAGAAGATTTCACCTCACTTTTTTGTCCCAATGAAAAATGTTTTTTGAAAATTTGGGTTTTTTTGTGGAACAAGGATTGGAAAGCATCAGTGGAAAGGAGAAATTGTTTTCCCATATTAACTCTTACAGGAGAGAATTTCCCTTCCTAGGGGTAGATTTCATCTCACTTCCTGTTGTCTCCTTCCGTTTGCAAGTAGGAGTCGTTTGTAAGTTAGATGTTTGAAAGTAGGGTCCTGCCCTATATACTCAGCAGAAATTTGGGCCTTAGGTGTTGCTGTGGCCACAACACTGTAAGCCCTCACAGGGCCCTGCTGTGAAATATTAGATCAAGAATTGTAATTACATGCCCCTGTTGAACAGGAGCTGAAAAATTAGGCCTTAGGCACTGGTGCTGGTGCCACAACACTGCAACCCCTCACAGACACTCTAGTTGGAACGCAGGAACGAGCCCTGCTGCAAAGTATTGCATCAAAAATTGTAATTACACGCCCCTGTTAGACAGGGGCAGAAAAATTGGGCCTTAGGCACTGGTGCTGGTGCCACAACACTGCAACCCCTCACAGACACTCTAGTTGGAACGCAGGAACGAGCCCTGCTGCAAAGTATTACATCAAAAATTGTAATTACACGCCCCTGTTAAACAGGGGCTGAAAAATTGTGCCTTAGGCACTGGTGGTGGCGCCCAGAACCAAAAATGTTCTTACAAGCTATCAGCGTGATGATTGAGGAGGAAGAGGATAATTACTCAGGGATAGTCACTCAGCATCAGCATAGGCAGTCTTTGAAGGGATCTGAGATTTCAAAAAAAATTATTCGGTTACATCAGCATCAGGTGCTTGGTAGCTGGTGGTGATCCAAGACTCATTCATTTTTATGAAGGTCAGCCGATCGACCAAGTCGGTGGACAGACGCACCCTGTGATCGGTTACCACGCCTCCAGCAGCACTGAATGTGCGTTCCGAAAGAACGCTGGATGCAGGACAGGCCAGTAGCTCAATTGCATACTGTGCAAGCTCTGGCCAGTGATCCATCCTCAAGACCCAGTAACCCAGAGGATTTTCGGTGGGAAAGGTGTCCAAGTCTGATCTTGCCCCTAGGTATTCCTGCACCATGTAAAACAGACGCTGGCGATGGTTGCTGGAACCGATCATACCTTGGGGCTGCGGACCAAAAAATTGTCTGAACGCATCGGTCAGACGGCCACCTTCTCCACCGCTCCTTCTTTGACTGACCGAAGCCTCAGCAACACGTTGTCCAGAAACAGGAGTTTGTAACCTTGTAAAAAAAACCTTGTTTGTAAAAAAAGGCCAAGCGTGTCCCATGGCCACGTGCTGATGAGGATGCACCGTCTCCACGACCAGCACTAGACACAGAGCCTGCTTGCCCTCTCTTATTGGCTTGTGACTGTCTGCCTCTCCTTCTTGGCCTTCCAGACATACTAATGGCCTGTAGCTGCACTAAGCTGGGATAGAACACCTGTAATTTTCTTCAAGTAGCTTTATATACTGTAACCAGACAAGCCTGCCTGTCAGTAGGAAGATAACAGGAACGGATCTAGCTGAACACTGTGAGCAGGACGCACTGTACTAAATGTAAATAGTCTAGCTGCCTGACCGTGGTACTAATAGGATCAAATAGAACACCTGTAATTTTCTTCAGGTAGCTTTATATACTGTAACCAGACAAGCCTGCCGGTCAGTAGGAATTTAACAGGAACGAATCTAGCTGAACACTGTGAGCAGGACGCACTGCACTAAATGTAAATAGCAGGAACGGATCTAGCTGAACACTGTGAGCAGGACGCACTGCACTAAATGTAAATAGTCTAGAAGATAACAGGAACGGATCTAGCTGAACACTGTGAGCAGGACGCACTGCACTAAATGTAAATAGTCTAGAAGATAACAGGAACGGATCTAGCTGAACACTGTGAGCAGGACGCACTGCACTAAATGTAAATAGCAGGAACGGATCTAGCTGAACACTGTGAGCAGGACGCACTGCACTAAATGTAAATAGTCTAGAAGATAACAGGAACGGATCTAGCTGAACACTGTGAGCAGGACGCACTGCACTAAATGTAAATAGCAGGAACGGCTCTAGCTGAACACTGTGCGCAGGACGCACTGCACTAAATGTAAATAGCAGGAACGGATCTAGCTGAACACTGTGAGCAGGACGCACTGCACTAAATGTAAATAGCAGGAACGGATCTAGCTGAACACTGTGAGCAGGACGCACTGCACTAAATGTAAATAGCAGGAACGGATCTAGCTGAACACTGTGAGCAGGACGCACTGCACTAAATGTAAATAGCAGGAACGGATCTAGCTGAACACTGTGAGCAGGACGCACTGCACTAAATGTAAATAGCAGGAACGGATCTAGCTGAACACTGTGAGCAGGACGCACTGCACTAAATGTAAATTGCAGGAACGGATCTAGCTGAACACTGTGAGCAGGACGCACTGCACTAAATGTAAATAGTCTAGAAGATAACAGGAACGGATCTAGCTGAACACTGTGAGCAGGACGCACTGCACTAAATGTAAATAGCAGGAACGGATCTAGCTGAACACTGTGAGCAGGACGCACTGCACTAAATGTAAATAGCAGGAACGGATCTAGCTGAACACTGTGAGCAGGACGCACTGCACTAAATGTAAATTGCAGGAACGGATCTAGCTGAACACTGTGAGCAGGACGCACTGCACTAAATGTAAATAGTCTAGAAGATAACAGGAACGGATCTAGCTGAACACTGTGAGCAGGACGCACTGCACTAAATGTAAATAGCAGGAACGGATCTAGCTGAACACTGTGAGCAGGACGCACTTCATTAAATGTAAATAGTCTAGATAGAAGATAACAGGAACGGATCTAGCTAAACTGAATACAGTGTATATATATATATGCAACACCTGGGATGCATATATATACACAATACACTGTAAGTGCAGCTAACTGACTGACTGTTCTGCCTAATCTATCTAACTCAAATCAAATGACACTCTCTCTCTCTCTCTCTCTCTCTCTCTCTCTCTCTCTCTCTCTCTCTCTCTCTCTCTCTCTCTCTCTCTCTCTCTCTCTCTCTCTCTCTCTCTATCTCTCAGCACACCGGAACACACACTACACAGGGCCGCCGTGCAGGCGGCCTTATATAGTGTGGGGTGTGTACTAAATCCCCTGAGCCATAATTGGCCAAAGCCACCCTGGCTTTGGCCAATTACAGCTCTCTCTACTGACGGCGCTGTGATTGGCCAAGCATGCGGGTCATAGTGCATGCTTGGCCAATCATCAGCCAGCAATGCACTGCGATGCCGCAGTGAATTATGGGCCGTGACGCGCCACACGAATTTAGCGCGAACGGCCCATAACGTTCGCAATTCGGCGAACGATCGAACAGCCGATGTTCGAGTCGAACATGGGTTCGACTCGAACACGAAGCTCATCCCTAATGACAAGACACTCCTTAGACAAGACAAAAAATTTTTATCCTTAGCAAACACAAGAACTTGGGTTCCTCTGTCTCTGGTAATTTGCCACGCATGAGCTTCCACAAGCTCCAGAGCCCATGAAAGAACCCAAGAATTTGTGGCATTAAGGAGTGGGACCATTACTGATTGACAACACTCCTTGATCCATGTCCTGCTCCACTCATCCTGTCCTGCAGAGGGAACAAAGGATGTGCAATAGAAGAACCTGTGTTGCTCAGTTCCAGAGGCAGGCAGGTTAACATCTCACAGATAAGGTGTCTGGAGGGGGTGCCCAAGCCTGTATCACATGGTGGCCAATTATCTGGAGGCAAGAGCAGATGTACAGACCCTCCATTGGGAGCTATGCTATTGTAAGCCTGCTACCATTTCTGTCTAAAAATAGGGCCAAAGCTGCAAACTTAATTTCAATGGGACACCCTAATTTTCTTTTTTAGCAGCAGTAGCTGTTAATTTTGTTTAAAACTGTCAATCCCATGCTCTTCAGGTATTTATCTGTTGGGCAACACCCAAAACCCAATTGTTTTGCAGATGTGTGACAGCTGCAGATTAGTGTATGTTTATTAAAGCAGTATCCATTCTGTGCTCTGAAGGTTGAGTTGTGATATTTGGGCACCATCAACACCCAAAACCCATTTTTTTTTGTGGTTGTGTTATGACAGCACAACATCTTGACCTATAAAAGGTGCTTTAAATGTGCACATGATTCCTCAAAATATTTTTTTACTTTGTCCCAGGCAAAATGAAATCTAATTTTTGTATGTACGAATGGAGCCTGCTTGCTCTCTCCCACTCAAATTGCTTCTGATGGGAACTTTTTATGTTCTGTGCAGAAAACGGTATGATTTTCAGATTGTGTGTCAGAAAGATTAACATTTTATTATTGCTGATTGAAATATAACATCTCTTTGAGTGCTAAATTGCCTTCTTTTTAAAAGAAGCATTAATGTGCATCAAATCTGTGAAATAGTACAATATATGATGGGGTTGAATTACTAAAACTGGGGAGTGCAAAAGCTGGTGCAGCTGTGCGTGGTAGCCAATTATCATCTAACTTCAGCTTCTTCAATTAGGCTTTGATCAAAAAAAACTGGAAGGTGATTGGTTTCTATGCGCAGCTGCACCAGATTTCACACACTAGTTTTAGTAAATCAACCCCAACGTGTCCTTAAAAATACAAGCTTTATTTGCTGATTGAAATAAGCCAACTTTCTGCTTCCATATTTGTCATGTTTATTATTGGTATGCATTGAAGTATAATTTCCTTTAAAACTTCAGATTGAAATAAACTGACTCCAAATCAGACTCCCTTTAATAAGAGTGAGATTTTCTGTCTGAAATAAATTGTGGCTTGCCCATATAGACCTAATAAGGGCCCTTTCAAACAGGCATTCTGATCAGGTCCCCCTGTCAGTTTTTCAGGCGGAGACCTGATCGGAAGGTCCATGCAGCCCTATGGTCAGGAGGATATAAACAGACTTACAGACTTGTGTCTGTTTATACCCACCAACCTCTGAGTCCATCCAGTTCCAGACAAAAAAATGAAAAGGATTGCTTCCTTTTCTGTATTTGTGGACCAGGTCGGAGTTCTTTTACATCAGTCTGCCCATGTCCGCCAGGCAGAAATTAAATGGACAGAGATATCAAAACATTGAAATTTGTGCCGTTCATCTCCAATCAGCAGGGGATCTGCTCATGTCAAAGGAGCCCAACTGTGCTGCAAAGCTTTCACATTTTATCCATCTTCGGTCTTTAAACGAGGACACAAAGTTTAGATTTCAAGGTGCAATGTGATGTCTCTCTTTCCTTTTAAAAATAATGGACTATCCGATAAAGGTTTAAAAAGTGTCCTTCAAAACTTTTCCATTTTTCAGTCTTCAAAGTTAGAAAACAACTCAAAATGATCTGTTTTGTTTTACACACGATCTGCCTGCCCTCTCCCTCTGGATTAGTGGAACAGCAAAAAAGCTTAAGCCCCCGTTCACACTGGTGCACATGACAATTTGCACTCTATGAAAAGGTTCCTGCACTATTTTTGGCGATTTCATGTGCGACCTGCATTGACATCTGTGCAAGAAGTTGCGGCTGGCTTTGAAATCACCCTGAAGTAGGGCTAAAGATGTCTGCATCAAATGTTGCAATAGGTCTACAGTCTGAGAAAAAAAAAGACATTGTGATTTGTTTATCCCAGATCTGGTCTGATGGATCTCCCTCTGAAATATAATCTTAGCAAACAAGGAGTACATTTTGCCCAGCTGATAAGTTTATTTTTTTTCTGAAAAACACACTCAAATCTATATTTTAGAAAAAAATTGCCTCCCTATGCTCTTCATCTTGCAATGCAGCCTTGTAAAACACTTAGGCTCGATTCACACCTATGCATGTTGCTTTTGAGCGTTTTTGGAGGTTTTTTTTTCATGCTTGCCACGTTTTTGAGCCGCGTTTTTGCGGCGTTTTTGCCGCGTTTTTGCCGCGATTTGCGTTTTGCGTTTTTTTTTTTTTTTTCCATTTTTTTTTACAGTCTTAAAAAAAAATTACAAAAAAAAAAAAAATAAAAAAAAAAAAAAAAAAAAAACGGCAAAAACGCACCAAAAACGCATCAAAAACGCTGCAAAAACGCTGCAAAAACGCAGCACTTGCGTTTTTGATGCTTGTCCATTGAAAACCATTACATGCAAAACGCTGCTTTTTGCATGCAAAAAAGTCCCCGACCCTTTCCAAAAACGCTGAGATACAAAAAAGCATTGATGTGAACATGTTCCATAGGAACCCATGTTAAAAAATTCCCGTGCATTTCTGCAAAATGCAAAATGCATCAAAAAACGCGCTAGTGTGAATGGGGCCTGAGGGCCAGTTCACACCATAAAAACACAGTCCAGATGTGTTCCAGATGCTTTTCCGCATGCGCATTTTTGACGCGTTTGTTGATGCGTATTTAATGCGTTCCAGTGCATTTTTGATGCAGTCCAGTGCATTTTTTCGCACTCTTTTCTTAACCCTAAAGTGGATGTAAACCCTCACATATACCCAGTGAAGTATGAACAGCCTCAGATAATACACAGGGATGAAACAAATCTCCGTACATAAGTTTTACATGTATATCTGCTGTCCTCAGCTTGCTATATTGTTTAGAAAGTGCAGATCATGTTAAGAGATTTTTTCTTTCTGTTCAGCACTGGGTGTGGATTCTTGACGTACACTGTGTGAAAGCTGATTGGAGGAAAGGCGCCCCCCCCCTCCTCATAGGCAGAGAAAGGAAGGAATGTGCTGTGAATAGACCAGCTCTTTGCTAATCTATTTATAGCACCCACCCCAACACAAATTTCAGGCTAGTTTTATCTTGGTTGTCAGAGAACTTGTCAGATGTTATCGTGCTGATAATACAGAAATAGTGCAGCAGAAGGACACGAGACTCAGGGCTTTGAAGAGAGATAGGTAAACACTACAGATATATACGCCCAGCTCAGATTTCATGAATCGGGTTAACATCCACTTTAAATAAGGACATGTGTGTTCCAGTGCATTTTGATGCATTTTACAGCATTCCAGTACAGTCCAGTGGAGGAAAAATGCAGCATGTTGTACTTTATTTTTCTGGAACTGCAAGCACTGGTGCGAACTATGTCATTTAAAACCATATAACCTACTTTCCATGCATTTTTGATGCAGAAAAAAAAAAAGAAACTGGACTGCATGTGGTGTGAACTGGCCCTTGGGGTATGTCGACCATTTCTAGTGCACCACAGCGCACATTGGTGAGTTGCTGCATGTTGCACTACACATCCATTCGGCACGGGGATCCAACTTAATAACACCACATCACACCAACCATGTAACGTGCAATGCCACACATGAACGCCTGTTTTATGTTAGTGCAATAGTGAAAATAGAGTTTTGGAGCTAATTATATCTCAATAAGCACAGATGCAGAAGAGAACATTGCCAAATTCAAGTTTTATTGAAATTCCAAATACATTGTCAGCTGCCAGCCTTTTTTATTCTGAACATACATGAAAGCAGGAATGAAACATCTGAATCCTGCATGAGTACAGCTGTATCTATTCTTTGAGGGCTGGCATGCATTCTGAAGGAGAATTTTCCATTAGTTTGACATGTCTATGCGAGATTCAGAGCTTGCCATATGATTGCTTTTCTTATGTAAGATCCCCGCATCTGTACAGAGAAAAGTAGAGGATGAGGAGCTAAATAAAGAAAAATAGAAAAGTGGGAGAGATTGTTGTAAACTGATAAAAAAGGATGATGTGGGAGGCAGATAATGGAGAGCAATGAAAGAGCATCAGATGCTCACTGCCTCTTGCTGCCACCCACTTGCAGACCCTTCAACATGACCCACTCTATAAAGCAGAGAATACTCTACTCTTGGTCATCGCTTTACCTTTCCGATTCAAAGTCCCAAACTTCCCAGTATGTCTTTTCGCATTAGGGATGGAGGCACATTCAACATGTGCCTCATCTAAAGTCCCCAAAATCCCCCCTGTTTTTTCTTGGCATAGGGATGGAGGTTCATGGACAGGTTAGGCAGTGTTCCCCTGCCACCCTTGTGTTAGGTTTCCTCGACCTGGAGGGTCATGTACCCCATCCAGGTGTCTTGCACACTCTGGACACAGTTTCTGGTGCCCACGAGATCATGCAGCACAGCTGTGTTATGCTCAACGTGGGGGGGAGTGCACCATGTTGTCTGGGGGGGGTGGGCCACCCCTCCTCCCCCACGTGTGATGTCACGATTGGCGCCATGACGTGAGGCATGAGTCTCTCCATTCGTAGCCGGCTAGGTGGGCAATATGGGTGTTCTCCACAGACGGATTACTTTGTCTGTCTTGAGGGTCCTCCCCACTCTCACCGTGCTCGGGTGATGTTGGTTGGGGGTCAGCCTGCACATGTGTGGGCCGGGCCTACATCTTGTCTCCACTGACACAATCTGGTTGCCATCTACCGGAAATGCCACACTTCATCTAAGCGCCTTATCTCCCTTCTTGGGATCATGCAAGGTATCACCAGGTCAGTTTTTTCACCATCTCATCTGCCATCTATCCTCATACTGATTTGCCTGGTGGAATTGGATATGTCCCTGCCGTCCATCACTTGCTACTCCGTACATACCACATTCCACTGTGCTCTGGTTATGGCTGTATACTGGTCTATACCATTATTCTTATTGGCACAGACTCCCGTTTTCCACGATCCCCTTCAGATAAATATCACCTAATTTCATTCACTGTATCAGCATTACTTTGATACACTGTTTATGTCACTCCTGTCTAGGCAGTCAACCTTGGCACTGTACCTTGTCCTTACCAACTTCCTGGCCCCAATGTCTCAGTGGGGGCTTGTGAGTACCCGCCCTGCCAGCACTGACCCCATATACCTCAGCTCCCGGGACGGATGCATATGTTTGGTCCTGGCTCTGCATCGGCCACACCTGACTGTATGGACTTTATGTAAGTACTTAGGATGTTTTCACCCTCCTGTGCTTATCACATTCAGTTATCAGTAGACTCATTACATACTTTATCTTTTTTTAGATGTCCCCCAAATACCTGCCCCTCCTGCGGAGGATACTGGACTTTCTTCACTAGTTCTCCCAACTTTTTCCCTTCCTCATCGGATCTCTCCACACACTGGTTACTCCCTGGGGACGATTGTCCTGGATTCAGTCCCTGATCTGGGATGATTGGAGAATTTACAGTGGATAACCGCAGAAGACAGTGGATGGTTTTCACTTTAGAATGACAAGAATGATAAAAAGGAGTATATTTCTCTAACAGCTTGTTAAAGCCACAGTGCAAGGACGGCTGAGTAGAGGCACTGACAGCTGGAGAAAGTACCCTTGGCCCTCTTTTTAAGTGAATGTGAGTTGGAAAAAGAACCAAAGGGAAATGGTGGAGAGTTATACCTATTCAACCATGTGATCTAACACAGTATATGAGGTGAGAGTCCTGTGAGACTGACTGTTCGAGAATACAGTGGGGACGGAAAGTATTCAGACCCCCATCAATTTTTCACTCTTTGTTATATTGCAGTCATTTGCTAAAATCATTTAAGTTCTTATTTTCCTCATTAATGTACACACAGCACCCCATATTAACAGAAAAACACAGAATTGTTGACATTTTTGCAGATTTAAAAAACAAAAAAATAAGAAGTATCACATGGTCCTAAGTATTCAGACCCTTTGCTCAGTATTTAGTAGAAGCACCCTTTTCATCTAATACAGCCATGAGTCTTTTTGGGAAAGATGCAACAAGTTTTTCACACCTGGATTTGGGGATCTTCTGCCATTCCTCCTTGCAGATCCTCTCCAGTTCTGTCAGGTTGGATGGTAAACGTTGGTGGACAGCCATTTTCAGGTGTCTCTAGAGATGCTCAATTGGGTTTAAGTCAGGGCTCTGGCTGGGCCATTCAAGAACAGTCACGGAGTTGTTGTGAAGCCACTCCTTCGTTATTTTAGCTGTGTGCTTAGGGTCATTGTCTTGTTGGAAGGTAAACCTTTGGCTCAATCTGAGGTCCTGAGCACTCTGGAGAAGGTTTTCGTCCAGGATATCCCTGTACTTGGCCGCATTCATCTTACCCTCGATTGCAACCAGTCGTCCTGTCCCTGAAGCTGTAAAACACCCCCACAGCATGATGCTACCACCACCATGCTTCACTGTTGGGACTGTATTGGACAGGTGATGAGCAGTGCCTGGTTTTCTCCACACATACCGCTTAGAATTAAGGCAAAAAAGTTCTATCTTGGTCTCATCAGACCAAACAATCTTCTTTCTCATCATCTTGGAGTCCTTGGAGGTGTTTTTCTAGCAAACTCCATGCAGGCTTTTATGTGTCTTGCACTGAGGAGAGGCTTCCGTCGGGCCACTCTGCCATAAAGCCCCAACTGGTGGAGGGCTGCAGTGATGGTTGATTTTCTACAACTTTCTCCTATCTCCTGATTGCATCTCTGGAGCTTAGCCAGAGTGATCTTTGGGTTCTTCTTTACCTCTCTCACCAAGGCTCTTCTCCCCCGATAGCTCAGTTTGGCCGGACGGCCAGCTCTAGGAAAGGTTCTGGTCGTCCCAAACATCTTCCATTTAAGGATTATGGAGGCCACTGTGCTCTTAGGAACCTTAAGTGCAGCAGAAATGTTTTTGTAACCTTGGCCAGATCTGTGCCTTGCCACAATTCTGTCTCTGAGCTCTTCAGGCAGTTCCTTTGACCTCATGATTCTCATTTGCTCTACAATGCACTGTGAGCTATAAGGTCTTATATAGACAGGTGTGTGGCTTTCCTAATCAAGTCCAATCAGTATAATCAAACACAGCTGGACTAAAATGAAGGTGTAGAACCATCTCAAGGATGATCAGAAGAAATGGACAGCACCTGAGTTAAATATATGAGTGTCACAGCAAAGGGTCTGAATACTTAGGACCATGTGATATTTCAGTTTTCTTTTTTAATAACTCTGCAAAAATATCAACAAGTCTGTGTTTTTCTGTCAATATGGGGTGCTGTGTGTACATTAATGAGGAAAAAAATGAACTTAAATGATTTTAGCAAATGGCTGCAATATAACAAAGAGTGAAAAATTTCAGGGGGTCTGAATACTTTCCATCCCCACTGTATATTTATGAAGTTATATATAGACACTGATGAGCATTGATTCAGTTTTTCATTACCTTACCATCTCTGTTTACTTCTTCATGAACATCTCTCCCTCTTATATTCACCATTCTCCGTGGAAAACGAGAAAATATTAACTTTCTGTTACTTTCAATGACTATTTAACATAGTTATTTATGTATTTTTCTTGCATTTTTTGCACATGCGATTTTTTGCACATCCATTTAATTTTCTGATTTTTTTGCACATATATTGGGCATATGTTCTCACCTTCTTACAATATATTTTTTTGTCCCTTGTGGGAGTTTATTCAACCTTCTATCACTGGTTTCACATTTGAGGCTTGCACTATTCTCATTGGTTGCACATTGCACTTTATGTGTTTTTAGTTTAATCTTAAGTCTGCGCGAGATCAATGTATATATTTTATTTATTATCATGTGCTGTGAACACTAATAGGTTTTGCTGCAGATTTATTCACTCGATTTATTTATTCTTACGCTTTTACACATTGACCTATTACTCTAAATAGCGCGAGGGACATTCATACACTTATGCTTTAAGAGCTCGTTCACACAAGCTTTGCTCTATGAAGAGTGATCTGCGTTTGGATTACTCTTCAGAGAGCATTTGACAGACAGTGAGAGGGTGTTGTGTCGCCTCCTCACTGCCTGATTTAATCCTGCGAACCCCACACTAGCCTGCTGCAACTGTATGCATTGCAGAGCAGCCTCATGCACTTGAAAGGGTCGGGCTCTGCAGGTGCTATGCTCGCCAAAAGTTACAGGGGGTATAATTCCCGTTGCAGCATGTGTGTATGTAGAACTATCCCTGTAAGGGCCGCTGAATTTTTGTGTCCTCCCTTGCGCACACAGCCAGGTAACAGGAATTTTTGCAGCTTTCATGCAGAATCAAGAATCAGTCCAGGGGATGTTTGTTTTGTTTTTGTTTATTTAGGGGTTAAACTTGGATGGGGAATGGGGAAAAACATGGGATGCCCAGAACTGTGAAACTTGAAAACAAACCTAAGCACCTGCTACTGTCTCTGGCGGCTAGAAATTCAAATCAGTATGCAGTCCTCCCGTAGGATTGATGGATCAGCTCATTCGATAACAAAAAGTCCCAACTGTTGAATGCAGGTGCTGACCCATAAGGAAATGCTAATGCACCTGGTTGACTTTGGACCCATGCTAGAGGTGTAGGATGTCTTTAACGACTGACTTGTCTATAAGCTGTCTCCTGGTTACAGACTAGCAGAGTATTGCACCTTGCTGCTCCTCCTCTGTCCAAGCTTGGGGTGTGAAGAATGAAGGTTACTCACTCAGTCCTTCTTGAGTTAATCCTGAAGTCCAGATGGCTGCTGCACAGACTTCCTGTTGAACAGGCCCAGCTCCTGACTGTCAGGGTGCTCCAGCTAAGGCTGGATGGGGATGTGAGTCTTCAGCCCTCTCTCCCTCATACTATCTTCTTCCTTTTGCCCAGGGGCAGAGCACCCCTAGCACAGGGGTCCTTTCCAGGCAACTGGATTCTGGACTCTGCTCTAACATGACCAGTCTCCAGAACATGTGTGGCCTATCTCCCCACCTACTGGGCCTTACTTACCCAGGAATTGGAGGACACGCCATAAATGTTCAAGCTTAGTCTTTATTCCTCCACCCTCTAAATTCCAGCAAGTTCTAGAAGCAAGGGGGAGGTAACAGAGACCCAGCCCTAGAGCTCTGCCCAGCTAACACAAACAAATTAACCCCAGCTCCTCTGCCTACAGAGAAGCCCAGCTAAATTTTCTTACTCTGTATACTGAGGGTGCTACATGTACAACCCTGGCCAGTGCCTCTTCATCTAAAGCAGGCAGTTTGAGTGGAGTAAAAGCGCTGCTTAACCACTGGATTTTACTGCCCCTAAACCGCTAGTGTGAACGAGCCCTAAAGCTTGAACTGAATGCTATGCAATTGCTTTTTAAGAGCTTGCTGTTGCACCCTGCTGTTGTACAAGCTGAAGCCCATGTGGACCAGGCCTTAAAGCTGAACCACAGGAATTATTTCATTATTAATTATTGTATACTTACTTTGGTTCAGCTTGGCACAATACAAATATGCATTATTCCTACACCTGCTCCTTACTCTTACTACACCTTATGAACTGCTAGGAAAACTGAAAATCACTGTAATAGTCAGTGTTACTCTACATCTCGTTCAATCAGAGAATGCCTTAAAATCCACATGGGAAGGAATAGGGAAAAGGAAGGAACTTTGTGATAACAAGATATAAGACACATATAGCAATAAAAATTGAGTATTTATTGAGATATTATTAACAGTAACCCCAAGAAGTGGAAAATAAGGGGTTCAGTTGAAACCAAACCACGGTCAGGTAGACCAATAAAGTTTCAGCCACAACTGCCAGGAAAACTGTTCGGGATGCAAAGAAAAACCCACAAATAACTTCAGGTGAAATACAGGACTCTCTGAAAACATGTGGTGTGCCTGTTTCAAGATGCACAATAAGGAGGCACTTGAAGAAAGATGGGCTGCATGGTCGAGTCACCAGAAGAAAGCCATTACTATGCAAATGCCACAAAGTATCCTGCTTACAATACGCCGTTATAAGACCAAAATTTTACTTTTTGCCACAACCGTAAACACTACATTTGGAGAGGAGTCAACAAGGCCTATGAGGAAAAGTACACCATTCCTACTCTGAAATACGGAGGTGGATCGCTGATGTTTTGGAGATGTGTGAGCTACAAAGGCACAGGAAATTTGGTCATAATTGATGACAATATGGATGCAGTATATTATCAAAAAATACTGGAGGAACATTTGCATTCATCAGCCAGGAAGATGAGCATGGGACGTACTTGGACATTCCAACATGACAATGATCCAAAACACAAGGCCAAGTCGACCTGTCATTGGCTACAGCAGAATAAAGTGAAGGTTCTGGAATGGCCATCTCAGTCTCCTGACCTCAATATCATTGAGCCACTCTGGGGAGATCTCAAAATGTGCAGTTCATGCAAGGCAGCCCAAGAATTTACAGGAACTGGAGGCTTTTTGCCAAGAGGAATGGGCAGCTTTACCATCTGAGAAGATAAATACTGCAAAAGACTTCAAGCTGTCATTGATGTTAAAGGGGGAAATACATGGTATTAAGAACTGGGGTATGTAAACTTTTGATCAGGGTCATTTGGGCAGTTTCTGTTGTGATTATGATTTAAAAAGAGTAAACACAGTTGACTGATAATAAATGGCTTCAGCCAAACACTAACCATGAGTGAAAGAAAAGTTTTTGTGTTATCATTCATATTCTCTGAAAATGGCCAAGAAATCATAAATTCTGCCAGGGTATGTAAACTTATGAGCACAACTGTATTTTAGAGATCCTGCTGATATGCTAACCACTGCCACCCCCCTGAGAAAGACGTAATGAGTTGAAATGCGTCAGCCCCCTGGACCTATGCAATCAGGAGACACCATCGCTCATGGCTCACTGCCATTTATTTTGAAATGATATGTGACATTTTTATGGAGTTTTGATGGTTCTTGAATTCTCCCCTAGACTGTGTTTCTTGGGGTTACTTTTATTAATATCTCAATAAATACTTAATTTTTATTGCTATATGTCTCTTATATCTTGTTGGCATCACAAAGTTCCTTCCTTTTCCCTATTCCTTCCCATGTGGATTTTACTACTTTAGTTTGGGACTGATAGGTACTGCTACATAACTGATGTAAAAAAAACTACAGAGAATGCCTTGTATTCATTGAAAAAAAAGGTGGTCTATGAACGGTGCTGGTGCCAAGCGAACAATCCCCTGTGGTCAGTGTGCAGTGGGGCAGATGCTTGCATAAAACCGAAGCAGGACCCACAAGGTCTGAAACATCACTGTAGTAGAGCTGATGAGAAATGCATACATTGTGCCGAATTCACAATACAAATAATTCCAGTTCAGCTTTAAAGAAAACCTCCAGTTCCAGTTTAGGGATTGGAAACACAGATTCTAATAGGGGCGCTGTTTGTTTTGCTGCATCTGGAATTAATTTAGCTTAGTTACCACTTCAGCCCCGGCCCCCTTCATGACCAGGGAATTTTTGCGATACGGCACTGTGTTATTTTAACTGACAATTGCGGGGTCATGCGGCGCTGTACCCAAATAAAATGTATATCCTTTTTTTTCCCCACAAATAGAGCTTTCTTTTGGTGGTATTTGATCACCTCTGCAGTTTTTATTTTTTGAGCTATAAACAAAAAAATGCTGACTTTTTTGAAAAAAAAAAACAATATTTTTTGCTATAAAACACATCCAATAAAAAAAATAATTAAAAAATCTAATTTCTTCATCAATTTAGGCCAATATGTATTCTGCTACATATTTTTGGTAAAAAAAAAAACACAATAAGTGTATATTGATTGGTTTACGAAAAAAGTTATAGCCTCTACAAGCTATGGAATATTTTTATGGAATTTTTATTTATTTTTACCAGTAATGATGGTGATCAGCGACTTAGAGTGGGACTGCAACATTGCCGCGGACAAATCGGACACAAAGTGACACTTTTTGGGGACCAGTGACACCAATACAGTGATCAGTGCTAAAAAATATGCACTGTCACTGTACTAATGACACTGGCTGGGAAGGGGTTAACATCAGGGGCGATCAAAGGGTTAAATGTGTCCCTAGGGAATGCTTTCTAACTGTGAGGGGGAGGTGCTTTACCAGGGGGAAGACAAAGATCTGTGTTCCTGCTTAGCAGAAGCACAAGATGGCTATCTTCCCTTGTCACAGAATGGCAATCTGCCTTGTTTACATAGGCAGACCGCCATTCTGCCTCTCTCGGGAGCGATCGGTGAGTCCAAGCGGACATCGGGTCTGCTGGACCCGCTGATTGGCTCGCGCTGTGTTCAATCACAACAGGAGCTGGTCACTGGTGGTGCGCGTGTGTGCCGCAGACCCGGAACGTACAGGTACATATAGGTGGGGTGGTCAGCAATTGGTAAACTGAACATTCAATTGAACTTTAACCACTTGCCTACCAGGCACTAACACCCCCTTCCTGCCCAAGCCATTTTTCAGCTTTCAGCTCTGTCACACTTTCAATGACAATTGCGCGGTCATGCTACACTGTACCCAAACAAATTTTTTTATCATTTTCTTCATACAAATAGAGCTTTTTTTGGTGGTATTTAATCACTGCTGGGTTTTTCATTTTTTACAAAAAAAAGACCAAAAATTTTGAAAAAAAAAAATGTTTTTCATTTTTTTTGACAGTAAATTTTGTAACTAAGTAATTTTTCGCCTTCACTGATGTGTGCTGATGAGACGGCACTGATGGGCACTGATAGGCTGAACTGGTGTGCATTGATGAGGTTGCACTTATGGGCACTGATGAGGAGGCACTAATATGCCGCACTTATGGGCACTGATAGGTGGCACTGATATGTGGCACTGATGAGCACTGTTAGGCAGCACTGGTGGGCACTGATAGGCGGCACTGGTGGGCACTAATAGGCGGCACTAGTGGGCACTGATAGGCAGCACTGGTGGGCACTGCTAGGCGGCACTGGTGGGCATTAATAGGCGGCACTAGTGGGCACTGATAGGCGGCACTGGTTGGCATTAATAGGCGGCACTAGTGGGCATTGCTGGGCGGCACTGGTGGGCACTGATAGGCGGCACGGATAGGTGGAACTGATGGGCACTGATTGGTGACACTGGCCATTGATTGACAGCAGTGATGGGCAGCACTGATAGGCAGCACTGATTGCCAGCACTTACTGGCATCGCTAATGGGCACTGATTGGTGGCACTTGTGGGCAGTGGTGGGCACTGATTGCTACCACTGGTGGGCACTGATCGCTGGCATTGGTGGGCACTGTATGGTAACACTATTTTTCACTATTGTAATCAGGGCTCTGATGATCATTGCCCTGATTACATTCCTAAATGTCCCCCTGCATGGAGGAGCCTCTGTTAGTGTGAAGCGAGGGGCGCCCATTACCGGCACGTCCTTGTTTACATGTGACCGGCTGTTATTGGATGTGGCTCTTTCCACAGAACGGGGTAGCGCTGTGTCCTAGCAACACGGTGCGGCAGCAATCACCGCACCGAGCGGCCATTCTGGGACGCCGTCATATGACGGTGTCCCAGAACAAGAGCCACCCGCCGTCATTTGACAGTGGGCGGGTGGCAAACAGTTAAACAGGGATTGTCATGAATGTATGTTGTAGTGTGAGTGTTTACAATAAATGTCATTTTGACTAAGGCATGACTGTATAAAAAGCCAGGAAATCATGCAAAGCAAAATCTCAGTAAAAGTAGCTGATGTAAGTGGGGGGAAAGATGCGCCACCTGTGTAACACACGGTCTGTGATTCCCAGCTAAGAACCAGGACAGATGGCGCCTCACAGTAAAGAATCATGGCGCATGAAAGCAAAACCACAGGGGTAGTTTGCTGTTTATGCAACATTTTCTCATGTTTAGCAGGCTTTACTTCTATGTTATCATGACATAAACGCATAATTCCCAGCTTTCCCTGATTTTGAGGGTCCGTTCCTGATTTGGAACAAAGTCCCTCTCTCCCTCTTTCCTCCTCATTTGTCCCTCATTTTAGTCTGATCTATATAAGTGTATATGTAACAGGTATGTTGTCAGCGAGACATACAGGACACCCATAGATTATATGTTATATGTAAGACTATTTGTTGTGCAATTTCTCCTTATGGCCACAAGATTGTGAAAGGGAGAGGCTGACCTTTCCTTTCTGAACATGGAGAGACACATGACACTGATAAAAAAAAAAAGTTTCAGGAAGTGTGTGAGGGGAGGTACCAGCCTGTTGACTGTGGGGTCAGGAGAGTCTGAGATATAGAAGAGAGAGGAAGGGAAGATGAAATGGCTGACAGAAGGACAGAGATACCAAGCCTCAAAAAAACCTTTTTGCTGTGTGACAGTCTACGCCCAACAGAGGGCACAGGGGACAGGAGTGGTGAGGTGACAGGATTGTGTGGTGAAACTCCACCTAAGAGAGAGAGAGAGCCACGCTTTTCCTGAGATGACTGGGAGAGTGCTGCCAGGAGACTGAGGGGAGCCAGGAATGGTGTCACCCACACATTCCACCACCGTTCAGCCTAGGGACTCTAACCAGTGACCCAAGGCCACCCAGGCCAGCAGAGACGACCCATACCGTTTCAGGGATTGCAACATCCATCCAGGTAAGGCCGGTATCCTTCTGTTTCGTTACCAGTCAGCTTGATCAGCTGTCAGGAGGTGATCCGGAGCTTTACTACATCGCAAGGAGCAACAGGAGCCTGAACCAGCATCTAGAATTACCTTTGTGTCATCGCACAGAGGATTGGTGAGCGGGTGCAAACCCAACATCCTTCTTGACACAGTATTGACACTGCATGCAGACACCAATTTTCCTTTCTAGTGTCACGGGATGCTTGTTTGGAGCTGCCATCTTTAGCAATTTGTCCTTTAAATCTCTAACTAACAGAATATTCTAGATGATTACTGATCCACGCAAGCTTGTTTAAACCTACTCTTAAAACAAGGGCCCCACCATTTGCTAGCAGAAGACACTAGTATTGTTCACCGCAGGACCTGCAACGCTACGGAACTGTGTTTACTGCACCTGTTTAACCCAACTTTTTTTGTTGTTGATCTCTCAGTGGTGTTCGGGGCCCAGAAGGAGCTGAGAATGTGACAAACCTTCTCTCCTCCCTCTCAGCGCCTGTATTATGGGCCTATAGATTACTGTCTTTGCTATACCTATGGTTGCTAAATATTGAAGGCTGACGTTTGTAGCAAGTTTTAACAGTGCTGTAAGTTTCCATATGCTTTAAACCGTGATAATATATTCAATTTGTTTATCACTACCAGGTGTGTATCTGTCTGTTTTTTTGTGATAATCCACAGCCAGGATAACAGTATTTTCCATGTGTCTTTAAATGTGTTTGCAGTCATTTTATTTAACTATGTGTACCAGAGGGGCTCAGGTTTCTTGGAGTTGAGTTGGAGATCAGAGAACCCAAATTCACTGTTTTTATCTTTCAAAAAAGTGTTTCCCAGTGCTAAACGTTTCATCCAATATCTAAATTGCTGCATTTGTAATTTCAGAAGCCAGTTTAAAGGAATAGTAGTGGTAAAAAAGCACTTGTGGGTTTAGCTAATGATTTTTTTGTATAATTCTCCTTTAAGGGGGAGTGTCAGGGTGTGTGTCCTACGCCTACATACTTTTGCTAATAGGTGTCCCTCTTTCCCATCTCAAAAAGTTGGGAGATATGTAAATGAAACGGCCTGGGAAAATACTGACCCTCCACAGATTGCAGGAATTCCAGATACAAGTCCATCTTTCTCAGGCTGTGGCATGTTTTTACAGTATGGACACCATAATAACAGCACAAACATGCAGGGTTTGCATCCCAGGGCCTACAATAGCAGGACCTCTGTAAAGGACTTTTTCTGATTTTCTTTGCTCTGTTTGAATAGCCTTCTGAGTCATCAGCCAGGAAATCTAAACTTACAGCACTGCAGAGTACATAGTTACATAGTAGGTGAGGTTGAAAAAAGACACAAGTCCATCAAGTCCAAACTATGTGTGTGATTATGTGTCAGTATTACATTATATATCCCTGTATGTTGCGGTCATTCAGGTGCTTATCTAATAGTTTCTTGAAGCTATCAATGCTCCCTGCTGAGACCACCGCCTGTGGAAGGGAATTCCACATCCTTGCCGCTCTTACAGTAAAGAACCCTCTACAGAGTTTAAGGTTAAACCTCTTTTCTTCTAATTTTAATGAGTGGCCACGAGTCTTGTTAAACTCTCTGTTGCGAAAAAGTTTTATCCCTATTGTGGGGTCACCAGTACGGTATTTGTAAATTGAAATCATATCCCCTCTCAAGCGTCTCTTCTCCAGAGAGAATAAGTTCAGTGCTCACTACCTTTCCTCATAACTAAGATCCTCCAGACCCTTTATTAGCTTTGTTGCCCTTCTTTGTACTCGCTCCATTTCCAGTACATCCTTCCTGAGGACTGGTGCCCAGAACTGGACAGCATACTCCAGGTGCGGCCGGACCAGAGCCTTGTAGAGTGGGAGAATTATCGTTTTATCTCTGGAGTTGATCCCCTTTTTAATGCATGCCAATATTCTGTTTGCTTTGTTAGCAGCAGCTTGGCATTGCATGGCATTGCTGAGCCTATCATCTACTAGGACCCCCAGGTCCTTTTCCATCCTAGATTCCCCCAGAGGTTCTCCCCCCAGTGTATAGATTGCATTCATATTTTTGCCACCCAAATGCATTATTTTACATTTTTCTACATTGAACCTCATTTGCCATGTAGTCGCCCACCCCATTAATTTGTTCAGGTCTTTTTGCAAGGTTTCCACATCCTGCGGAGAAGTTATTGCCCTGCTTAGCTTAGTATCGTCTGCAAATACAGAGATTGAACTGTTTATCCCATCCTCCAGATCGTTTATGAACAAATTAAATAGTATTGGTCCCAGCACAGAGCCCTGGGGAACCCCACTACCCACCCCTGACCATTCTGAGTACTCCCCATTTATCACCACCCTCTGAACTTGCCCTTGTAGCCAGTTTTCAATCCATGTACTCACCCCCTATGGTCCATGCCAACGGACCCTATTTTGTACAGTAAACGTTTATGGGGAACTGTGTCAAATGCTTTTGCAAAATCCAGATGCACCACATCTACGGGCCTTCCTTTATCTAAATGGCAACTCACCTCCTCATAGAAGGTTAATAGATTGGTTTGGCAAGAACGATTCTTCATGAATCCATGCTGATTACTGCTAATTATACTGTTCTTATTACTAAAATATTGTATATAGTCCCTTATCGTCCCCTCCAAGAGTTTACATGCTATTGATGTTAGGCTAACTGGTCTGTAATTCCCAGGGATGTATTTTTGGCCCTTTTTAAATATTGGTGCTACATTGGCTTTTCTCCAATCAGCTGGTACCATTCCAGTCAGTAGACTATCTGTAAAAATTAGGAACAACGGTCTGGCAATCACTTGACTGAGTTCCCTAAGTACCCTCGGATGCAAGCCATCTTTCATGTTCTATCTTAGCTGTCCTAATTGCACCCTTACATTTCTTGTTGCATTCTTTATAAAGTCTGAATGCTCAGGATGATCCCTCAACCTAGTATTTTTGAAGGCCTTCTCCTTTGCTTTTATATGCATTTTTACATTGGAGTTAAACCATCCAGGACTTTTGTTCGCTCTTTTAAATTTATTACCCAATGGGATACATTGGCTAATGCCCTTATTTAATATGATCTTAAAGCAAACCCATCTCTCCTCCGTATTCTTTGTTCCTAATATTTTATCCCAATTTACGCCTTTTAGCAAGGTTTGTTGTTTAGGGAAGTTGGCTCTTTTGAAATTCAGTGTCTTTGTATTCCCTTTATGTTTCCTATTTGTGTGATTTATACTGAAATTAATTGAGTAGATATGTGCACTGCTGAAAAGTGTGTTTGTTTTCGTTTTGTTTGAATTTTTTTCCATTTTTTGGGTGATTCGTTTTGTTCAAAATTCATAAATCCATAAATTTGAAAATTTGTAGATTAGTAAATTTTGAAAATCCGAAAATTCGAAAATCTGTAAATTTGTAAATTCGTAAATTTGAAAATTCGTAAATTCGTAACTTTGAAAATTCAGAAATTCAAAAATCAGTAAAATAACAAAGAAAATACGAACATTTGTAAGAACGAAAATCAGAAAATATTAAATAATAACAAACTAACTAAGAAATAATAACTAACTATTAAATTTAAATTATAGGTATTGGAATTTCCTTTCAAATTTGGCTGTTAGTGGATGTAACAAATACGAATTTATCCGAGGTTATGAATTACCCGAAATAATGAATGCCGCATTTAAACAAATGGAATGGAATTAATTACTAATAATAATAACAATAATAATAATAATACATTTTTAATATTATTGTTATTTAGTATTATTAATTAGTTACTTTCCATTAGTTTAGATACAGCATTCGTTCATTCGGATAATTCGTAACTGCAGATACATTTGTATTTGTTGCATTCACTAACAGCCATATTGGAACAGAAATTCCAATACCTATAATTTAATAGTTAGTAATAGTTAAGTTATTTTTTCAGGTTTTTAAATATTTGGATTTTTGTTCTTTTGAATTTTCATTCTTATTTTTGGATTTTAGAATTTTCAAATTTCCGAATATTCAATAATTCAAATATTTGAATGTTCAAATTTACGAAAGTTCAGATGTTCAAATTCACGAATATTCGGAAAAATTAATGAAAAGGGTTTTCGTTAATTCGGATATTTTCAAATTAACTAATTTGTCGAAATTCATAAAGAAAACGAATTCAGAATGAAACAAATTGCACATGTCTACTGCTGAGCATCCAAACAGAGCTCTCTGGTGACAGCAGAAGCAAGGAAAGAGGTTAAAGACCATTTGCTTGATTTGCTTGTGTATTAAATAAGCTAAAGTGAACAAACTGTGAACTTACTAGTTATAAAGAACATTTAAAGACTGTATTGTTATTACTTTACTGATCCAGAATTAGATATGCTAGCAGGGCCCAGTATAAGCAATTCTGCTGCTTTGTCCTATTGTTAATACATAAACCAAGCCCAGAGATCTCAGATCAGATATCGGTTTTGGATTGTCGTGAGAGCAGATTTGACATATTGAAAAATCTGGAAAGATGGAAAACAGGGATGGCAAGACATAAGGTTGGAAGGAGCAGAGATAGATGCAGAAAAGAGCTGGGCGGAGATGAAGTCCCTGGTGGCAATCAGACAGCTGTTTGGTTGGAGAAGTGATTAGTATTAAGCACTCTGCTGGGCTCGGGACATATGGGATAGAAAAGAAGATTTGCTGCCAGTTCTTGCTGTAATTACTGGACTTGGGGAGGAATGATCACACATAGTGACGCTGAATATAAAGAGAACTCATCTCCAGTCCATTATTTTGTACTCTTATGATGTTGCAAGTCCTATCCAACTGGTTACAGTTGTCAGCATTGTAAAACAATTGTCAGGGCATCTCTACGGCTAATCTGCTTTCAAGCACAGTACTGCCTTCATAGCTCTGCACAACACTACTACTGGCAGTTACAGTATTAAGAGACAGAAAAGCATTAGACTCCATTCCCATAAGAAACATATGCTGGCATTAATACACAATGTAATAAAAATAAGTGCAATGTTTAAGTGTTTGTAAACCCAATTACTAAAACTTTATATATAAGCTTTTACATGTTTTGAAGTTGTTTGTGTTCATCATTGGTAAATCTGCAGAATTTTTTTTAAATATCTTTTAAAGTTTTACTAAACCCAGGACCCTGCATTCACTATATCTGGTCTCCCACAGTACACAGAACACGGAGATGCAATTATTTTAGTAAATATAAACTGCTAAATACCTTTTCTCATAAGCAGTATATAGCAGTCTTGTGACTTCTATCAGTGTCTGGTTAAGGCTGGGTTCACGCTATTGCCACATGCGGCTCACAGCAGAGGTCCGGTGCATCCCCGTTCACCATTTCAGACCACATTTTTGGGCTGAATTCGGACCTGAAATGGACCAAAAGACGCACAGGACCCCTATGCAAATTCGTACTGGAGCCGCATCGGAGATATGTGAACTGGCTCCATAGAGAGCCGGTCACAATCTCCTACCATGCGAATTGGTTTCGAGGAAATCCGCATCCAATTTGCATAGATGTGAACCCAGCCTAAAGCTTGTAGGAGGAGTTGTCATACTGCACTGGCTGACCTATCAGGATGCAGGACCCCTGACTTTCTGTTGATTGTCCCTGAGCTGATCACAAGCACTCTCCTAAAAAAAAAAACTCTCTAGCAATACTCACCAAACTGAGCATGTGCAGCCTGACTCCATTTACTCTGTCTTATCTCGACATGTTTTGCGGGCAATGCAAGAAGAGGAGGATCTGTGCATAAAGGATCAAATAGCCTTTTTACACAATGCAGAGGATTAACCCCTTAGGTTCCACAGTGAGTATAACAAGCATGCATTTACTGTTGTGGGTTTAGTAACACTTTAAGCTTACCATGTCTTTTCATCCCTGTTTATGCAACACCAACACTGATAAGGGCTATGGGCCATTATGCTGTCTTCGTGTCCTGCTTAACCACAACACTATGAGTAATCTCCAGACTCCTAGCTTCTCTGTTCTCACATCTGCCTTAATAATTAAGCCTGGAGAAGGACTCCCTTTTGAATCTTTAATAAATATTGCTACAATGATTGATGTCCACTGAAATCACTGCGTCATTTAAATATAAAAATTGGCCCTCTGGTTAAAGTGAAGCACTCATGGTCTACTTTCTCTCATCTATGAAATATGTGAGAGATATAAAACCTATTCTCCAGGGCTGTGCTGCCCATGAGGACAATTGAGGTAGTGGCCTCATGTGATACTCCTGGAGGCATAGTGGGCACGGCATTTTGGCCAGAGTGTCCATACTGTACGTTTTATCTTCAGTGTATGTTCAACCCTGTGTATGCTCAGCCAACCAATGGCGCTGTGCTCCTTGGCAACAAATGACGCTGTGTTGTCTGGCCTTCTGTTCACCACCAGCATCATAGCAACCAAAGATACTGTGCACATCTAGTGTCCTAACAACCAAGGGTGCTGTGCACCACCAGCTTCCTCGCAACCAACAATGGGGTGGTGGGGGAGGGGGTTCTTTTTGTATGTCCCATAAGCTGCTTGTGATCCAAGCTTCATTATAGTAAAGCCTTCACCCTCAAGTTATTGGTTTTTCTGCAGCAAACCAAATGTCATTCAGCTACAATTTACATCTACTCATGAAATAGTGTTATTCACATAGTATCAACTTCTATATTTACACACTTGCATGCTTCTTCTTTACCCATAGAACCAAGAAAGTACATTTTTGATACCAGAGTTTTGCAGAAAACACGTTTCAACAAATTGTAAAAGCATTTAAACCCAAGTGATGCAAATTTTTTGTTAATACTTTTAAAAGCGGTTAACCTGAAGTTAGAAGATAAAAACATCTTTTACTTGCTTCAATTAAGTATCAATATGCTGAAATTAAAACAACTCACGTGTAAACGACTCAGGGAAACAGTGCATTTTCAGAATGATTACGATGTAATTCACATTTTTACTTTGCTGTGCCATATATCTATCATTGTGCTATGTATACAGAGTTGAAGATTTTAGTGATTTATCAGTGTTTTGCTGCAACCTTTCCCCACCCCCAAGAAAGGGGGGAAAAAATTCCCTGTTAAAAAAAAATAAAACACTGATGCTGGTATAAAATGCAAGTGACTAGAGATGCCTGCAGAAGCTTCAAAATTCTGCCTTATTGTTAGACAAAGCATCAGCATTTAATAATAGGGACAAACCTCATGCACTCCTTTCTGCAGCATGCTTCTAAAGATAGGGGTGAAGAGGTGGCAGCAAATTTCAACGCTATCCAATACACTTTTTTAGGCTTCTGCAGGTATGTCCAGGAACTAGGTATCTGAACTTGAAATCTGTATGGGGCACTGCTGGAGCTTCCATAAACAAATGTAGTTTTTCTTGCAGCAAGGCTGTAATCAGCATGAGCTTTGTTATGTATTCTCTATTTGTTAAGTTTTTTTCCTAAACCCACTCCATTGACTGCCAGTCTGCCACTACCTGCTGCTGTTGAGAGCCTCCAGCAGTTAATGTGAGAAATAACAATGTATTGGGTTATGAATATTTATTCTGCCTTGGAAAGTTTTATTCCAGTGATATGGGCAGGAAAAGTTAGTAAGTAATTCAAGGACCCTTCTAGAAGAGTCTTTTCTGCTGGAGTCCTGTCTGGCAAAGAGGGCCCTTCTGCCTGAATAGTGTGCCAGACTGAGGGTCCTTGTCCTTGCCTCCCAAGCCTTCTGACTGGGGAAGGGTAGAAGCAAAAAAGATTTTTTTTTTCACTTGCTGCACTTCTGGGCCCAAGACTGACCTGTGACAGAGGCCTGAGGAGTCGGAAAAAAACGGAACGTAGCTGCTGCATGGGATTTTTATAAGGCGTCTGGTGTTCATCTTTTAAGGGTACCTGTCGTGTTTCTACAGTATATAGAAGTCAGAAGGGCCACGTTCAGTTGCTGTTACTTGAAGGTCTAGGATATTTTTCTTTGTCTCTTTTGAGGTATCCTGTGCGCTAACCCTCCTCCCAAGTTATTGAAAAAATGAAGTGGAAGGAAAGGCTGATACAATTTAGGTGAGTTCAGCATTAACAACTTTTTTTATCAGCTTCAATGGAACTTAGAAATCAAGGGACTGCAATTAAGCTGATAAATATTTTTTTATGAACAGTATTGGGTACGGGGGGACCATATGAACTGGACTTTCCACTTTAAACCCTAGAACAAGCCTGATGCCTGGTTATTGGGTTATTGCTACTGGAGGGTCAGTGTGTTGTTTGGTACAGCAACGGGACGAGTCACCAGTAGGAAGGCAGGAGGGCCCTTTTAAAGTCCAGCAGCTTCTAATGGGGTCACTGCTACAGCTGCAATGTTATTTCTTTTGTTTAATGGCAGAATGGTGATATGTGGGAGGTAGGCTTTTCTAAAGTATGAATTTGTTGAATTTGTTATGCAATAATGAAATCTCTATTCCGAGCTCAATGGTGAATGGTAGTATAAAGTAAACTTGGGAACTAACCCAGATAGCAACAACAACTTGCCACACATTTGTGGCAATGTTAAATTGTAAGTCTGTTAACTTGCTGCACATTTTCACAGGCAAGTTGTGCACTTGAAGCACAAGTTCTAGATGAAACTTTTCCAGTTTGTAGCAAATTTGCATTGCAGGTCTCTAGGAAGAGCAAAGTTGCAGTGGTGAGTCTACAGCAAGAGCTCTGAAAGTCTACAGCAGGGGTAGGCAACCTCGGTGCTCCAGCTGTGGTGAAACTACAACCCAAAATTCAATTCAAGATGTTGACAGCCACAGGCATGACTCTCAGAGGCAGAGGCATGATGGGATTTATAGTTTCACCACAACTGGAATGCTGAGGTTGACTACCCCTGGTCTACAGCATGAGCATTCAGCCACAGTGACCCCTGTGGTGGGATCACCATTGCACAACATAACTGAACCAGAACTTGCAGCAGACTTATATTATTTGAATATTTGCAAAGAAAGTTGATCTGGAGTCATGCAATGGGGACTTGCTGAAATTGTGCAACAAACTTCATTTTCAAAATTGCAGCACAATTGAAGATGTAATAGTGATATATCCCCGCACATAAGATACCGGAAAGCAGCTGCATCTACTTTTGCTAGTCAGCAAAATTGGTGTGTCTGGAAAGCTCATTAACCAAGAACATGGTGTTGTATAATGCACTCATACTGTATTACAGCTACAAATGGTCAGACTGAGAGTCTCTCATCTATAGCCAATGACCAGCTTTAGTTCTTTCCGTTCTCTAAAAGGCAACATTACAGATTTGTATCAATACAGGAAGTTGGAAGATTATTATTAGGAAAGTTTTGGGCCATTTTTAATCTTGCGTTTTTAATTTTTAATTTGACTATTGTGACCAGTTCTAATTATGTAAACGTTTTGAAAGTTAATTTTCTTAAAGATTTTAACAGCACTTAAAGAGAAAAAAAACAGTGATAAAATTGCGCTTGCTCTAAAGTATGAGCTGCTAACACAGCAAAAAGAATAATTGCTAAGTGAACCAATAAAAAACCAAATGTGTAGCGCTAAATGAAAATGCACCCTCAATATACAAATTGTGAAAAAAATGAATGAGTGTCCGGTGCTTTAAATAAAGAGTAAATGTCCATCAAAAGCAAATTAAATGCCCATCGATGAACTAATAATTAAAGTCTGTAAACAATAAGGACCTTAATGGTCACCACCTGTGAAAAATGTGCACAATGCCGTGACCGGCGTGTAACTCTATGCAGACTATTATGAATTAATACACAGCTGGTTACTAATAAGTCCACTATATGTACATATTAGATCTTGTTGGGTGGTAGATAAAAAGACCAATTCGATACACCGCACCACAGTGTCTTCATGAAAATGTGCAATACCCACAGACAAGTGAAGGTGGAGGCTTACCGGAGGGTTTGAGCCCAAAACAGCATGTACTGTCAGGGTCAAACCAGCTTGTATTGCACACCGGCAATGGGGGGGAAGACCTTGGCAACCTGGAGATGGAAGAGTCCCAGGGGGCTTCATGGAAGTGTCTTAAGTGTTTTATTGGTTCACTTAGCACTTAAAGAGACCCAGTTGCTTGACCAATAATCTCAGCAAAAATATTCCTATAAGATTATATATGCATTTAAGTTATTATTATATGCATGTTATTTACCGGTTAAATCTTCCCTTGTGTAGACATCACAGTCAGTGGATGTGATGTCAGCAGTCCATCAGACTCAAATTACACTCTGCAATATTCTTCCTCGTTCCTTCCTCTTCAGTAAGGCTTTGGCCCCCCAGCCCCCCCACCCCACCCTCAATACAGCTCCTTCCCACCACCCCCCCCCGGTATGGTTCTGATTCCTCAGTATAGCAGTCCCACTACATATAACACACTTACCAGATCAAGTTGGTTCAGAGTAAAGGCTGTTACACACTGGCCGGTTCAACAGAAATCAGCCGACATTCGGCCATTGCGTACAGCAGCCTGTCTGACAGAAGCTGGCCTAACATCTGTCAAATGGGCATGCTAGAAAGCCAGCAGCTGATCGACTTCTGATCAGCGATGGCAGCCATTGACCAGTGTGTTCTGGCGGTGGGAGGGGGAGAGCAGTCCGCCTGTCAGAACACAATAACTCCATGGGGAGACCACTGTACCAACATTGCATAGTTATAACAGCAAGCTCCTCAGTTTTTTTTTCGTTCAGCCCGTTGGGTTTGACGAATAAAAAACTGCCTGTGTGTACCAGGCATAAGAGAAGTCCTCCCTTGACTGCATCATATGACTGGAGCTACAGAGTAGCAGCCTCCATCGCTCTGCACAGACAGGCTGCAAGAGCGTCTTTTTTCTTGGGTGTCGCTGACAGCACTAGCTGCTTTGCTGCAGACACTCTGGAGGGGGAGGTTGGACCCCCTATCCCTCCCATTATACCTCTGCTGTGCTAGGAAAACGACGCTACTGTATATGGCATGGCCAACATTTTCTAGCAAGTTGAAGGGAACATTGCAAGTGTAGCACCCTCTAGTGTGCTAGAAATGTAAATAGTTTTTTGCGTTTAGTGCAGGTAAATTTGTGCAGGCTTGGCTGGTAGCCAAGCCTGTCTCTGTTTTTTTCTGGGTTGGGGAGAGATTCAGGAGAGCTGGATGACTCACAGGCAGCATCTCTGAGACCTACCCCCTACTACCAGAAGGTACTGGAACCTTCTAGAAGAGCAGGAGGGGTGGAGCTGCCTGGAGTATTTTGAGAGCCCTGACCAATCCCCAACTCGGGTTGGCAGGGGGCAGGCCCCCTCAAATACTCTGGGTCAGCCCAGCTGGGGATGAGAGTTCAGGTGGAAGCTGCAGATGGAGTGTTAGGCTGTCGTGGCCTTGGAGGAAGCTCCCCAGTCTGGGGGGGGGGTGACCTTGGGCTTGGGTGCGGCAGGACCGTCTCAAAACCCACAGAAGTGTCCTGGCTAGGAGACATGGGGCAAGGAGAGGACAGCCAGGCAAGTCTTCAGGAGGAACAGGAACAGCCAAGAGGGCCAGTGAGTGACACACAATCAGGAGGACTGGGATGGAGCAGTCTGGGAAGGGTGCAGAGCCAGTCAGGAAGGCTGTGGTGGCATGGGCATTGGAAAGGGGCAGCTGCAGCCAGGTGGTACTGGGAGCAGTAGCCACATATAGGACAGCTAGGTGTTGCAAAGGGCATTCATCCAGACCCAGCTGAGATTGTGCTGAGTCTGAAACCGGTGCTAGCTTGTCCTGGGAGTGATAGTCTGCAAGCAAGTATGTGAGGTGGTAGAGGAGGAGAGAATTTATATACTGGAGTGTATATAGTTCAAGTCCGTACAGAGTTTCATCGTTCAAATGGGCATCCCATATGCACCCCTCCACATCCAAGTTTAATTCCCCTAAAAAAAAAAAAAAACAAACCTGCAAGGACTGCTTCTTATCTCTGAGTGACTGGAAATTTATGTGCCTGGCTGTGCAGGGTGGGAGACGACCACATTCACCAGCGGCCCTTACAAAGGTAGCACTACACACGTCAATAAAAGTCATATATGGAAAGACTAAACACTGCAAGTAGGCAAATTAAATTCCTGATTATCTTGTATTTACCTACAATTTTAAGTTGGTGATAGAGTCTCTTTAAGGCACCAAAAGATTTGCTTAAGGCATACTAAATTGGCCCCATTAATAAAACATGTCGTTTTAGCATGCCTCAAATGCTATTAACAGTAGCACACCAGAAGTGTTGTTTTAGCTTAAAGAATCAGGAGTCAATCTACATTGCCTTAGAAACCATTCAATTCAGCCTTGAATTTTCTACCTGTATGAAGAACAAGACAAAGAATCTGATTTATTACAATGAGCGCTTCTTACTTCTTTCAGACACTTTCATATGGTGCACACATCATAACCATGTAAATGCATATAAGAATGCAATAAAAAAAAAAAATAACCAGATCAGACACAGAGATCAGTAACAGAAAGGACTTTAATTCCCCACTGCACCCACCAGCATCTCTCTCTCTCTCCTCCATGCTATATGTACTGGGGAGAGGGAGGGTGACACACGTTTTTAATGTAAAAACTTGTGTGTAGACAATATTCTGGATGATCTCTCACTTCCTGATCAAGTCCCAGAAAGGCTCCTGACTCGAGTGACTCAGAAAGAATCCAGACCAGCTAGATGAACAGATTGTATAAGTGGTGCCAAGTGTGATCATGACCAATAAAATCCTCTTACGCTTTCTGTCTCCTCCGTGCAGGAATGCTTTGTACAGTAGGTTTTAGGTATCGTGTCGTTTGTGCATATGTCCTGTTTCCTAGATGAACCAGCATGACCACCCCTCAAGTTACACCAAGGTTCACAGAGGGTATCAGAAAGCCTGGGTGCTGGTTTCTCACTTGTTTTAAGGCACTGCTTCAGGGGCTCAGTAAAATTCTACTATAACCCAAGCAGAACAACAGCCCTCTAGATCCACAAGCCAGAGAGGGGAGGGCTAAACGGTGGATCCATTTTTATAGGGGCAAGGCAGAGGGTCTCATCATGAATTTCTTATATGCTTTAAGAACCTGGTAACCATGGACACCAAGAACATGAATTGATTGGGTGTTTGTCTCATTATGCAGGTGAGAGCAGCACTGCTGTGCAGGATCTGTAGAAACACACAGCTTTTAAAACCTTTTGAGAAAGCAGTGCCAACGGCCATTCTGATGCAAAAGCATTACATAACGATGCAGAATAAATCTGTACACTTCTGGAAATTGATAAGGGCCCTCTCAGGGTGAATCACACAATATGAATGAAGGTTTTGGGTGTATCAGAAAACCCAACATCAAAAATGGCAACAATTTTGTTAAAAATTATTTATTTATTTATTTACCTCTTACGAAGTGTACTGAAACATTAAGCACAGTTACGCAATGCTTCAGTCGCATATCAGAGTTGGATCAGCCCCAAACTTTAATGCTGAGACCATGAGGTTTCAAAGGAAGTGCCCTTCCATGTCACTTAACCCCTCAGGTAATCCATTCCCTGAAAGATAATCACACGGTGCTCTCTAGCATCCATTCTGTGCTGCTAAACGTGACTCTCCGATGTCCCAGGGCAGCATCTTGGTTGTGCAACTCCGAGGTGGACATGTGTCTCTTTGTCCGTGCCCTGCGAGGGTAACTGTGGCTCTGGAATAAGGTATAGTCCCCATCAAAGGAAAATCTATGTTGATAAGTCCTGGGAGGTGCTTTTGGGCCCACACGATTTTGACCGTCAGCAGTAACCAGACATAGAGAGGTGGTGGAGCCAAGAGCACTGGTCTCTGTGTGGTCTCCTTCTGCAGACAGAGAAGATAACAGAGCAACTGTCTGAAGATCACTGGAGGTCCTAGTTCTCCGCTTGTCCTTTTCAGTCAGTGGGACCAGAGGAGGTGAACGTGGTTGGCCCTCTCTTTTACCAGGGTCTTTGCCCTCCAGGGGGGACTCTTTGGAAGATGGAGGCAAAGGTTCATAGTTATTTTCTCCCAGCTTGGCACAGGAGTTGGCGCAGGCCATGCCTTGCTGCCCGTTGGTTTGGGAATAAACATTGCTGACTCTGGCTTTGCCTCCTTCCTCCTGGCCGCTGTACACTTTATATCGGATCATCAGGATAATGATAAACACCAGAACAGACGCCACAATGATCCCTCCAATTATGATAATCATAGTACCCCCCAGGAACTGGGTATGAAGTGGTCTGCACTGTCCGCTCTCTTCTTTAGTGGTGAACTGGACACATCCTACCACTCGTGTGGCCGTCAAGGAGGTCATTCCATCATCATAGACAGCTAAGACACAAAGGTCATACTCACGGCCTGGAGCCAAATCATTCACAAGGAAACTCCTGTTGCTTGGGGGGATCATTCTGTAAAAAAAAGATAACACATAACTCTGAGGATGCAAAATACATTTTTAACAATGAAAGGTTAAAAAAAACACAAGAGTTAGAAGATTTTGCGTTAATTAATATTTTAAGTGATAAAAGTTTCTGAAAAATATATGAAACACATGAATGTTATAATGTAATTAATGTCAGTTTCTGAAGGTTACAGTACAGAGGACAGAAAGAAGTCATTTTGCTGTGTAAGTACTTCTATTCTGAGTTACTATGTCAGGACAATGGGTGGAGTTATGCAACTTATCTATAGACTAAAAGCCATATAAAGCATATATGCAAGAATGGGTGTTACTAGGAAATGCTGACATAACATTATGAAACAGTATAAGAATGGAGTAGGGTCGAAGTAGTTAGGAAGAGAGGTGAGAAGAGAGGGAAGGAACCCTACACTTGGAGAATGTAACATCTAATATCTCTTCCTCCTTCTGAAGCCATCATAATACCATATGTTACCAGATGTCATTATGTAAGTCTTGTCTTTGCTTATCTTTCTGAACAATAAAACAACTCTTGTTGAGGTATTGAACAAACTAAGGATTCTACCATTTCTAATATTAAACGAATTCCTAAAAGTAAGGTGGAGATGCGGCCTTGGATAAAAACAGACACACTTCTCCTTTACACACCCTCTAGGAGAGAGGACACTGACATATTTACACAAAGCCTTTGCTATTCATCCAGAAACGCCCCTGAGATACAAGAATAGTAGAATTTTAGATATTAATTATATTCTTCAACAAGTGAAACTATATTTAATTGAGTCCCTCCACCCCCCTCCCCATTTTTGTCAGTGAAGGTGGCTGGAGAAAGAAGAATGACAACAAAAGTATTGTTGCTCATAGTAACTGATCAGACCTTTTGTTTTATAGTCCATAAAATGAAAGAGCTGGTTAGTTGCTAAAGGCCCACAACACGTTTTCTTTTTTTCCAGTTGTAATTAATCATTTGCAAAGTGTCAGTCCTGGCACTCTAAACAAAAACAGAACTGGCCTTTCTGACTTATGCCACGCCCACACCATCGGTTTTGCCATCGGAATAAACTCCGAAGGAACTCCGACGGAATTCCATTCAAGCGGTCTTGCCTACACACGGTCACACCAAAGTCGGACAAAAGTCCGACCGCCTAGAACGTGGTGATGTACAGCACGTACAACGGGACTAGTTCAATAGCCAATAGCTTCCATCTCGTACTTGCTTCAGAGCATGCGTCGTTTTTGGTCCGTCGGAACAGCATACAGACGAGCGGTTTTCCTGATAGGAATTGGTTCCGTCGGAAATATTTAGAACATGTTCTATTTCTAGGTCCGTCAGAATTTTTGAAAAAAAAAAAGTCGGATGAGGCACGATCGGAGTAGACGATGAAAAGCTTCCGTTTGACTTTTTCTGTAGGACATTCCGCTCATGTGTATGCGGCTTTAGTGTGCAGGAGAACCTGATAAATTGGTGAAAAGAAAAAGGGGTAATTTTATTTAGTTATAGACAACCCATTTATATCCACCATTTTTACACCAAAAATGTAAGGATGAATTCTCGACTGCTGCTCCCAAACTTTACTGCTCTGGTCCCTGCTACAATTATCTGCTGTTCCAATAATCTTTCACCACCCACATCTGCCAGTGTACTGATCCATACACATTTAAATGGAAAACATAACCACAGGGGCTATAAAGCAGAAAACTGCCTGCTAGCAGTCAGCGTAGTCACATGACAGAGCTGACAAATGAAAGTCTCTTCTTACTTCCAGAACATAAGAACATAGGTCAGCACTGGACTCTCATTGGCAGTGGGGACTGGAGAAGGGTGTTGGGAATCTATCTTTACATTTTTGGTGTAGAATTAGTGGTGGAATTGGCCTTTAAGTAGAATCTTGTGTAAGATCTACAAATATATGATAGTATTAGTGGATAGTATTAGTGAATAATTTTATCTTTCATGTGTATCAGCTACCATGGTCCTATTAGCTAAAACAGACTTTGGGCATATTAACCAGTTGCTGACCGCCGCACGACGATGTACATCAGCAGAATGGCACGGGCAGGCAAAAGGACTTACAGGTACGTCCTTGCCTGCCCGTGCCATTCTGCCGATGTACATCGTCGTGCGGCGGTCAGCAACTGGTTAATATGCCCAAAGTCTGTTTTAGCTAATAGGACCATGGTAGCTGATACACATGAAAGATAAAATTATTCACTAATACTATCCACTAATACTATCATATATTTGTAGGTCGGCAAATCCTCCTCGGCGATCGGTTGTGAGGGGGAGGCCATCCATTCGTGGCCCCCCCCTCGCGATCGCTCCTGGCCAATCAAATCATTTCCCTGCCTCTGTATTGTACACAGAGGCAGAGGAAATTATGTCATCTCTCCTCGGCTTGGCATTTTCCGTTCCGGCGCCGAGGAGAGAAGACTGTAATGTGAATGCACAACACACACAGTAGAACATGCCAGGCATACATTACACCCCTGATCCCCCCCCCAATTACCCGCCGATCCCCCCCGATCACCCCCCCCCCCCGTCACACTGACACCAAGCAGTTTTTTTTTTTTCTGATTACTGCATGGTGTCAGTTTGTGACAGTTAGTGTGTTAGGGCAGTAAGGGTTAGCCCCCTTTAGGTCTAAGGTACCCCCCTAACCCCCCTAATAAAGTTTTAACCCCTTGATCACCCCCCGTCACCAGTGTTGCGAACCGATCATTTTTCTGATCGCTGTATTAGTGTCGCTGGTGACGCTAGTTAGGGAGGTAAATATTTAGGTATTCAGGGACCCCCATACTACCTAATAAATGTTTTAACCCCTTGATTGCCCCCTAGTTAACCCTTTCACCACTGATCACCGTATAACTGTTACGGGTGACGCTGGTTAGTTCGTTTATTTTTTATAGTGTTAGGGCACCCGCCGTTTATTACCTAATAAAGGTTTAGCCCCCTGATCGCCCGGCGGTGATATGCGTCGCCCCAGGCAGCGTCAGATTAGCGCCAGTACCGTTAACACCCACGCACGCAACATACACTTCCCTTGGTGGTATAGTATCTGATCGGATCAAAATCTGATCCGATCAGATCTGTACTAGCGTCCACAGCAGTTTAGGGTTCCCAAAAACGCATTGTTAGCGGGATCAGCCCAAATACCTGCTAGCACCTGCGTTTTGCCCCTCCGCCCGGCCCAGCCCACCCAAGTGCAGTATCGATCGATCACTGTCACTTACAAAACACTAAACGCATAACTGCAGCGTTCGCAGAGTCAGGCCCGATCCCTGCGATCGCTAACAGTTTTTTTGGTAGTGTTTTGGTGAACTGGCAAGCACCAGCTCCAAGCAGCGTCAGATTAGCGCCAGTACCGCTAACACCCACGCCTGCACCGTACACCTCCCTTAGTGGTATAGTATCTGAACGGATCAATATCTGATCCAATCAGATCTATACTAGCATCCCCAGCAGTTTAGGGTTCCCACAAACGCAGTGTTAGCGGGATCAGCCCAGATACCTGCTAGCACCTGCGTTCTGCCCCTCCGCCCGGCCCAGCCCAGCCCACCCAAGTGCAGTATCGATCGATCACTGTCACTTACAAAACACTAAACACGTAACTGCAGCGTTCGCAGAGTCAGGCCTGATTCCTGCGATCGCTAACAGTTTTTTTGGTAGCATTTTGGTGAACTGGCAAGCACCAGCGGCCTAGTACATCCCGGTCGTAGTCAAACCAGCACTGCAGTAACACTTGGTGACGTGGCGAGTCCCATAAGTGCAGTTCAAGCTGGTGAGGTGGCAAGCACAAGTAGTTTCCGACTGCCACCAAGAAGACAAACACAGGCCCGTCGTGCCCATAGTGCCCTTCCTGCAGCATTCGCCAATCCTAATTGGGAACCCACCACTTCTGCAGCGCCCGTACTTCCCCCATTCACATCACCAACCAAATGCAGTCGGCTGCATGAGAGGCATTTTCTTTATGTCCTCCCGAGTACCCCTAACCAACGAACCCCCCCAAAAAAGATGTTGTGTCTGCAGCAAGCGCGGATATAGGCGTGACACCCGCTATTATTTTCCCTCCTGTCCTGACAATCCTGGTCTTTGCATTGGTGAATGTTTTGAACGCTACCATGCACTAGTTGAGTATTAGCGTAGGGTACAGCATTGCACAGACTAGGCACACTTTCACAGGGTCTCCCAAGATGCCATCGCATTTTGAGAGACCCGAACCTGGAACCGGTTACAGTTATAAAAGTTAGTTACAAAAAAAAGTGTAAAAAAAAAAAAATATATATAAAATAAAAAAAAATAGTTGTCGTTTTATTGTTCTCTCTCTCTCTATTCTTTCTCTATTGTTCTGCTCTTTTTTACTGTATTCTATTCTGCAATGTTTTATTGTTATTATGTTTTATCATGTTTGCTTTTCAGGTATGCAATTTTTTATACTTTACCGTTTACTGTGTTTTATTGTTAACCATTTTATGTCTTCAGGTACGCCGTTCACGACTTTGAGTGGTTATACCAGAAAGATGCCTGCAGGTTTTAGGTATCATCTTGGTATCATTCTTTTCAGCCAGCGGTCGGCTTTCATGTAAAAGCAATCCTAGTGGCTAATTAGCCTCCAGACTGCTTTTACAAGCAGTGGGAGGGAATGCCCCCCCCCCACCGTCTTCCGTGTTTTTCTCTGGCTCTCCTGTCTCAACAGGGAACCTGAGAATGCAGCCGGTGATTCAGCCAGCTGACCATAGAGCTGATCAGAGACCAGAGTGGCTCCAAACATCTCTATGGCCTAAGAAACCGGAAGCTACGAGCATTTCATGACTTAGATTTTGCCGGATGTAAACAGCGCCATTGGGAAATTGGGAAAGCATTTTATCACACCGATCTTGGTGTGGTCAGATGCTTTGAGGGCAGAGGAGAGATCTAAGGTCTAATAGACCCCAATTTTTTCAAAAAAGAGTACCTGTCACTGCCTGTTGCTATCATAGGGGATATTTACATTCCCTGAGATAACAATAAAAATGATTAAAAAAAAAAATGAAAGGAACAGTTTAAAAATAAGATAAAAAAGCAAAAAAATAATAAAGAAAAAAAAAAGCACCCCTGTCCCCCCTGCTCTTGCGCTAAGGCGAACGCAAGCGTTGGTTGTTGGTTTGGCGTCAAATGTAAACAGCAATTGCACCATGCATGTGAGGTATCACCACGAAGGTCAGATCGAGGGCAGTAATTTTAGCAGTAGACTTCCTCTGTAAATCTAAAGTGGTAACCTGTGAAGGCTTTTAAAGGCTTTTAAAAATGTATTTACTTTGTTGCCACTGCACGTTTGTGCGCAATTTTAAAGCATGTCATGTTTGGTATCCATGTACTCGGCCTAAGATCATCTTTTTTATTTCATCAAACACTTGGGCAATATAGTGTGTTTTAGTGCATTAAAATTTTAAAAAGTGTTTTTTTCCCCAAAAAATGCGTTTGAAAAATCGCTGCGCAAATACTGTGTGAAAAAAAAAAATGAAACACCCACCATTTGCTTTAAAAATATATATAT
The DNA here is from genome assembly GCF_042186555.1 of Aquarana catesbeiana. Taxonomy (NCBI): domain Eukaryota; kingdom Metazoa; phylum Chordata; class Amphibia; order Anura; family Ranidae; genus Aquarana; species Aquarana catesbeiana. The sequence goes on along the minus strand of NC_133332.1, from coordinate 74,136,961 downwards.
AATGTTTGGGGGTTCAAAGTAATTTTCTTGCAAAAAAAAAAATTTTTTTCATGTAAACAAAAAGTGTCAGAAAGGGCTTTGTCTTCAAGTGGTTAGAAGAGTGGGTGATGTGTGACATAAGCTTCTAAATGTTGTGCATAAAATGCCAGGACAGTTCAAAACCCCCCCAAATGACCCCATTTTGGAAAGTAGACACCCCAAGCTATTTGCTGAGAGGCATGTCGAGTCCATGGAATATTTTATATTGTGACACAAGTTGCGGGAAAGAGACAAATTTTTTTTTTTTTTGCACAAAGTTGTCACTAAATGATATATTGCTCAAACATGCCATGGGAATATGTGAAATTACACTCCACATGTGTGAGACTTTTTGGGAGCCTAGCCACGTACGGGACCCCGAAAACCAAGCACCGCCTTCAGGCTTTCTAAGGGCGTAAATTTTTGATTTCACTCTTCACTGCTTATCACAGTTGTGGAGGCAATGGAATGCCCAGGTGGCACAAACCCCCCCCCCCAAATTACCCTATTTTGGAAAGTACACCCCCCAAGCTATTTGCTGAGAGGTATAGTGAGTATTTTGCAAACCTCACTTTTTGTCACAAAGTTTTGAAAATTGAAAAAAGAAAAAAAAAAAGTTTTTTCTTGTCTTTCTTCATTTTCAAAAACAAATGAGAGCTGCAAAATACTCACCATGCCTCTCAGCAAATAGCTTGAGGTGTCTACTTTCCAAAATGAGGTCATTTGGGGGGGGTTGTGCCACCTGGGCATTCCATGGCCTCTGAAACTGTGATAGGTAGTGAAGAGTGAAATCAAAAATTTACACCCTTAGAAATCCTGAAGGCAGAGATTGGTTTTCGGGGCCCCGTACGCGGCTAGGCTCCCAAAAAGTCCCACACATGTGGTATCCCCATACTCAGGAGAAGCAGCTAAATGTATTTTGGGGTGCAATTCCACATATGCCCATGGCCTGTGTGAGCAATATATCATTTAGTGACAACTTTGTGCAAAAAAAAAAAAATTTGTCACTTTCCCGCAACTTGTGTCAAAATATAAAATATTCCATGGACTCAACATGCCTCTCAGCAAATAGCTTGGGGTGTCTACTTTCCAAAATGGGGTCATTGGGGGGGGGGTTGTGCCATCTGGGCATTTTATGGCCTTCAAAACTATGATAGGTAGTGAGGAGTGAAATCAAAAATTTACGCCCTTAGAAATCCTGAAGGCGGTGATTGGTTTTCGGGGCCCCGTACACGGCTAGGCTCCCAAAAAGTCCCACACATGTGGTATCCTCATACTCAGGAGAAGCAGCTGAATGTATTTTGGGGTGCAATTCCACATATGTCCATGGCCTGTGTGAGCAATATATCATTTAGTGACAACTTTTTGTAATTTTTTTTTTGTCATAATTCAATCACTTGGGACAAAAAAAATTAATATTCAATGAGCTCAACGTGCCTCTCAGCAATTTCCTTGGGGTGTCTACTTTCCAAAATGGGGTCATTTGGGGGGGGTTTGTACTGCCCTGCCATTTTAGCACCTCAAGAAATGACATAGGCAGTCATAAACTAAAAGCTGTGTAAATTCCAGAAAATGTACCCTAGCTTGTAGATGCTAAACCAAATAAACAAAATAAATATACACTTATTGACATTTTTTTTACCAAAGACATGTGGCCGAATACATTTTGGCCTAAATGTATGACTAAAATTGAGTTTATTGGATTTTTTTTATAACAAAAAGTAGAAAATATCATTTTTTTTCAAAATTTTCGGTCTTTCTCCGTTTATAGCGCAAAAAATAAAAATGGCAGAGGTGATCAAATACCATCAAAAGAAAGCTCTATTTGTGGGAAGAAAAGGACGCAAATTTCATTTGGGTACAGCATTGCATGACCGCGCAATTAGCAGTTAAAGCGACGCAGTGTCAAATTGTAAAAAGTGCTCTGGTCAGGAAGGGGGTAAATCCTTCCGGGGCTGAAGTGGTTAAAAAAAACAACACACTGTGCAGTAATGATGTCTGCAAAGCTCTAAAACATCTGTTGCATTTTCAGATCATTTAAAATATAATTTCCAATTAGGTGTTTTGGCTTAGATCAGCTTGCAGTTCATCAATGCTCTTTGAATTGCATTGCTGATTAAACTATATACACTATATTACCAAAAGTATTGGGACGCCTGCCTTTACATGCACATGAACTTTAATGGCATCCCAGTCTTAAGCTGGCCATACACCATACAATTTTCTTATTCAATTTTCTTTAGATTTACCTTCAACCATGTAGTGCATGGGCCTGCCTGATTGCATACAAATTGAAAGTGTTTAGGTTTGACCTCCTATTATATGGTTTTGGTAAATCTAAACCAAAGTTGCACAAGAAAATTGTATAATGTATGGCTAGCCTTAGTCTGTAGGGTTCAATATTGAGTTGACCCACCCTTTGCAGCTATGATAGCTTAAAATTTTCTGGGAAGGATGTCCACAAGGTTTAGGGGTGTGTCTATGGGAATGTTTGATTAAAGCGCATTTGTAAGGTCAGGCAATAATGTGGATCAGAAGGCTTGGCTCGCAGTCTCCACTCTAATTCATTCCAAAGATGTTCTATTGGGTTGATGTCAGGACTTGACTTTGAGCAGGCAAGTCAAGTTCCTCCACCCCAAACTTGCTCACCCATGTCCTTATGGACCTTGCTTTGTGCACTGGTGCGCCGTCATGTTGGAACAGGAAGAGGCCATCCCCAAACTGTTCCCACAAAGTTGGGAGCATGAAATTGTCCAAAATGTCTTGGTATGCTGATGCCTTAAGAGTTCCCTTGGGTCAAGCCCAACCCCTGAAAAACAACCCCACACCATAATCCCCCCTCTACCGAATGATTTGGACCAGTGCACAAAGCAAGGTCCATAAAGACCTGGATGAGCAAATTTGGGGTGGAGAAACTTGACTGTCCTGCACGGAGTCCTGACCTCAACCCGATAGAACACCTTTGGGATAAATTAGAGCGTAGACTGCGAGCCAGGCCTTCTCGTCCACATCCGTGCCTGACCTCACAAATGCGCTTCTGAAAGATTGGTCAAACAATCCCATAGACACACTCCTAAACCTTGTAGACAGCCTTCCCTGAAGTTGTTATAGCGGCAAAGGGTGGGCCAACTCAATATTGAACCCTACAGATGAAGACTGGGATGCCATTCAAGTTCATGTGCGTGTAAAGGCAGGCGTCCCAATACTTTTGGTAATATAGTGTATGTGGATAAAAAAAGGTTTCTTTAAATATTGTGGTAAAGCAGCAGATTACACATTGACCTAAGTCAGTGACTCAAATGTGGAAAAATCATTCACAGGAATATGGCAGCATTCAGGGTACAACTCCTAAAAATCAGTCAATATTAAAGGGAGCTTTTTTTAAACTTTTGCAGGCAGCAAGTGGAGTGTGTGCTACTCCCGGGTCTTAGGCTGGGAATACAGGGGGCCAAATATCAGCCGGTATTGGCTGGTTCAACAGGAACTGGCCGACATTCAGTCAATGTGTACAGCTGTCTTTCCATTAAAAGTTGGTCTGACGACTGGCTTTTGTCAAAAGGGCATGCTAGAAAACCAGCATCCGATCAGTGCTCCCAGCCAATGGTTAGTACTTTTTTATTAAAGCAGAACTTCATACTCCTGAGGAATATACCACCTCTCCGCCCCTCCTCCCTTCTGGCAGAATAGATCATTTTTTTTTTCTTTTATTTACGTGTTTTTTTTCTATTGAAAGTCCACCCTGCCTCCACATGAAAAAAAAAAAATGGGGAGGTCAGCCGATTCCTCTTTAAGGACTCCACAGTAAACTACACATGTTGAAGCACCGGAACGCTCTGTATCCTATTTCTATTTATAAAATATAGATTTTTTTACAAATAGAATTAAAATTTTTCTGAATGCAACCATTAAGCCTCATGCACACTGAACATTTTTGCCATCTCTCCTAGATGCCTTTTCTCCTGGCAGCAGCATTTTGGCGGAAAAAAACACGACACTTGTAAACACATCTAGGCATGTTTAGGCTCACGAAACACTTGAGCATTAATTGATTCTATTGGCCAGAATTATAATTAATTCTGGCCATCAAAATCAATTAATGCTCAAGTGCTAAACGCGCCAAGCGTTTTCACACGTCAAGAGTTTTTTTTGCCAAACGCTGCTGCTCCTGGAAGCGTTGGCAGTGGGTATTTTTTCTGCCTTTTAACACCCCTGCCTCTAAACACCTCTAAATGCCTATATGTGTATGGATTTATAGGCTAACATGCAGCGTCTTTTAGAGCCAGAAAAAAAAATAATGCCAAATGCCCCTAAAAGCAGCATAAAAAACATTTAGTGTGTGTGCGGCCTTATACAAATATAGGCTTAAAAAATAAAAATGTACCAAAAACCACACCAGGCTCACTTTAATGTAGGTGCTACAATGAAGCAAAATATTCACATGTGGGATAGGTGAGGACCAAAATGATGACATTTTAGACAAGCATTGATGTAAATGATCCATGTCTGTTTCTCCAGGACAAGTACATTTTTAAAAGTATTTATTTATTCATGTAATTAATTTATGGAACATCAATATATTCCACATGTTCATTCTTGTCCCAGAGAAAATTACAGTCTAACATGCCCACAGACATACATGTTTTCTAAAGGCTGTTTGGAAGGAAGCTGATTAACCCACCAATATGTTTAGGTATCATGGACAGAGACTAGAGCATCTGGTGAGGACCCATATAAACTCCATATAGACAGTGCCCTTGGGGGCAACTGAACTCAAAACCCCAGCACTGTAAATCCATTAAGCCCCCATAAAATTAATTTTAAATCTCAGTGATTTGTGTTTACTACAAGATATGTGTTGTTCATATCACCAACGCAATAAGTGGAATTGAATGGCTTTTTAAGTATCTTTCAAGGCTCATTAAGTATAAGCGATAAATATTTGTGACCAGCTGGGAAATTACAAAGAGTGTGCAATGGAGAGACATAAGAAAGAAAGAAAAGAATGTGAGAGGTGAGTACAAAGATAGGAAGGTGTACTCTGCAGGAAATGTATGACTGGGGCTACTTACTGTCTACAAAGAATATGGAGTGTCTCATGGAAGGTCTCTGTACTAATTTATTCTTTTCTGCAGACAATATGTTTTCTCTTTCTCCGTATGTTATATGAGAATGTATTGGTATGAGATGTGGGGGGCAAAAATCTAAATATATTTAAGCTGGCATGGGGTAACCACTGGCTAAATGATGGAGCAAGAAAGGAAATGAAGAAAGACGATATAGCAGGAAATGTAAGGGGAGCAAGCAGAGGAACCAAGATAGGGACAGGTAGAATGAGGGGTAAGGTTATGGAATACGTATGGCTCAAAAAGGGCAAACTAATTGAAAAAGGCCAAGTACAGGATGGGTTGCAAAGAGCAGACATGGAAGAAGGGAAGGTCAATGAATCAGGCGTCTTGAGAGGGTGAGTGAGGAGGGCAGGTAGAGATAGACGGAAGAGTAAAAAGGGTAAGTGAAGGGAAAAGAATGTCTGGAATGGAAATAGCAAGTAGAATGAGCATAATTACAAGATGCAATAAATTGGACGGGTAGAGCATCTGGGATGGGGTGAGGGGTACTGTAGATGGAAGAACTGGGGTGAGTGGGATAGAAAGGGTAGGTGGATAAATTGGCAGCAAGTGATAAGGAGTGAATTTTAGGTATGGTGAAAAAGACAAAAATAAGTGAAAGTTGAAGAGGTAAGGAGAAATGAGACTGACTGAACAATGAGAAAATCACATAGAAGAAGGGTGAGAGAAGTGAGAAGAGCAAACAGTAGAAGGGTAGGAGAAGTGAGAAGAGCAGACAATGGAAGGACAGGAGAATTGAAAAAAGCATTTTGTAGAAGAGCAGACAGTAGAAGGTTAGGAGAAGTGGGAAGAGATTAGAAAGGGAGATAACAGGAGGGCTGGAGACGTGAGAAGGGCATATTGTGGAAGAGCAGGCAAAAGAATGGTAGAAGTGAGAAGAGCAGACACTAGAAGGGCAGATAATGGAAGGGCAGGGAAAGTGAAAAGGGCATATTGTATGAAAGTGAAAAGGGCAGTCAGTAGAGGAGCTGGTAAAGTTAGAAGAGCAAACTGTAGAAGGGCAGATAATGGGCAGGAGAAGTGAGAAGGGCATTTTGTAGAAGAACAGACAGTAGAAGGGTAGGAGAAGTGAAAAAAGCAGACAGTAGAAGGGCAGTAGAAGTGAAAAGAACATACACTAGAAGGGCAGGAGAAGTGAGTAGGGGATACTGTAGAAAAACAAACAATAGAAGGTAGGAGAAGTGAGGAGAGCATACTATAGAAAGGCAGGGGAAGCTGGGAAAGCAGGCATTAAAAGGGCATACAGTAAGTGAGAAGGGCTAAAAGACTATGATGGAGGGGTAGAAGGTAAAAGTGAAAAGTGCAAGCAGTCATTTTTGTAAGTTAAGCAGAAAGAACAAATTTAGACAGAATACAGTAAGAAAGGACAGGTAGAATGCTATAAGGAAGGACACATAGACTGGAATAGTCAGAAAGAGTAGAAAGAGAGGGAAAATGTCAAGTGAAGTACAATATGTAATTACAGTTATTAGGTGATAAAGGTTTCCAAAGAAAGATGGGCTAGCTGTGGAAATTGTTATATGTTGAAAAGGTTAGGTAGTGTGTGAAGGGCAAGTAGTTTAATCAATTACATAGTGAGAAGTGTAGATAAGAAAGCATCTGACAAAGACAAAGAACTGGATGGGTAGTGAAAGTAAAGTAATCAGTTCTGGATTAGCAAGAGTCTACCATCAAAGTCGTTTAATTTGCCTTAGGTTTATTGATCCCTTTGGGACGTTCTTTTGCTGCAGACTTACTTGGTCCCTTCTGGAACCTCCTAACAATCAAAATAAATGCAACAGCTGCATGTTATCCTGCAACCAACACTGTACCGTAGCCCCCCATCCAATATTTATGTTCATTCTGCATGTTGGTTGGAGAACTGCCCAAACATTGAGGCTTTTGTGTTTATTTCTGATGTATTAGCAACAGAAACACTTTGATGATTACGTTCCTTCTCTCACACATCATCAATAAATCAGTATGCTGCTCACAAGTAACTCTAGAGCATCTTATACTGCTGGGGTGGAATAGGCTGGCTCAAAGGCTACACAAAATGCTAACAAATAGGTCCTTAGCATATGTTTCATTCTATGCCTTTTCACAGCTTAATTTCTCTAACTGCATGTACAGTATATTGTGGCAGTTTTAGTTCTTTTTCATTGTTTAAAAGCAACGTGGTATTACCTGTGACTTGTCTTTAAATCACAGCTTCAAGAATCCTTGTTTCTCTGTGTACAATATCCATCTTTAAACTCTACACACTCTTCCCTAAGTATTAAGCAGATTTTCTCCCTGTCTGTAATGTTTATCTACAGCAAATATTACCTCTCAGTTCCGTTCTGCTCAGAAATCCTGAATCGGCCCATTCTAAAGTGTTTGCCATGTCTGACATTCTCTTTCTTTACACAGCGAGGAATCTCATTACGAAGGCGATGGATAAGGTGCAGATCGTGTCAGTTCAGTGATTCCCATAACGGAAAAGCCTCCATGGACCACAGGTTTTAGAAATAATACTAGGGTAGAGATCTTTTAGTGAAATGGGGGTGGTTGATTGGGACATAGCTAAAAGGTTTCTCTGTTCCACACCATTTTGCTTGTTTCCAGCTAAATTACCTCTTGAGATTGGTGTAGGCTGCCCTTTGAGAACCAATTCCATAGTGCAATCGTCAAAGCCCACACTTCCTTGATTTTCAGCTGTCTGTCACTGCCACTGGCGTTAAGCAGCTGAGACCGCCAGTCACAAGATGGCAAGGAAAGCAGAATTCAAAGAACTGAAGCACAGTGATGGGTTTCAAATAAATATATCAAAGGAAAACTCTACCGTAGTAAAACAATTGATACAAGATATGTATCAGTTGTGCAAGTCATTTTAAAGTTTGGAATAACCCTGTTGCTATGACAAAAAAATGAAGCCCGAAGCATCCTGGCAAAGTATGGGGGTAACCAGTGCATGGGGAGGGAAAGATGGCGGTGGAGAGAGAGAGATTGAAGATGTGGGTTATAGATTTTAGGATAGAGCAGGAAGGTGATCGTGTAATTTTGAGGGGACAGGGTCAATGGGACAGGTGGTGAGGTGGGCCGTGGAAAGAAGTTTATCAACTTCCTCAGCGGTAACAGGGCTAAAGGAGAAACCCTGCACTCTGTACCTAGCATACCCCTGAACGCTGCATTCTGTACATAGTGCACCCTTCAACCCTTTATGTAGCACACCTTTCAACTATGTACTTTTTATGTAGTGCACCCCTCAACCCTGCACTCTGTACATAGTGCACCCCTCAATGTTAGTGCAGTGTGGCTACACCTACAATTTAATGCAGAGGTTATGAGGTGCAGTAACCTTTAGCAATCAATCAGTGAGCAATAATGATTTGCAGTAACCTCTAGAAACCAATTTGTGAGCAGTAATGATGTTTTGTAACCTCTAGCAACCAATCAGCAAACGGAAATGATGTGCTGTAATCTCTAGCAGCCAATCACAATCGCTACCTGATCTTCTGCAGTAAACTCATTTTGAGTCTAGCTGGGGGGGGGGCCCAATAAAATGTTTGCCCAGGATCCAATCAATATTAAAGACGGCCCTGCATGCAGGACAGGGGCATGCTTTGGCCAATCATTAGACATCAATGCACCAATTTTGCAGTGCATTATGGGGCATTCTGTGGCGTGTGAATTTGCCGCGAACGTGGAATTCGGCAAACGGACAAACACCTGATGTTCAAGTCAAACTTACATTCGTCTCGAACCGCGGGACCATCCCTAGTGTTCCGTAATGCTGAAGATGATTCGTAGCTTGTCCAGGTCAATTCAGTTCTGAGTGTAATGCCGCGTACACACAAGCGGACTTGCGAACGGGCTAAACTCCGTCAGCATTTCCGCCGTAAAGATTTAGAACATGTTCTATATCTGAGTCCGTCGGAAATGCCGACAGAAAAAGTCCGATGGGGCATACACACGGTCAGACTGTCCGACCAAAAGCTCCCATCAGACTTTTTCTGTTGGAAAGTCCGGCCGCGTGTACGCGACATAAGGAATACTCCTCAGCATTTACAGTATATTAAATCAGGTAGCACCAATGCCCCCTTGATACATTTACCATATGAAAGCAGGTGTTATCGTCTAAGCATAGGATAGGACATGTGAAAAAGATGGATCCACCCTGTAGTTGTACTATAATCTCACCATTGCTGTTGGCAAGAGTTCATAAATGTTAGTCCTTTGATTTACAGAACACTGGACTGGACATTTGACACAACACCTATTTCAAGTACAAGGACAGCTTCTACCCACTTGCTGACCCCAATACGTATATATACATTGCGGTTTGCAAGTGGTTTACCAGGGTTATGGCTGAAGCTATCAGCCATAATCCCGATATTTTTTTTTTCTAGCCAGCAGCTGGCTCTTTCAGAAGCAGTGGGAGGTTACTTCAGTGGCAGCTGGTGCTCAAAATCTTTGGGGGGGGCGCAAACAAACTAAAAAATACTGAAAAAAAATCAATTGCAGCCTCACTGTGCCCATCAAATGCAGCCACTGTGCCCTCAAACGCAGCCACTGTGCCCTCAAACGCAGCCACTGTGCCCTCAAACGCAGCCACTGTGCCCTCAAACGCAGCCACTGTGCCATCAATAGCAGCCAATGTGCCATCAAATGCAGCCACTGTGCCATCAATTGCAGCCACTGTGCCATCAAACGCAGCCACTGTGCCATCAAATGCAGCCACTGTGCCATCAAATGCAGCCACTATGCCCATCAAATACAGCCATTGTGCCCTATCAAATGCAGCCACTGTGCGCCATTAAATGCAGCCTCTGTGACCCCTGCCTGCCCGCTGTCTGACCGGCTCTTACTCCATTATGCAATTAATGCAATGCATTAATCTATCCGTTCTACATAGAGGGGGTGGCTGGAGAGAGGGGGCAGTGCCCGTGCGCCCTTCATGGATGAACCGCCCCTGACCCCAGATCACTCAATAAAGAAGACCTGTCATCCTTATTTCTATTACAAGGGATGTTTATATTCCTTGTAATATTAATAAAAGTAATGAAAATTGCTAAAAAATTTTTTCAACATGCCCCCATCCCTCCATGCTCACGTGCAGAAGCGAATGCATATGTAAATCGTGAAACGCATATGTAAACGGTGTTCACACAGCACATGTGAGGTATCGCCGCAAACTTTAGAGCGAGGGCAACAATTTTAGAGCTAGACATCCTCTGTCACTCAATAAAGGTAACGTAAACATTTTTAAAGTGTTGCTTATGGAGATTTTTAAGGTTTTTAAGATTTTTAGGGCAGGGGTCAGTAACCCTTTTCCACTTAAGGGCCGGATTCAATGTATGTGAATGCACGGAGGGCCGCATTCACCTGCTAATAAATGAAGATAATAATAAACCTAACATAGTAATATAACCAGTACAGGTTTAGCTCACTTTAAGGTGCTATACTAAGGTTACTTTCACACTGAGGCAGTTTTCAGGCATTTTAGCGCTAAAAATAGCGCCTGAAAACTGCCTCTCATGCCTCCCCAGTGTGAAAGCCTGAGTGCTTGCGGGACAGGAAAAAAAGTCCTACAAGCAGCATCTTTGGGGCTTTGTAGGAGCGCTGTATACAGCACTCCTACACCGCCCCTGACCATTGGAATGAATGGGCAGCACTTCCAAAGCGCCTGAAAAGCGATTCGGAAACGCCGCAACACGGGCACCCAGCTAGTGGCCGAAAATTGCAGCTGAAACAGTGGTAAAGCGTCGCTAAAACTAGTGCCGTTTTACCGCTAATGGACCTGCCGCCCAGTGTGAAAGCAGCCTTATACAAAGCCAGTTCACCCTGAGGGAACATGTGGCTGGGGATTCGGATTTTACTGCCCCCTCCCCCATTCTGGCACCCAAGGATGGCTGATGCCAGCCAGCATGGTCTGGAGATGGGGTTCCTGTCCCTAGGGGAGATGGGGGCCCCGTTCCTAGGGGAGATGGGGTTCCCATCTGCAGGGGAGATGAGGTTCCCACTCTCAGGGCTGATGGGGCCCTTGTCCTCAGGTGAGAAGGGGTCCTTGTTCCCAAGTGAGAATGGGTCCCTGTCCCCAATTGAGAAGGAGTCCCCTGTCCCCAGATGAGATGGGATCACTGTCCCCAGGGGGAGATGGGGTCCCTGTCCCCAGGGGTGATGGGAGAAGGGGTCCCTGTCCCTAGGTGTGATGGGGTCCCTAATAGGGTCCCCTCCATTGCAGTGTCCTCTGTCCCCCTTCACATCACTCCCATAGTGACCTCTGCCTCCTCCCCATAGCAGTTTTCTGTGCCCCACAAAGCAGTATCCTCTGTCCCCTGCACCCCACCCCCCACCCCCCACTGTAGTGTCTTCTGTACCCCAATAGTGTCCTCTGCACCCCATTCCACACACACACACAAACACACACTGTGTAGGTAGAACTGTCCAACCTTACAACCTTACGCAGCTGTACAGCAGAGCAGAGATCGGCATCACAGGGCTGGATTGGGGTGGGAACTGCTGAAGTTAACTTTTCACAATGACAGGCTGGTGATTGGTAACCAATCACCTGCTGTTTAGTGCAATAAGTTAACTCCAGTGGTTCCCGTCCCCATCCAGCCCTGTGATACCGGCCGCTCACCCCTGTCCAATGAAGAGGACAGCGGCAAAAATGTCCATGAGCCAGGTACATGTGAATTACTCATGGACACTGACAGGCCGGACATTTAGCGGTGGCGGGCCGTAGGTTGCCGACCCCTGCCCTAAAGTATCTGCTAAGAAAAAATATATAATGTTTGGGGGTTATAAGAAATTTTCTAGCAAAAAATACTAATTTAAACTTGTAAACTTGATGTAAACAAAAAGTGCCAGAAAAGGCTTGCTCTTCAAGTGGCTACAGACAGAAACATGGCTGTGCTACAGGATCACCTGCATGTACAATTGTTGCTAACCTGTACATAGAAGAGGTGGAGAAGAGATTTTTTTTTTAGGGGAAAAACACTGAGTGACTGGTTCAGTTATGTGCAAGCTTTTAGTGAGTATATAAATTCAGTGGGCATAAACATCAAGTTTAAATGGGAAGAGATAAAGAATAACAATGAACCTTTTTTGACTGAGTGAAACATGTCAAGGAGTGGGTGACTTGTACATTGATATCTAAAGTAAACCCATCCAGTATCTACTTTGTGACTTACACCACCCACTGAAACTGTGGGCTTTTGTTAAAACATCCACAAGGTCGAGCAAAAACACAGGACCATTGAACAGAGGAGAGAAGAAGAACACATGGGGGGTTATTTACGAAAGGCAAATCCACTTTGCACTGCAAGTGCACTTGGAAGTACAGTCACTCTAAATCTAAGGGGTAGATCTGAAATGAGTGGAAGCTCTGCTGATTTTATCATCCAATCATGTGCAAGCTAAAATGTTGTTTTTTATCTTCCTTGCATATACCCCTCGGATCTACAGTGACTTTACTTCCAAGTGCACTTGCAGTGCAAAGTGGATTTGCCTTTAGTAAATAAACCCCATGACGTCCTTCAAGAATAACAACAAACTGGAACAGAAATTTGTGTATATCCTAAAGACCCAACATCCAAACACAAGCAAAGTAACTTGGTATATGCAATTCAGTGTAGTGAGAAATGCAGAGATCTGTAAGCCAGGGAAGCTCAAAAATGGCCCAACATAGGAGAGCAAATTCTATGGGTCAAATCTCAGCAGTATTCCTACACTTTAAAAGGGTAACTCAACTTTCATTAAAAACAATTAAATACAGTTGCCACACAAGCCTTATTGTATTTTAATGTGATTAAAAAGCACCTTTCCTTTTTAATCTGCAACCACTGTAATTATCTGTAAAGTTCAATGCAATATGGCAATTGTCATTTCCTGCTTGTGTGATTAGCTCACTGATTTTCCCAAAATTCTGCGCTAAGATAGTCAAAAATCAAAATTTTAATTTTGGTGAGATACTTTACAAGGATTAAATACTTCCAAAGGGATGCAGATACTGTAGCGTTTCTCATCAGAAGACTAGGATGCACTGGCTGATTATAATAAACCAATTCAGAATCATTATTCAAAAAGCTTTTATTCAGAGTATAAAAAGGTAGGACTATGCAAATAGGTTTGTTAAAATCCCTGAAATGTACAGTGACTGCTTAGAGGGGATTGTTTTTTTTCTTAACAAAAGGAAAAGTGAATTCTATTGAGAACAGAAAAGTGTCTGGAGAATCACCATTGCACAGGGGTGGGGACCTTGGACCTTCAACACCAACTGTCTTTCAAATATAATGCTGTTTTAATATATCTACCCCAGCACTTTGACAAAAATCTACAATTTCAGCCATGTAGTTGGAAGGGTTAACATTTATGAAGCCAGCATTTTGACAACAAACTACAATTTCAGCCATTTAGTTGGAAGTGTTAACATTTATGAAGCCTTCCTGACACCAAGGATGAGAATATGTAACTACTACAGGGTGGTACCACAATTTTCATACCTTTCATCCTGTTATCAATCAGTAACATCTGTCTTTACATGATAATTAGATCAAGGTGTTTGGTGCTACATATTTGGATATAAATGCTGAGGTATTTTCCTGACACTCATTAAAACTGAAGAAGTAGCTTGGACAAGCTTCAAAACATCTCCAACGTTACAGAACAAGTCCACTTGAATGTGACTAACTTGAAATTACATTCTAAAGATCATCTTATCTGAGGAAACATTAGGGGGAATTTACAGTATCAAACCTGGAGCATGCAGAATCTGGAGAAGCTGTGCATGGCAACCAATCTATCTTCTACCTTCAGCTCGCTCAGTTAAGCTTTGCAAATGAAAGATAGAAGCTGATTGTTTGCCATGTACAACTGCTCCAGATTCTGCATGCTACAGTTTTGATAAATTCCGCTGACTGTATTACGTAGCCTGGGGAACTGAGACATATAGGGGTTGATTTACTAAAACTGTAGAGTGCAAAATCTGGTGCAGCTGTGCATAGTAACCAATTAGCTTCCAGGTTTTATTGTCAAAGCTTAGATGAACAAGTTGATGTTAGAAGCTGATTGGCTACTATGCGCAGGTGCACCAGAATTTTCAATCTCCAGTTTTAGTAAATCAACCCCATAGAGTCCCATTACATGTGTGTATTTTTTATGCATACTTAAGACACCGTTTACTATTGAGGGACAAAGACATTATCACTGGGAAAGTACAATTAAGGCAACTGACATTTTCCATAAACAACTGTCTTTTGTTCTCAAAAGAATTGTCAGGTTGGATAACCATCATCCAAAGTCCATGGGCAACTTTAGAGAGTTTTGACTTCATATAGCGAGTGACATGCAGATGAGACAGCCATGAGAAAAGGAAAGTGTTCCTATGAATTGCAATATGGAGGTTCTAGTCAAACAGTGATCTTTTTTACCTTAGCTGGGGGTCCATGATATGGGTAACTATGTGGAGTAGTCCTTTAGGTTGCTTTCATACTCATAGATCTGAACTACCTTAAAGCTAAGCCGGGCCCACCTGCAATTGTTCTATGGGAAAACAGGTAGTTCTGAAATTTCCTTTTCCGCTTGACTGTAGCCTTTTTGTATTCACTTTATTTAGACTAAACTTGTTAGTCACACTACCCCTGCTAAATTTCCAACAAGAAGAAGAAACCATCTTAAAGAATGACTACCATATTTGATCCTACAAAGTGCAGCATAAGTATAGTGAGTAGAAGAAGGATGGAAAATTTAAGGGAGGGAATCTGACCAAGGGAGTTCCAGATAATAGAATCTGTGGGGTATTTCAATTAGATGGTATCCACTAAATACTGCAAATGGTTTTACTGGTCTGTATATGCAAATCTACCCAAAAATCATACCATCTTACCTGTACACCAAAGAGTCATCTAAAGAACTGTTGTACTGAATCTGATACATGCGAATCCCAGGAATATGACGCTCTGATGGCCATTGAATGACAACTGAGGTGGATTTCAACTTGTCCACAACTATTCTCCTGTCCTGTAGGCTTTTGGTGTCATTGAAGCCTGATTTGGTGGAGGTTGTGATGTCAGAAGAGCCAGGGTCAGGTTCTTTTATGTGAGCCGTGTTATTAACTAACAATGGAAGTGGTACTATTGCCACTTCTACTGGGGCAGTGGCCTCCCCAGCTGCATTGGATGCTATACAGGTGAAAGAACCACTGTCCTTCAGTGTTGTTATCACAATATCCAAGGTTCCATTGTCATGAGCAACAATCCTTGATGTATTGTGGATAAGCTTTCCATCTGGACCAATCCAGTGGATGGAAGGTTCAGGATCTCCTACTGCTTTGCACTTGAGATTTACAGACTGTCCTTCCATGACAAATGTTTTGCTGGCATAATGTCGAGTAATAAGAGGAGGTTCACAGATAAACTCCTCCTCTTGAATTGACCAGAAATACTTGTCCGTTAGCTGTTCTGGAGAAGCACAAGTCTCCAGGTCATCTTCTCTTGTCAGTCGTCTCAGCCATAAGAGCTCACAGTTACAGTGTAAGGGATTTCCACCAAAACTAATGGACAAGGAGGAACTGGAACCTCTTGTACTGGCCAACACTTGAGACCTGAGGAATAGGTTGTCTGGAGGCAGTTTGTGCAGCCGGTTAGAGGTCATGTCCAATCTTACTAGCTTATGCAACATAGTAAATGTTCCTTCAGCAATGTAGTCTATGAGGTTGTGATCCAGAGTTAATGTATTCAGGTTGGCCATTTGCCCAATGTCTTCCCAGGGCAGCTCTATTAAGTTGTTATAAGATAAGTCAAGGTCTTCCACAGTGGGAAGGAACTCAATGAAGGCTCCATTCTGGATAGTATTAATCTGATTGTTGCCCAAAATCAGATGGCGCAAATTGCCCAAGCCACGGAAGTGTTCACATCTCAGAGCTGAAAGCCGGTTACTGTTCATGTGCAAGGCTCGTAAAGAACGCAAATCAGAGAATGCCAGGGGTACAATCTGGCTAATTGTGTTTCGTGAGAGTGTCAAGTGCACCAAGTTGGTCATATTGACAAAGTCTTTGCGCCGGATGATGGTGATAAAATTGTCTGTCAGTCGTAGCTCCACTGTTCGACGGTCAATGGCTGGTGGAACAAATAGAAGTCCTGTCTTGGCACACAGCATCGTGAGGGTTGGAGAGTTAGTCTGGCAGATGCAGCGGCCAGGGCAATGTTGTGCTCTCCCAAAGTACCCCAGGGCTCCCATCAGCAACAGGCATAGCAGCTTCTCCATGGCCCCTTGGCCAAAAGAGTCTAAAATAGAGAAAAAAGAAAGTTTTAAAATAGAAATAATATAAAGAATATATGTTGTAGACTGTACAAGAAAGGAAAGTAGAAACTACCCTTATGTATTTACTCTGAAGGTTCAAAAGCATTTTGGAAGATGATTTTACTTCTTCGCATAGCAACCGAATTTATATGTCTGCCCCGTTTAGGCTCCACTTTCTATGGCATCAGGATCTGTGCACTTTGCATATGGAGATAAGGTTACAAAGAACTGGATGAGACTGTTCTGGCTCTGAGGTTCTAAATGAAAATTCAGCCCGCCACACCATCTCCTACTCTTTAATGGGCTAACCTGCAAGCTCCAGTAAACAATCAGTAATAAGGCAAACAGTATAGCGGCATATAGGATGAGAGTAAGACTCAAAAAATACATTATCTTTTGGAAAAAAAAAAAATCATAGAAAAATATGCATTTTGTACTCACCTTAAAATCCTTTTTTTTGAAGCCCACTGAGGGACACAAAAACTTTTAAATTGTGTGTAATCCTAAAACATATTATTCCAGATATGTGTCTGTGTTTCTGTTTTAATCTGAACATGTCAGGAATGGAAATACATCCATCCTAGTGAACATACACATGGTGTGCTTGTGTTCCCGTGGCCAAAATTCTGCTTCCACACCTTCCAAACCCCATCCCATCTGGCCAGCTCATCACAAGGAAGGACCAATGTGCAGAAGCCTGTGAAGTATTTGCCTTCTACACAGGCATGGCATTCCTGCACTCCAATAAGACTGCTTCTGCTATGCCCCTATCCCTGCATTGAGTGACAACACCTGTGATTTACGTTGTCAGCAGATCAGTTAATCATCAAAAAGAGTCTCCACCCCTCTAAGCCCATGATACTGCTAAGAATAGCAGCCACGTTACTGCTTGTAAACAAAGAAAAAAACATGTATTTATATTTTTTTAATTAAAAAAAAGCCTTTTTGCTCTCATTATTCTCTTAAACCGATTAGTGTGATGTAAAATGTAATGTCCACAACCACTTCAAACATTCTGGTTATACTGCCACATATAGCGTGATCTGACACTAGTACACATAAAAAACTGTAGGCCAGCCCAAGATAACCCCTGCTACTATTAGCATGCCTCATTATTTTAGCAAGGTTCTGAGGGCATGACCAAAAACACAGAGGTAGGAATATGTGTCCCTCATAGGACTCTACAAAAAGATATTACTGTGAGTATAAAATTCCTGTTCTCCTTTTAACCCATTGAAAGACACAGGAAGTCTTAAACCTTTGGGATGCCCAAAAGCAGTATGGGCAGCACAGCAGCTAGCAAGGTGGCTTAGTAGTTAACAGTTTTGCTTTGCAGCACTTGAGTGCACCAGTGACCTCTGCAATCAGAGTCAGCAAATAACTGGAAGATTTGAGCCATAAAGTCTTGCATGACAGTAGTAAAAACCTCAGTCAAAAGACTGGAGGATCAAGCCACACCTAATGAAGCTAAAGAGGACTTTGAGGACAAGATAGATTTCAAGAAAAAAGGGCAACATGACTCTAGGCTGCAGACGTCAGCACAGTCAGTAGATGCACTGCAAACAGCCCTATAGCTTTTAGTGAGGGTGAGCTTGGGGCACCCATAACAGCAGGACTGTCCCCTCCATGTACAGTGTTGACCACATGATGGTAATGCAATGTATAGGCTCAGGGTGGGAGGCAAGGCCTTAAGCAAAGAGAGGTAGGGAGGATGGGGATTATTGCGGTGCCAAAACGACTCAGTCAAAAAAAATACTAAAAAGGTATACATTTTATTGCATAGTATTAAAAAAAACACAAATAATATACATAAACAACTATTCAAATAGGAATAAAAATAAGGGAGCTATTTTAAATTAACATTGGCCAGAATGGTACAGGCCTGTGTGTTGTTATAGGTCAGGTCTTCCCTACATGTTTTGCCAAGGCATTGGCTTCCTCAGGGGAATAAGGCATGACCGATATTAAAGAAATGGCTCTATAGAAAGAAAAAAGAAAAAAAAAGTAAAAAACATAGCATAACCTTGATATTAGAAGAATATAAGAAAAAGACATGACATTGTCTTTGTCTTTTTCATGTCTTTTTCATGTCTCATGTCTCTTTCATGAATATAAGAAAAAGACATGACATTGTCTGATTTCATGTCTTTTTCTTATATTCTTCTTCTTTCATGAATATAAGAAAAAGACATGACATTGTCTGATTTCATGTCTTTTTCTTATATTCTTCTAATATCAAGGTTATGCTATGTTTTTTACTTTTTCTTTCTTTTTTCTTTCTATAGACCTATTTCTTTAAAAATTGGTCACGCCTTATTTCCCTGAGGAAGCCAATGCCTTGGCGAAACATGTAGGGAAGACCTGACCTATAACAACACACAGGCCTGTACCATTCTGGCCAATGTTAATGTAAAATAGCTCCCTTATTTTTATTCCTATTTGAATAGTTGTTTATGTATATTATTTGAGTTTTTTTAATACTATGTAATAAAATGTATACCTTTTTAATATGTTTTTGACTGAGTCATTTTGGCACCGCAATAATCCCCATCCTCCCTACCTCTCATTTTGTATCAAATTTTGGGATAAGGCGCCTTATCTAATCTGGACATTTCTGCCACTTCCTCCAACTTTTTAAAGGCCTCAGGCACTTGTGAAACACATAAAAACTGGTATACAGGTTCAAAAAATCGTCACCCCCAGACCTGTATTTCCACCTCTGCGCTATAATTTCAAATGTCAGGGAGAACTAGTGGAGGGACGAGTGCTGCGGACGGGTGAGACGAACGTTAGCGCACACACTTCCTGGGTCCGCCGTGGCCGCCTGTTGTATTTTCAGTTGTCATCGCATGCTTTGCCGTGAGAAATTCCCTTATGCTGTGAAGTGATTTGCCTATTGGTTTTATTTTCAAATGTGAGTTCATTGAAGGTGTTTTTTATGTGTGGTTAAACCTTTTAAACAGTATTACACTATTGGAGCTTCTTTTACTTATATGTCACACCACCAACATAAGGATATCATTTGATCTATGGAGCAGTGGATGTGTATGCTCGCATGCTGACCCCCATGAGAGTGGGTTAGAAGCTCTGTCAGGCCAAACACGAGAGTGAGAGGCCTTAAAAGCTGGTGAGTTTGAATTTCAGAAGGGAGTGGAATCACATCACAGAGGTGTGGTGGATGTTTTGAAACACAGCTGAGCAGTCTGGAGTCACCTTCACTTTTTTGGACTTTCTTCATTGTTTTTCACGATCTATTGGGGCTATCAGTACATATTTTTGGGATTTTGTATTTTTCTTTTCAGCATTTATAGATTTGTTTTGGATATATATATATATTTGATACCACTTTCACAGGGTGTTTGTAGTCCACTATCTATATATATATATATTTTTTTTTTTGGGGGGTAATAGGGATTATCTTTTCCCCATTAGTATCAGTATATTTTATTCACTTGAGTGTATCTTCCAGTACACGTCTATATTCAGTTCACTGGCTGTATAGGAGTGTCTGACATTTCCCCACCACCTGGGGATCAGCGCCACTATTCATCCCTAATTTTCCCTTGGTGAATTCGGTTTTTATGTACTTGTGAAACACAAACAGCTGGTAGGGGGTGAGGGTGGGATGACTGGAGGTGACCAGTCACTTTAGGCAGGCAGCAGGAACAGATCAAATATTGAAGCTCCACGTTGCTTTTACAAGCAGGAGCAGTAGCAGGAAAGCGTGGAATGTGTGTGAGCAATACTCTACCCAGCAGTTCACATCAGCACTCAGTCACACAGGGTTAATCCTTTTCATGGCAAAAAAAAAAAAATAATGGGCCACCCAACAACCTATGGAAATGAGGTAGCTCCTGGTGCTAGGTCTGGTCAACCTACTCACTAAAAGAGTTTTTAGAGACAGAGCAAGCACTGATTCAATGCCAACAATTGTTGAGCTGCAAAATCACTCTGCAGCCAACTTTCACCTGAACAGTGTCTGGAATTTGCCCCACATGCAATCCAGTAAAAGAAAGACACTTCCAGGCTATTCCTGCAACATCCAGTGCAGTCCTGACATGGTGCTCCAAAATTCAGGCCGAGGATGACTACACCAGATAGCAACAATCAGAAAGACCAGGCTCCATCAGCCACATAAAAATCAAAGAATCCTCCTAGGACACTAGCGAAAAACTGAGGCATGTTTTAGTTGGAGTTATCTTGGGCTGCCCAACAACTTTTATAGTTGGCAGCGTCCAATGTAGGTAGCAGTATAACCTGATGGTTTAAGACCTCCTGTGTCCCTCGATGGATGAGAACGAAAGTATAGTTATAATATTTTGCAATTGCTGCTGGAACATTTTTAGAAGCAGCGTGAGGGGTCGCCCCACTCCCTCAGCTTTCCAGTAGTTCTCGGGCTTACCTGGATGATCAGTGAGTATGGGAACTGACATGGCGGTTGTGGCAACTGATCACAGAGATTAGCTGAGGAAAGATGGCCTCAGCTAAATTCTATAATCTAGGAGGACCAGAAGTGATATCATGACATCACTTCTGGTTCTGGTCCGATGTAAACAATGCCATTTTTTTAAATCTTTAGATCAATGTTTTTTTGTTTTTTTTTATCCAATGCTTTGCATTGTAGAGGAGAGATGTGGGGTCTTAAAGACCCCCATGTCTCTCCATAAAGAGGACCTGTCATCGTGTACTGTTATGGCAAGGGATGTTTACATTTCTTGTAATAACAGTAAAAGTGATAAAAAAAAAATAAAATGTAAAGGGACAGTGTAAAAATAAAAACAAATTTGCTAAAATAAATGTACAAAAATGTTCTAAAGTGTCCCTAATCTCCAGTGCTCGTGCGCATGACGAATGCAGATGTAGGTCATGCCCACATGTGTAAACGTTTTTTGCACCACACATGTGAGGTATTGCCATGAACACTATAGTGAGAGGAATAATTCTACACTAGACATTCTCTGTAACTCTAAACTGGTAAACTGTAAAAAAAAAAATTAAAGCATCTCCTATGAAGATTTTAAGTACGTAGTTTGATGCCATTCCACGAGCGTGCACACTTTTAAAGCATGATATGTTGGATATCTATCTCGGCTTAACATCATCTTTCATATTTGACAGATTGTTCCCCAAAAGAAATTGCGATTGAAAAATCGCTGCGCAAATACAGTGTGACATAAAAAATTGCAACAACCACCATTTTATTCTCTATGGCTTCTGCAAAAAAAAAATTAAAACCTCCAAAATAAGCTAAAATCTTTGTAATTACTGGGACCATGAGGTTACCTCCCCTACCTGCCTCTTTCATAACATTTGTTACTATAGTACAGGTTCCCTATTAGCATTAAAGTTTGCAGACATTCCATTATGAAGTAACAATCTCTTCATTTTTTTTTTTTTTTACTATCATGCCATGGATCAGCTGGTAATAAAAATGTTCTTTCCTACCTCAGTCTTATCCTCCTGTTCAGTTTATTTAATAAAGCAGAAATCCACACCAAGCAGAAAACCCATCTCCTGCTCTATCAGACTGTTAAAACACAGGTTCAGTGAAGCTATATCATCACCTTCCATAGTAACCTGTTAGTTCATTCACTTTCCATTCTGATTCAAAATCTTGGCTACTGTGTACTCTACTTATACAATTACCCAATCACCCATTATACAGTATATTGGTGTATAACAGCCCACATGGCTGCAATGACATCTGGGGGTTGGAAGGGGGCAGAGACTTCAGAAAATCGCTAGTCGCTGTTCCCCTTTGCAGGCTGTACAGTAAGGAACATTTGTTTAAAGTGGGCGTAAACTCCCATCCCTGACTTGTACCTATAGGTAAGCCTACAATTAGGCTTACCTATAGGTACTGTAAATACATCCTAAACGTGCCCTGCATAGGAGATATTTACTGTAGATGCAGCTGGTGACATCACCGGTGCTTGCTCTCCAAAGAGAAGGCATACCCATGCCATTCCTTCAGAATCCTGTGGCGCAAATGGCGGCTCCTGCGTGCATCCACTTGAGTGACATCATCGCGGCTCTGGCCAGTAACAGAGCCGGAGTCTGCGAACCCAGAAGGAAGACCGGGTGAAGATGGAAGTGACCTCAGCAGTGACAGCGCACCACTGGGGGCTTTGTTCTAAGGTAAGTTTCATATAATGTGCCCCT